>NC_072017.1:17640714-17945000 GCF_027791375.1 Indicator indicator | reverse complement strand
ATAAAATAATGTTGACTGCAAAAGATCTGTGATTAAATGGTTTGTATTGCTTTTAGAATATCTAATTAAACTGGCACATGCTGGATTTAATTTTAGCAAGCTGTTTTAGGTAAAAACTTCAAAGTCATCGTGCACAAGAACTAACAGAAAAAAACCATCGTGCACAAGAACTAACAGAAAAAAACCAACAACCAAAACCTAACCAACAAACAAGAGTCACCCAAAACCCCTAAAACCAAGCCATCCCCAGGACTGTATGCTGTGTTATAAAATCTTTGGGAAAATGTAGCAGTCATTTCATTTTCAGTCTGTTTTGCAATGAGTCTTCCTTGAGGCAGATGATGTTTTATTTCAGGGTTGAGTCACCCTCTATTCCAACGTATTGGCTGCCTCACAGTCTCTCTGTGATGTGCAAATCTTAATGTGTGGCACTGCTGCATTACATGAGCAGCAGCATGAGCTGTGAGGCAAGTCAGGGCTACAGTCTGCTTTCTAGTCTGTCAGAAATTTTAACTCTAAGGTGCCAGTCTAACTGCACTTGTGACTATAAGACATACTGCAGATGCATGTGTGGTTTTTAGGTAACGCATCCTCGCAGAGTGTTTCTGTAAAACCACTTCAATGTGTGTGCCTTTTTGTCATAAAAAGGTTGATACGAATAAGGTAGCAGAACCCTGCAAACAAAGTCATAATCTCCACATGCATATAAGAGATCAGCAGTGGAGGGGAAACACAAATTCTCTCTCTGTTTCCTATCTTCACTCTCCTTCAGTCTGTGTTCTTTAGCATCACAGGAAATAGATTTTCTTGCCTTTTTTGGATTTTTTTTTTAAAGAAATAAAATTGTTTCCCTGGAGCTGAAACCATGAAAATGGGCTGCAGAATCACAGGGAACTTATATGATTCCAGGTATCAGCAGCTCAGAACAAAAAATAAAGATGTTGAGGAAATTATCTTGGAAACGTGTGTATTGATCAGTATCATCTGAACAAGGGAGGAAGCTGAGGGGCAAGAATGAGAATAGTTTTGTAGAAAATGCAGAGGGGGATCATAGCCAAAAGAAGTGATTTGTAGAAAAATGTTGTGTCAGACTAAAAGCATAGTTCTGATACAAGTATTTTAAACTTCTGAGATATACTTCCTTTTTTTTTTTTAATTTTATCTTTCTACATGAGATTTCATTTTAAGATCCATCAACAATATTTATCCTAATTTTTCAGCATATTAATAGGATACTAATCTGACGTGTAAAAGCCAGTTCCTATTCACTGTAAAGATAAAAGTGGGCTTTCTGATGGTATTTCTGTACAAATACAACATAGAACTGCAATTCTTCCAGTCTGCTTTTGATAGCTGGGCAGAGCTTTGAAATTCTAAGGTTGTGTTAGTGCTTCTGATTAGTATGTGATACACAAATCTCATTGGTACAATACATCTAGCATATTTGTGAACGTAAATGGAATTATTCAGTTATTGGATTTAAATGCAAACAATCTAGTATATTTACTATTCCCAATGAGAGGCATATTTCAGGAAAGCAAGTCCAGAACTATAGCAGTGTTGGTTATTTGACAGTAGCATGCTCATTTATTTAATTGACTGTTTTACTCAAAGCCATGTTATGAAAAGCATTATGAAATGGTTTCTAAATCAAAGAGTATTTTGCTGTAAAAAGATTCTTGTAGAATGTTCAAATACAACCTTGTGGATTTTTATAGAACCCCCAGTAATATTAGATTGATGGAAATTGTTCTTGAATTCAGTTACTCTTTATTGGTTTGTCAGTGTGTAAAGAAGAAAGATGTTTAGTATGTATGTTTTTTGAAAGAAGAAGTTGTTCTAAAATTACCAAAATGAGCACTCCTCTCCTGTCTTGTGCCACTTCTCTCCCTTAAATTAGTTGCAGAAATGCAGTGTGAAAAAATGCATTAAGGCTTATATGAACAACACACTTGCTTTTATCCAGTTTCATAAGAAATATTACTAAAAAGTGCTGAAATGGGCATTTTATGTTTTCTTTCATATTTAAATAACACTAAATTGCTCCAGAACAGAGGTCAATATCTGTGACCAGGAGTTTACAGCTGTCACACAATGCCTCATGAAAGCCATGGTTGGCTGGCTGGTGCCCAGAGCTGGCCAAGTACAGTGAATGCAGAGGGAAAGGGAAATGGATTAACATGACTGATGTATCTTATTGACCTGCAGATCTGATTTTCTTTCTTTGCATAAGACTCAGAAAGTGCAGGGGCTAATTAAAATACTTAGATAAGCCATGAAAAATCAAAGAGATGCAAAACAGCTCATTTCTGGGTCTCTGATGAAGCAACTCTGGGATGGTATAAAATTCCATTCTTCACTGCTTTTCTGTATGGCTTTAGGGGACTAGTCATTGTCAAGGAGAATTGAAGTAGAGTGATTGATGTGTTAAGGTAAAAAGTCAGTGATGTAATCTTCATCCCAGAAGGCATGTTGTTCCTTGGTATATCGCCTGTTTTACAAGGAAAGGCTTAGAGCAGATTGATTATGTATGAGGAAGAGTAAGCTAGTGGAATTTGCTAAGAGAGTATAGTATTCATCTAGACAGTTTTCTTTTAAAATTGAACCAGAAAAATCTATGCCAGTGATGATAATGAAAAGCAAATAACCTTAGGGTGAAACATAACTGAGAACTTTTTTGTGTTGAAACAAGAAGATATAAGCTGTCTTTGTATTCACTGCAGCAGAAACGTGTTTACATGGATCTGTCAAATGCTTGTGCCTCTGTTAGACGACTTCGTGGGGCACACTACTGGATGTGTTGGCATCTAGAGAGCAGAGTTTGAAAAAAATGTTAGGATGGTATTAGTGCTTTCATATTATGTATCTATCTTCTGAAAATTACTCTTTAAATTCTCGCTTCATAAATCACTTGAATTACATCCTGTGGATATATAATGCAGCAGCATGGGTTTTGTTCTGGTTTTTTGCGTTTGTAGTGCTCGGTGTCTATTACCTGAGATTTGTTTGGGAGGAGAGGAAAAAAAAAAATCAAAACCAAAACTGCAAAAAAGGGAAAACTTTGTATTTAAAGAAAAAAACAGGAGAAAAATACTACATCTTACTGATTCTTATGTTGATTACATTCTTTCTTCCCATTTATGTCAGTGAGAATTCTGTTATTTAAAGAGTTAAATTGTATGCTGAAAGCTGGTGATGGATGCTTTTGATAAATTGTACTTCCTCTCCCATCAGGACAACTAAGCACTCTGGCTTTTGCTAGTTTAGGAAAGATAAAGCTGAGCAAAAATAAATTACGAGATTAATTAAATATAATTAATTTCTGAGAAACGTATTTAGAACTTCTCTTGGACATTTCTAGTTACCCCTTTTCTTTTAAGCAATCTGGTATTTGGAATTGGAGCTGCATCTTAGAGGGAGAGAGGATTTTTTCCCCTTAATCCTGTTTTCAGCTTTCTTATTGTCTTTACAATCTGTCTTGAATTTCTTTTCTTGATATTGGACATATGTGAACATATTTAAAGTAATTCTTGTCTGCCTGGTATTTGGATATTGTGCAGTAAATTTGCTTTGCCAGTGTCATAATCTAATTTTATTTTTGTCTTTTTCCAATCATTTTTTTCAGCAGGGAAACCAATATAATCTTATTTAATTGAGCAGAATAAACTTAGCGTCCTTAAAATTCCTGTTGCTTTGTATGAAGGTTTCATATCAGGGAAAGCATCTCATTCACTACTTTGCCCAGAAGTACCTCTGGCCAGCTGGAATGCTAAGCCAGCAGATAAGATTATGCATTTGAGAAGCTTTGTTCTGAACAGATATCACCACTGTTGGTATCCAGCAGTATTCCACAGGCACGGAACATCGTACGTTAACGTGTTATTGTTAATACAATACAAGCAGGGAGAAAGAGATTTGCTGTGGGATCATTCTCAGATGGGCCTCAAGATTTGCATACATTTATGCTTATTTTGTGTTTTAAACTTCTACATGGTTCCCTGGTGGTCTGGTCTGATCTCCTGCCTTGCCAGTAAATTATCTCATAGCAATTGGAAACATTCAGTTCGTGGTGCCTCAAAGCACATGTTAATGACTCCGTCTGAACAGTAAGACAAATGTTTGTTGGCTCTGGAATGCAATGAAAACAAGATGTGTGTAAAGTGTGGTGTACTCTAGTGGCACAACACAAACAATGAGTAATAGGGGAAGCGTAAATTGGTTTTGCAGAATTTGTTGGAGAAGGTTAGAGTCATCTGCTTATGCTGATGTTTTATTACTGTCAAATACCCACTGTCTTGGGTATGTGTAGAGGTTAAAAACAAAGAAAGTTGTTTAAGGTGTGCATGCCTCAGGTAGGTCACTACAGGGACTAAGGCAAGCTATGTGTTTTTGTTATGTCTGCATTCAGCAGAATGAAAATCCAAGGGTTGGTATTTTTTCTGCAGTTTGTGACACACTGTAGTGTCCCTATACTGCTGTTAAAGTAACTTATGTAAGTATCATGTATTGGAAAAAAGTAATAAATACTTCCATATTAATAAAAAGACCCACACTGAATTGATTCAGTATTATAAAGGGGTTTCCTTAACTGCAGTTTGAACACTGAGTTGAGTCATACTAAGCTTGTTGACCTTACATTGAAGTAGAAGGTCAGCAGCTGTGTAGAACAAGTTGATTCCATAATTCAGTTGACCTTATTGGCATTATGTTAATTATTTGCAATTTCAGGTTTTGTCTAGCCTCAGCATAAAAGTCAAATTTGAAAATAATTTGATAAATCATTAAGATAATAGAATATGAAAAAAAGAGTCAAAATGGCTAAGTAATTTTGGTCATAGAGCTGTAGTTTAGCAGTGAAATTGACTTTAATAGAATAAATTATTCAACTATCAGTTTAATTTTTCCATAAAGATTTTACAAGAAGTGACACTTCAGGATATAGCAGCATAGCATAAATTATGTTATAAAGTAAGTAAATAAATGAGAGGACTTTCATCTGATGTCCTTGATCTTTAAAACCAATTATCACAGCCTCAGTGTTTCCTCACTCATTATGGAAATCTGACTCTGCTTGTTTTTTTTCTGAGAAGTTGTGCATTGCAGGCAGAATATAAAATGGGAATGGTGTAAATGGACAGGAAGAAGTTACCTTTGATAAAAGAAGGGGACCAGTTACTGCAGATGCTTTCCCTTTTTCCTAATGCTTCAGCAAAGGCTTCACCACAGGCTCTACTCACTTCTCCCCTTTTTGACAGCACTTCCCCAATTTTCTTTCTTGATGTTGAAAGACAGTTCGGTCTAAGACTGTCTTGTGATGCGATAGACTTTAGCAGTTTTTAGTAACAGACACAAATTGCTCCCAAGGTGGCAATAAATTATTTGAGTGTTTTCAGTGTTCCTAATTTCTGCTTTTACAGCCTTTCTGCAAGGTTGTCAGGTGTGATTTAAGCTGACTGTAGGTTGTGACAGAAGAGAGAAAGGACAATGAAAAAGTAAAGGACAAAAAGGCATAGCAAATTATTGACATTATTGGTGCTTAACTTTCCTCTCAGACCATTATGGTTGCTTAAACCCTCTTCTTAACTTTAAACACCCACTTTCATAGCAATTAATTATATTCTAGCTTATGTTGTTTTATGAAGTATAGTGTAAATGGTTATGTATTGCCATTTTAAAGACTAAACAAGAAACTATATGTGCATTTCTTATTTATCTGTCATCTACCAAGCTTGTAGGCTGCAGATCAAGTATAATTTCTGCATAAAATTTGATCACATGTCTGGACTGTGCTGCTAGACAGATGATCATGAACAATCCATTTGCCTTGTGAGGTGAATGTTGATTTTAGCTGTTCAGACGCTGTTCAGCTTTTGCTGTTCACTTTCTTGAAAGGAAATGAAATTAGATTATGTTCTCTGCACAATTTCTAAAGCTTTGTACTTTTTTCCAACGATCTCCTCATTTTGTTACTTGTTTTCTTTAAAAAAAAAATGTTGCATGTGAAAATTAAATCCTAGGGGCTTCTGACCTGACCAAATTACATAGGAAAAGGAAGTACACTTTTGAATAAAATACAGGGTTTATTCCTTTCCACTCCTGTTTCTTACCATTTTCACAATGATAGTCTTCAACTTGTATGTGTTTGCATAGGTGTTCTGACAACTAAGCAGGGAACGTAGGAGAAATAGATAACCTTCTCAGGATCTGAATTCAGCACTTAGAGCAGTTGTCTTACCTGCCTTCTGACTTACCTGAGCCTAATTGCTCTTACCTCTCAGAAATGATTGTTATTCTAGACTTTAACTCAAATTTGACTTTAAATTATTCTTAAGAAATTATGTATTGAAACTTGGAGCACAGCATCTGTATTCACATTCTAGTTTTTGCTACTTTTTATGCTCTAGGTAGTTCCTAATTGCCCACTAGTAACAGCAGCAAAATTATTTCAGCAATGGCAGGAAGTACGACACAAGGGAAACTTTGGGTTTGTTTTTTTTGGTTATTTTTTTGGGGGAGGTTTTTTGTTTGGTTGGGTTTTTTAAGAAAGACATTTAAACTTTCTTTGAGACTGTGTTTTTAATAGTATTCCAAAAGTTTTTTAGATGCATGCAAATGCCTTGCAGGCGAACAGATGCAAGTACTGTGACAATAAGGTAAAATTGGAAAAGAAATAAATGCCAATGGACCCTTTAGGACTGAGTTTCTTCAGTTATTATTTTATCCTGTGTATGATCCTGTAGTCAGCTGCAGGCTCTGAAGCAAGAACTGTTTTTGGGGTGTATGTGTTTAGCGTGGTCCTGATCTCAATTAGTGTGTGTAGGAATTAGTACAAAGCACATAAAAAAAAATAAACGTAACTGGTAGCAGTGGCTTGAAAATTGCTTTAGTCTGAATGAAGCTTGCCCTTATTTGAGGCAGTTACGCTTTTCTGTTCATGAGCTAAGTAATTCCTTTCTCATTTTGTGTGACAGGTGGTCCCTTCTTGGAAGTGCATGTAGCTTTCCATGCAAATGGCTTGCAAAAATTTCTAACACTGTATTCTGAACACTACACAGTCATATACTACTTGGAATATCATAAAGCAGTTAACTGTTCCTGTTTTGTGCTAATGTGTACTGTTAAGGCCACACTCCTAACTCTGTTCTTAAAGTTTCCTTCTGCAGCATGAATGTCAATGTGTATAGCATCAATCTTAGTACATCTTAAAGCACTTTTGTTAGAATTAGATCATGGTTTTGAAACTTCATTCAATTTCAATTAATTCCCCATTTAGCTATGTGCAGACTTTAATTTCTGGACTCCTTAGATCAAGGAATGTTGCTCGTTATGTCTTGTCATTTCCTAGGATTAATTGTCACAACTCAGGTAGCCAAATTTCTTCCAGCTAGGAAACACAAGTCAAACAATATTTAGAGGTGAAAGCTAGTAGTATATAATAAAGAACCCTGCCAGCTCCCTCTCTAGTTAGCCAGTTTGATTGTACTGTAAAGATGACAGCCAAAAGGGTTTACATGAATGGCTAAGAAACTAGGAGAGAATTGCTTTTATTTTTGATATGAAATTGGGAGAGTAGCACATTGGTGGCATTTTGCAGGATTCAAAAGTGTTTCTTGTATGGTTGAAAAATAAAAGCAGCTTAAACATTCTGGGTGAACTTACCCAGAAAGCAAAAACTGGGAAGAAAGCAGGCAGCTTTCTTCAAAACACAAATGCTGTTGCATTTAAAAAAAAAAAAAAAATTAAAAGCTGCTACGAAATTCAATTTTTAACTCACTATCCCTGTTATTTAATAAAGAATGAAGCAGAAAATAAAAATAGAATGTGTTTAAAGGTATTCTGTGTGTTTATAAATGCTTACATGGCATTTATAGTTGTGTGTATATATATATATATATATACACACATGTAAGTGATCCTCCTGTGGCAGGGGGGTTGGACTAGATGATCTTTTGAGGTTCCTTCCAATTCCTAACATCCTGTGTTTCTGTGATTTTTCATGTTAAGTACATAATATGTACCTTATATATATATATATAACTCTTAGATCTGAAACATTTTTCTCTAGCCTTTTCATTTCCTCAGGTCCACTTTGCAGTGTTTGTGTTTCTACTTGCCCTCATATTTGTTGAGGCATAAAAGAAATCCTTGGGCAGCAAAATGTTCTCTTGAAATAGGTGTGTTAGGCTTGAATGCCCACAAATTATTTTTACTGTTTTTAAAAGTATTTTTGGTTGTGAAATCAGTAATATATTTACTGGTCTTCATAACAGTTTTATTAATGTAAATGTTTATATATGTCTGTGTATACATTAAACAAGCCTATTATCTCATATTAGTTGATTTTAAAGTACTTTATCACCTCTGCTAGTCCACATGATTTGATTTCTAGTTGAAAGCAAAACCCCACTCTCCTTTTTTAGTAGCTTTTGTAGATCTCAAATATGCAAATTTGAGATCTCCCAGTTGTGGTTGTATTGCCTAATCACCGCTGAGTGTTTACCACTTCAGACATTCTTCTTGTGTATTACTGATCTAAGTAACTTCTTAAAGTTTGCTTGCAAAATACTCTGGACTGCATTCCTACAAAACCAGTGTTGACTTCCCTCTGATGTAAAACCCAACAATTTACCTACCATTTAGTCTTGTGATTAGGCATTAATGCTTTCATGAAAGGAATTTTCCATCCCTGGAGTTTTTGTTGCTTTCTCATTTTCTGTTTGGTAAAAACAACACATAGGTTTTATGTGAATGGTGCAATATCTATACGTGTGTGAAGTCTGTAGTTTTATGCACTTTCTATCAGTTTTCTTGATACTGCTGTCAGACTTCAGGAGCTGTAGTTTCCCACATCCTGCAAACACACTTCTCTTAAATACTGAGGCTGTATTTGCCACCTGCTCATTTCTCTGTGTGGAAGTTGCATTCAATTATTCAAATACCTTGAGTGTTACTGAGGGTGCAGTAAAAACTTCTTTCTCTTCATGTAGTTTTTTTTACACTGTGTACCAATATAGCATTTGTTCATGGTATCAAAAAATAGGTCTTAGAAATTGTATCCTGACCTGAACTTTTGATAAATTTCATTGATAATGAAGTAATTCCTAATGTTATGATGTTTCGTATCCACGAGTCTTTTCAGTGTCCACAGTCATTGAAGGATGACCAGGATTCTATAGTTTGTAGCACAGTACTATTTTTCCCTGATCAGACCTGAAATATCAGTCTATATTTCCTGTCTGCCAAAAACACCCCCAAATGTACCAAACCAAAACAATTTAAAAACCCAACAGCATAACAAAGGAAATTCTACTGCATTGTTAGATGCTAGATTTCCCAATCTTAAGAGAATCATAGCTGTCCATTTATATAAACAGATGGCCTACCGTGGTCTTGGCTTTATTCTCAAGACATATGATGGTTTCAGTGCATCTCAGCAATTGAAATGACTGTCAGTCTTTATGATTTTGGGGAAGATTTTTTTTCAAGTAGGATCTTTACGCATCTGGTCTTCAAGTATTTAGCCTCTTGACATCTCCTGGAAAGCCAAGAGAATCCCAAACCCACAGGACTTAGTAACCCTGCTACATAAAGGAAGGTAATGGGTAAAGTCATGCTAAAATAGAGTAGAAGAGCTGAATATCTCTCATTGCTATTGTGAACAGGCTGGCTAATAATGACAAATATTGGACTTGTTAGAGTGTTTGTGTCCTCTGTGTCAGCAGATAAAGTGTCAAGACATTCTGGTTTGTCTGATCAATTAGAGTAGCATAACATAAATAATTACAACTGAATATCTCTCCTGAACAGACTGTCTACAAGGTGGTTGGTTTTTTTAACTCAGTCTCATCTGCCTCTTCTAACATTTGTTGTGTGTTTTTAATTCTTGATGTGAATGTACACTCAGCACTGTGTTTGTTTGAAGAACTCCTGTTGGTTCATCACTTCCATTTAAGCTTCTTTGTGACGTTCAGATGGTTGAATTAGTCCTCTGTTGCTCTTACTCATCCAAGAAATTAACATGAAACCATGTACCTGGAAAAGAGGATTTTTTAAAGAAATGTTTTATAAAAGATAAAGAGTTACATTTGCTTTTATTAAGCATGTGCAAAAACAAAGTCATAGCTCATGACTCTCTTCTCTTGATCTTCACTTCTTACTTCAGAATAAATCAAATGAAGCAAACATTGGCTCCTTTGACAATTTCCTCACTGCAGGTCTTAGCTGATTACTATAGGTATTGTTAGGTGTTATCAACATTGCAATTTAAGCTTATGAAAAGTTTGTGGTGCATAATTTTGGGTCCTTCAAATGGAAGAATTTGGACTTCTATGACTATTAGGTATCTGATGTTGCAAACTCAAAAATATGCAGTCCGTTAATTATGCTTACTTAAGTCCTAAAGGCTGCAACAGGCCTGCAATTGCTAGACTGCTAACAGAACATAATACAGCCAATTGCAAACAGCAGCCTAATTTGTTGATTTCAAGTGAGGTGTAATTATATTGCTTCATTTGCTGAGCAAATCATATGAGAGCTTCTCTAAATCAGCCTGATTGTGTAATGAAGAGCTAATTACAAACAGCAGTGTTCTTGCAGTAAATTTATGGTAACTGCTAATACCAGGTTGGCACAAGTGTGACAATGGCTCATTAGTACATTTACAAAAGCAATAGTGGAACTCTGCCCAAAATAGAGCAACTGTTTTCTATTTTGGAGACCAGACTGATTACCTCTCTTCCTTCCACTGTCATTACTTAAAAAAAAAAAAAATAAAAAAAAACCAAACCACCACCAAAACCTGTACTTTTAATCACTTCTTCTTCTTGGGAAAAAAATAAATAGCACTCGTAGAAAGGACTACCATAAAATAGAATGACTTGGAAGGCATCCTTCCTAACCTTTAGTGGAAGTTAGGCTTTGAAAATGTTGTTTGACCAGAAGCCTTTGCCATTAGTGGCAAGGTCTGGCAGGTGTTTTTGCAATTCGTTTTCTTCTATTGTACATTCACTGCATGAAGTCAAGGGTTGTCTTGGCAATCACAAGGCTAAAAGAGAATTTCTCTTAGAGTTATGTTTGGTCAGCCTGGTGCTGATGAAAAAATTTTTAGATTTCTACACATTTTCAGTTGATGGGGTTTTTTTGTATTTAAGTTACAACTGGTGGTGACCTGGTGCAAATTCTGTTATTTAATTTTAAGTTACGTTTACTGTCAGAGCAACCAGCTCAAGTGGAAAGATGAACTGGCCACTATATACAAATTTACAGCACAAGACAAGTTCTGTAGTTTTTCTGAAGTTTCCATTAATCTTTTGGTTTTTTCAATTTCTATGAGTTCTATGAAGCATACTTTCTTATTGGCACTTTCAAGCAATCAAAATAATTTCTTTCTGAATAGATGTGTGTAATTGCCTGTTCGATTTTAAGCATGACACCAAAAGTAGATTGAATGCTGCTTTTTACAAAGACTTCTAATCTATTAAATGGTGCACTGAGACTGATTTCCTATGAAATTTCCTGATGCACTTTCTCACTTGGCACAATAGGATGGAATAAATTTCTTCTGTATATTTCCACCCTGCTTTCTTTCTCCTGTAACACATAATAACGAAGCTGTGGCATCTTATTTTCTTCTTAGTGATGGGTGACCCTTGATGAATGATTTTGATGATTTTGACAATCATCTCAAATATAGAACTATGTATTCCTTAGATTAACAACAATGGACTTGAACTTATATGAAGCAGACTTCTTTGAAAAATACTTAACTCCAATGAAGTAGTGAGGTTTTCCCCAAAAGCTCCAAAGTGGCTCTTTTCTCTGATGCCTTTGAGTTTTGACTGGTTTTGGAGCTTGTACATAGCACAAAGATTGTCTGGGCCACGTTTCTTGATCAGTCACTTTGTGGTCACTTGTGAATCCTTGGAGAGAGAATATTAAAAAGTAGGAAAAGTATAGCAGTCACTGTTGCTGCCTCAGTCTGGACTTGTGTTTTATATAGCCTCCAACAGAAGGCATCTACATGCAGTGTTACAAATACATGCAAGTTTCATTTCATTATACATTTGTTAAAGGAACACTGTTGTGTTTTTTTAAATCATTATTTACAACTTGTTTTGCATCAGTCTTGTAAAGTATAAATTCTCACCAAGAAATTATAATACCATATTCTAACATAAAATCTGTTTCACTAAATAGACCTTCTGTTCCAAAGTGATATGTTAATAACTGCTAGTAAGACTTTCAAAAGGGCCATATTTTTGTTTCATAAGTTACAGCCAAAATATTGCAGCAGAGAATTTCATAGCTATTCTTATATTTCCTTAATTGTTTTTTGAGGGTTTTTTGGGGTGGTGGATTTTTTTGTTGGTTGGTTGGGGTTTTGTTGTTGTTGAGGGTTTTGATGTTGTTCTCTGGAGAATGGGGAAAGAGGAGGTTGCAAAGACACAGCAAAAATTATTTCCCAAAGTCCTGCTCCTGGTTTTCAGACTAGACGTTAGACAGAAGGGAAAGCTACTATGGTAGTATATGAACCCCATGTGCATGTTAGTCTTACTACTCGAGAGTAGTAGTCTGTGGACTACTACCTGTACAATAATAATTCTTACTATTAGTACAGACTGGGAGATGATGTGATAGAGAGTAGCCCTGAGAAAAAAAGGCTTGGAGATACTGGTGGACAAAAAGCAAGATATGAGCCAACAATGCACACTTGCAGAAGGGAAATCACATCCTGGGCCACAGCAGAAGAAGTATGGCCAGCAAATCAAGAGAGGTGGTTCTGCCACTCTGCTCTGGTGAGACCTCACCTAGAGTACTGTGTCCAGCTCTGGGGCCTTCAGCACTAGAAGGACAGGGATCTGATGGTAGAGATTGCAGAGGAGGGCCACAAAAATGATCAGAGTGCTGGAGCATTTCTACAAAGGCAGGCTAAGAGAGCTGGGCTTGTTCAGCCTGGAGAAGAGAAAGCTCTGGGGAGACCTTATGGCAGTATTTGAATATCCGAAGGGGGCCTACAAGAAGGCTGGGGAGGGACTGTTTATAAGGGCATGTAACACCAGGACAAGGGGCAATGGTTTTAATCTAGAGAAGGGTAGACTGAGATTGGAGATTAGGAAGAAGTTCCTTTACTGTCAGGGTGGTGGAACACTCGAACTAGTGGTGGAAGCCCCATACCTGAAGACATTCAAGGTGAGGTGTGATGAGGCTCTGAACAGCCTGATCTACTCAGAGATGTTCCTGCTTACTACAGGGGGGGTTGGACCTCTAGAGGTCTATTCCAACCCAGTGCATTCTATGATTGATAGAGTCTTCTTCCTTTCTACTTGACAGAAGAGTACTGTGAGTAAAGTACTAAATGGTTATTGTACTGTACTGAAGTATTTGTTTCTCCTTTTTGAGGGGTCTTCCTGTTAATCTGCAGGGTTAGAGTTTAGTAATTTTGGCTGACTCCAAAATATATTTTAAAAACTCCTGTCATATTCAGTAAAATTTGCACTTAGGATGAAAGCTGACTTAGACATGGCTCCTGCTTTTCTGTTTTGATCTTGGATTTGCAGGCTAGTCTCCTTATATGTGGTTTCAAAGAGCACATGTTCATCTGCTTCTCTTGATCTCCCTAACTAAGATTTGTGTTACAGATAGACCTTTCATAAATTATTTTCTCACTTTGATTTCCCATTAATCTGAATTTTAAAGCCAAGTTCAAAACCAGGTATTCCTTTGGGTGGGGGAACAGAAGAACAAGCAATCTTAAAGTGGGCTGATGCGTGAGGTTCCTGCATGAATTTTTGTCTAATTGCTCATGAGCACCAGCATCATCACTTTGTTCCCTTTGATATTTGCATTTTTCATTTTTGTTATCCATGTAATCAGAATCATGATTCCTTCGAGGAAAGAACCTGTTCATGATTCCTCCGAGGAAAGAACCTGCTCTCTCTTTTTCTCTCTCATAAGACCCCAACAAAACAAAGTTTCTGATCACAGAATCACAGAATTGTCAAGATTGGAAAGGACCTCAAGGATCATCTAGTTCAAACCCCCCTACTATGGGCAGGGACACCTTCCACTAGATCAGGTTGCCCAGAGCCACATCCAGGCTGGCCTTAAAAACATCCAGGGATGAGGCTTTCACCATTTCCCTGGGCAACCTGTTCCAGTGTCTCACCACCCTTATGGTGAAGAATTTCTTCCTAACATCCCTTAAGACATTGCAAGGCCACAATAAGGTCTTCTTGGAACCTTCTCTTCTCCAAACTGAACACCACCAACTTTCTCAGCCTGTTCTCACAGGAGAGGTGCTCCAGCCCTCTGATCATCCTCATGGCCCTTCTCTGGACACATTCCAGCACGTCCATATCTTTCTTGTAGTAGGGGTTTCAGAACTGGACACAGTATTCTGTGTGGGGTCTCACCAGAGTGGTGTAGAGGGGGGAGAATCACCTTCCCTCGACCTGCTGGCTGTGCTTTTCTTGATGCAGCCCAGGACACGGCTGGCTCTCTGGGCTACAAGTACTCACTGGTGGCTCATGTTGAGTTTCTTATCCACCAACACCCCCAAGTCCTTCAGGGCTGCTCCCAAGCCAGTCACTGCCCAGCCTATATCAGTGCCTGGGATTGCCCCAACCCAGATGCAGGACCCTGCTATTGGTGTTGTTGAACCTCATGAGGTTGGCTTGTGCCCACCTCTCCAGCCTGTCCAGGTCCCTCTGGATGGATCCCTTCCCTCCAGCGTGTCTGCTGCACCACACAGCTTGGTGTCATCAGCAAACCTGCTGAGGGTGCACTCAATGCCACTGTCCATGTCTCCAGCAAAGATGTTAAGCAAGACTGGTCCCAGGACTGATCCCTGAGGGGCTTCAGTTGTCCTCCAGTTGGCCTCCACTGGGACATGGACCCATTGACAGCCACCCTTTGGGTGAGGCCATCAAGCCAGTTCTTTATCCACTGAATGGTCCATCCATCAAACCCAGACTTTACCAGCTTGGAGACCAGTCGTGCAGGACAGTGTCAAAGGCTTTGCTCAGGTCCAGGTAAATGATGTCAGTTGCTCAGCCTTCATCTATTAATGTTGTGATCTTGTTGTAGAAGGCCACCAGGTTTTTGAGGCAGGATTTGCCCTTGGTGAAGCCATGTTGATTGTATCCAATTACCTCTTTGTTATTCTTCTGCCTCAGCAGTGCCTCCAGGAGGATCTGCTCCATGATCTTACCAGGCACAGAGGTGAGACTGACTGGTCTATAGTTCCCTGGGTCATCCTTCTTTCCCTTTTTGAAAATGGGAGTTATGTTTCCCCTTTTCCACTCAGTGGGGACTTTCCCAGACTGCCACAACTTTTGGAATATAATAGAGAGGGGTTTAGCAACCTCCTTTAGCCAGTTCCCTCAGCACCTGTGAATGTATCTCATCGGGTCCCATGGACTTGAACGCTTTCAGGTTGTTCAGATGGTCACGAACCTGATCTTCACTTACAATGGGCAATTCCATCTTCCAGTCTCCCTCAGCTTTTCTAACTGGGTCTCTTGCTGCTCAGACAGGTTCCTTATATGCCCCCCATTCTAGCTGTCCTTTCTTCCACTCCTTGTAGTTTTCTTTTTGTGTGACAGTGTGTCTAGTTGCTCCTTTCTCATCCAGGCAGGCCTCCTAGCATTCTTTCCTGCCTTCCTCTTTCTTGGTACGCTTTGCTTCTGGGCACGGAGAAGGTGGTCCTTGAATACTGACCAGCTCTCCTGGGCACCCCTTCCCTGTAGGGCTTTGTCCCATGATACTTTGGCCAGCAGATCCTTGAAGAGATCAAAGTCTGCATGCCTAAAGTCCAGGTTTGTAAGCTTGGAGTACATCCTCCTAGATGCCCTGAGGATCTTAAATTCTAATGCACTGTGGTCACTGCAGCCAAGGCTCTCCCTGAGCCTCATATTGGTCACTAGCCCTTCCCTGTTAGTGAGAGCAAGGTCCAGTATAGCACTTTTTCTTGTTGGTTCCTTCACCATTTGGAGGAGAAAGTTGTCATCTGTGCATTCCAGGAACATCCCAGATTGCTGGTGCCTTGCTGTGTTGTCCCTCCAGCAGGTGTCAGGGTGCTCTATAAAGTCAGTAAAAACTGATTTTAATTAAAGCAAATGTAAAACAAATTCAAACACAAATCTTTAGCTGTGCAAACTGCCTGAAAATCATCAGGTGGGATGAAATAGCATTAAATGGCATTATATAGTGGGGGGAAAAACAAAAACAACCAAACAACACTAAAATGCTTTCTTTGCACAGTTTAGGATCGGTTTTCAGTAACTGTTAAAACTAGTATTGGCAAAACAAATTTTTCTGAAGAGAAGAAAGGAGAGAGGAGGAAAATGGGTTTTTCAGTATCAGTTTGTATTGCAGCTGCAATGAGATGAAGTTCTCCAAGAAAATCAGGTTAAGGGGAAGCAGGATTCAAAGAGGGCATAGAAACTCCTTACACTCTTCTGTAGTGTCACCCCCAGGTTCTTGTGGTATTATCCAGATTGCAGAAATTTCTGTTATCAGTATCGTGAAGATACACCTTGGGGCAAAAGGGCCCATAACTTTTGGGCTGAGCTTTCAGTTCCCTTAAAGCTGAAAATCACATACTAGTGAAAGGATACAGGAAGGAATGCAAAAATAAAATTAAGCCACCCAGTGAGATGTTTTGTGCATGATTTTCAGGTACGTTTTTTTAAAATGGAGTTACAGCAGTAGCATATAAATATGTTGTTTTGCTGGAAAGTGAATAGAAGTATGTAGTCATGTCCAAATCTCTCGTGTATATCAGGTTCTTCTCTTACAGTCTGATGGGGAAAATAGAGTTGTTCTTAAACTGTCATTCTCTATCAGAATATATAAATTGCAACATAAACTATGGTATGCTTGTAGGAAAATATTAACTAGAAAGTGCTGCTTTTGCTTTATTAAATTGAATGGCAATTTATTAAAGAATTTGCATCAGGAACTTGTAGTTGATATGACAAATGGTACAATGAGTTTCAAGTGTTAAAAACACGATACTCATTTAAGCACTTGGAAATATGAATAAACATTTGTGTGCTTTTTGCTAGTAAAGTATTTTCAATGCTAGTTCCAGAATATTAATAAAACATATTTAGACTTCAGTAAGAACCTGTCCGAATTATATACAACTGATTTTCTGCATAATGTTTGTGCATTTCTCTAGTAAATTAGTTTACTGATGAAAACAGTTATAAAAAAATGAGTGTTTTTAAAAATAGTGCATGATTTCTGTTCTTAAAAGCATTTTATATATATCTTATATATTTCTGGGGAACTAAAAACTATGCTCACAGTATTACAGATCTGAAGCTTATTATTTCTGCTCCAGTTTTGACTTTCAGTATTTTGGTGAACTCATTACAATCAGAAATTACTTGTGTAAGCTAATGGGCCCATTATTATTACAAATTCATACATGGGAATCTTTGTAAGTTCACAAATACTGCATGAGCAGACTGGAGGGAATGATAAAAGATCACAGAATCACAAGATCAGAGGATGGTAGGAGTTGGAAGGAATCTCTGGGGATCATCTAGTCCCAGACCCCTGCTAAGGCAGGTTTACCTAGATCAGGTTGCACAGGAACGTGTCCAGACAGATTTTAAAAGTCTCCAGAGGAGACTCCACAGCCTCTCTGTGCAGGCTATTCCAGGGTTTCATGCTCAAGGTAAATAAGTGTAGGTGGAACTTCCTGTGTATTGTTTGTGCCCGTTGCCCCTTGTCCTATCACTAGGCACTACTAAAAAGACTCTGACCCCATCCTTTTGACACCCATCCATGCATTGATAAGATCCCCTCTCTTTCTTCTCTTTTTTCCTGCTAAAGAGTCCCAGGTCTCAGTCTCTCCTTTTAAGAGAGATGCTCCAGTCCCGTAATGATCTTCATGGCCCTCTGTTGGACTCCCTCCAGTAGTTCCCTGTCCCTCTTGATCTGGGGAGCCCAGAACTGGACACAGTACTCCAGATGCAGCCTCACCAGCGCAGAGTAGAGGAGGAGGAGAACCTCGCTTGACCTGCTGGCAAGTCTTCTAAATACATCCCAGGATACCATTGCCCTTCTTGGCCACAGGGGCACATTGCTGGCTCATGAGGAACTTGTCCACCAGCACCCCCATGTCCTTCTCTGCAGAGATGCTTTCCAGCAGGTCAACCCCTAATCTGTATTGGAGCATTTTCCCCCAGGTGCAGGACTCTACACTTATCCTTGTTGAACTTCATGCAGTTCTCCTTCACCCATCTGTGCAGCATGTTCAGGTCTTGCTGAATGGCAGCGCAGCCTTCTGGTGTGTCAGCCACTCCTCCCAGTTTCGTATCATCAGCAAACTTGCTGAGGGCACACTGGTCCTTCACCCAGGTTGTTAATGAAGATGTTTAACAAGACTGGGCCCCGTGCTGACCCTTGAGGAACACCACTACCTATAGGCCTCTAATTAGTCACTGCACCATTGACCACAACCCTCTGAGCAATGTCATTCAGCCAGTCCTCAGTCCACCTCATTGTCCACTCATCTAACCCATGCTTTCCAAGACTACCTATGACAATATTAGTGAAGACAGTGCCAAAACCCTTGCTGAAGTTGAAGTAGACAACATCCACTGCTCTCCTCTCATCTAGCCAGCCAGTCATGCCATCATATAAGGCTACCATTTTGGTGAACCATGATTTCCCTTTCATTAATCCATGCCTACTGTTAATAATCTTTTCCTCCACATGCTTAGAGATGTCCTCTAGAATGATCTCTTTTATCCCCTTTTCGGGGCTGGAGGTGAGTCCAGCTGGCCTGTCATTTTCTGGGTTTTCCTTCTTAACTCTTTTGAAGACTGCAGTGACAAAGGCTTTCCTCCACTCCTCAGGAATCTTTCCTGTTATAACCTTTCAGAAGATTTTTTTTTATCTTCAAGTTTAGTGGCATATGTAAAAATGGTAAATGATGTATCTCTAGCCAATATTTATGACTATTAATTGTTCTCCAGTATCTTCTAGTCATTCAATATAGTCCTGAAGTCTGACTTCCTACTGTCCTAAGGAAAATCAGTCAATAAACCATTGTAACTTAGAAGGTATGAATTGGATCATGGGTAAAGTCCTTTTTCCTAAGCCAGACATACTCTAAATTGTCAAACATCCATTCTTTTCAACAGAAATGCAGTGCAGCACTATCTAAACATTTATTTTCAAGAAGCTAGCATGATCCAAGCTGTTGAATGGATTTTCTGTTTCTCTTGTTTGGCAGTGCTGTTGGTGAAAGAGATCCTCAGCAATGTTTTACATGTTTTACTATTTATATTTGTAGTACTTGACTCTGACACAGTGCATTTCAGACTACTAGTGAGAAGTACTTTATTGCAGAGGCCAACATTACTGTTACGATTCTGTAGATAGGAACAGGGAGACACAAACATGGTCACAGTTCTGAGCTCAGGAGAAAGAGAAAATGAATAGAAGTCTGATTCTCTCTCACTCTCTTTTTTTTTTTTTTATGCAGCTCTTGAAATTGAAAGGAAAAAAAATCAGTCCTGTTTCTGAAATGTTGTGCTGTTTGGAATCCTTTTATGTGAAATTACTGGCTTAAAAGCCCTATTATTTGATTTTACAGTGTAGGCAAACTCTTCCTACAAAGAGTTTACCTTCCTACCTTTCTTTATTTTTTCTGATACAGTATTATAAAATAAACTTTGAAATTTACTCTTTTAGTCTCAGAAATTAGATTTACCTTTTCATACAGGTAAACTCAAATGCTCCTCATTTTAATATAACTAAACTAGGCAGCATGTTTTCCCTTTTTTCCCAATCCTACTCTGTGCCTTTTGTCATGCAGCTCAGTTCACGGGAGGCTTGAGAAAAGGCAGTATTAATGTGGATTGTTTTCTGCAAACAAACTTAATTTAACAAGCACCTGTCAGAGACATGCAAAGTCTCAGATCTGCAGCATCCAACTTGCATGTCAGTTAGCAGGAGACTGAGATAAAGCTCTGCCTCTAGAACAGGAGGGGTATAAACACTTAATGTAGTGATTAATGCTGATTTCTGGTTCCAAAATTTGTAGTAGCTTGTATTACTTGTTTGGAAACGTCATTCAAGTTGTTTTTCTCATCTGTCCTTAAGAACTCTTGGAGGGTAAAGAAGGCTGTATGCAGAAAACACTCAAGGCATTTGAATTCATGTTCTTTCCTTGTCGGTCACTCTAACAAGTTCAGCATTCCTTTACCTATTTGCAAAATTTAGTTTCACAGTTAGAAGGTAATTTTAGCTCACAGCAAAGTTACAATGGCAGATAACTTCAGCGGGGCAACATGTGAATGTTCTCATATAAGAAACTCTGCCCTTAACTCTCACATTTCTTAAACTACATAATAATTGAGTCATGAACACTTACTGCCATCTGTGAAGATGGCATGTAGCCCATTTCTATTAGGTGCCAAATAAACAAATTTTTAGATGGGAATCTTGTGCAATACTGCAAATGCTATCTCAGCCAAGCATGTCTTTATACCATCACACCAGAAAAAGACAATTTTTCTTAACAGTGAAAGGAGACACCTGTGCCTGCCCACAAGGAGTGACCTTGAATAGTAGAATTTGTCAGAAAACAAACATACAAAAGTCTCTATTATTAATCTAATTCCAGAGTGCATTAGTAAATTAAAGAACGGGGCATAGATTTCAAACTTTTCAAAGAAATTGGTAACTGTTAATGAAAACAGAAAGTGCTCCCTCCCACAAATTGTCATCTCTGAGTTTTGGCATTGTGGTGAGATGACAAAGGGTATTACGTATTTGCCACTTGTCATGAAGATTAGTCATCTTTGTTACAGCCAGCTTAATTAGATTTTTAATTCAGTTCAGGAAAGTTGTAACCTTTGGAAAATATCTAATTGCTAAAGTTAATTGATAAAGTCAAAATTTGTAGTTTGCATTTTGTTATTACTGTATTTTTCCTTTAAACACCTGCCTTCTAGCATTTCTGAAGGAATTACTTGTAAACTATCATCTGCTGTAATTTCAGCACAGTTCAGTGCACCAGCTTGCTAACAGGGTTCATTTAAAATGTTGAATTATCATGATATGGAAGCCTTTGAAGAAATTTTACATCTTAAATGTATCTTTTTCTTTTTAATGGGCATTAAAACCATACTTTGGATGGTTGACAGTATTTGGAAAGTTTGCTTATACCAAGAAATATTGTATGTTTGAGAAGCCTTACATATATTTTCAATCATATTTTGTCATTTCAGAAATTATTTCAAACTACTTCTGTCTTTAGAATCTTTATACAAATTCAGATGTGTTTTTACCCAGAAATGATCTTAGGTGAAGTTACTCTAAAGAGTACCATTTCAACCAATTATTTTTGTGCAACTTTAGCATCATCGTGTTTCATCTGCACATTTTTTTTCTTTTTCCTTTTTGTTTTCTCTATTATGCAAGATTGTAAGATTTGTGAGAGGAACCACTGACGTTAACACAAAGTTAATCAAAACATAAATAATTCTCATGGAGTCATACCACTGCATCTGCACAGTTTTCTCATGGCTGAAGCACCAGAAGAATGGATTAATTTATCTAACTTGATTATCCTGAAGAGAATAACCTAACTCACAGAATAATGAGAGTGATAGAATAATTCAAATCCAACTTGTGTAACTAACTCATAAATCTGAATGAAAGTGACGATAAAAATTAGTTTATCTTGGGCAGAAAAAAAATTAATTTATCTTTCAAAAATGCTCAGTTTTGAGTAGTGAAAATTTACAGTATGAAAATGGATGAACTAATCTAGTATTTGTGAAAGTTTTTGCCTTGACTGCTAATGAGCTGTGATACTGTTTTTTTTTTTTATCTTTTCATGGATGGCAGATATTTGTACAAGTGCTGCAAGATCTGCTCTTATTTATCAGCTGAGATTGCGATTATGGTCCATATAATTAGTACTACTAATGTCATAAACTGCAAGGGCATAATCTGTATCATCTGTGGAATATCATGACCTATAGGCAGGCTGGACCTGATGATCTCTTGAGGTCCCTTCCAACCTCTGATACACTGTGATACTGTGATAACAGTGTATCTCTGCATCAGTATGCAGTTGGAGTTAAGGTACCATCCTCAGTAACAAACGCAAAATTGTTTTATTTGGCCTTAGTTATGACAGTAATTTATGCTCTTGGAATACAGCAAGAAGAATGGGTGCAAATTTGCTGCAGAGAAGGCTAGTGACACGCACGGAGGTCATAGCTTCAGATGGAAAACTGCAGCATAAAAGAGCCTAGTGTGTAGAGTTGTCTCTTGAAGCAGTATTCAGTGTGCAAGAGTGTGATCTTGCAAGCAGTGCTGAGCTTGCCTTCAGGCATCTTTGGGCAGTGGTGGCCTTTGCCACTGATCTGCTATCTACTTTTTGATAACTATGTTTTATGTCTTTAACAGCCGTTATTTTCTGATTAAACCATATGTTACTGTGCAGGGACTGTGTCTGGTATAGCCCCTTCCCAAATTTTATTAGCTGCATCTTACATATTACCATAATAGGCCTTCTTTACCGCCCCACCACACAAAACAGGTTTTTATTAGTCATCTTTCATGGCTCACCACTGTTGGTATCACATCATTCAAGGATTTAAATTCAGAAAATTATTTTTTATGGAACAGTGTTTCTGTTCTCTTTGTTCATACTGAAATTAAATATAACTTGGAAATAGCCTTTTATTTTTGTATGCGTAACTGAAGTTTTAGAAATATGTGGTGTCAGTATAATTAATTTTTGAGTATCTATATGTTAGTAGATATGTAATGAATGAAACAAGACAGAAACTGATATTTAAACTTGGCATTTTATTTTTTTCTCCTTCAGAGTGTTAGAGATATGTTGTTTTGTGGGTCTATACACACTGTTTAGTAGAGTCTTCGATCTAGGACTTTTAAGAAAAAAAGTTTGTCCTTCCTACAAAAGGACTAATCATTCACAGGATTGAAATATAGACTTTGAGAGCATTTTAAGTACATTATGAGAATCAAAGCCAAGTTTCACTTCACATTGCTACTGTTTGTTTTCACTTTCATTAATTTCACCACCATTCCATCATGGTTGGGAGCTCCAAATCATAGCATTTTTCAATATCTAATACGTTTTTTTTCCCCAAGGAGATGCTACTTTTAAAAGTTAATTAGTTTTCTCACAAATGTAGGAGTCAATAAAATTGAGTTATGATTATTAAAATCATAAAAATGATATCAATCTCACAGGTCTGGAATATTTCTGAACAGGTATTCATCACATGCAAGTTCCATTGGGATACAGATCATCTGCATTTCTTGCTCTGACAAGGTGATACACTAACACTGGGATAAGCTGAAAAACATGAAACAAAACAAAACCCACCCAAAAGACAAGGTCATGTTTTTTGGAAAAAAAAAAGTTACATACTGTCTGACCTCTCCTTTTCTTCTTTTTCACTCCTTTGGTTAATTTAGGAAGAGCAATTATGTTACTTGCCTGTGTAAATCTGCTGGTAAATGCTTGAGGGTACAGGAGGGTAAATGCTTGAACCAGTAGTGAATAACTTAATAACTTAGCTACAAGTAAAACATCTGAATGAAGAAAGACAACAACAGGAAATAAACAGCAAGTTACCAGAAATGTGTGTATAAATACATTAAAGTTCCAAATTATTTTTGGCAAACATAATCTTTCAGGAAATTCAGAATTTTGTGTGGAAAAACCCATATCATTCAGTATATGTATCCTACATAAATAGCATTGTCAGCGACACATCCAGTAGTAGGGCTGGGGTTCCTGGCTCTCAGTAGTGCAATATTAAACCTAACAAATGGGTTTAGGAATGGAGAAAGCATGCCTGTTTTCTGAAAGGAATATGAATGTGTTGACCTATTCATTCTGTCTGCTATTTTCCTTTGCATTGAGCTATTTTATTTTTCTCCTTTATTCCTGGTCTAAGTATTTCCCAAGCAGCTGCTGTCTGGCTGCAATTTGTGTGGCTATACTTTTGTAGAGGTTTATTTACTGATATCTTCCACTGTGGCTGATAGTGGCAAGATACGATTTTCAGTTTAAAATCTCATAAATGACATTCATGTAAATTAGTAACTCATAGTATAGGTGAAACTACTCTTGCACATGCAGCTGTGCTTACAATGGTGCTCAGTGGTAGCTAATCAAAATAGCAAGGTGCATGATGTGGATATTCATAGAGTTGTGCTCTGGTTCTGATAGTGTTATGTATTTTTGCTGTTGGAATATGGAGTAGAACCTGTGCCTGTTAAAAGTAATGACAGTCAAAAGCTATGGGGGAACCTGAGCAGGTTTGGTTGCACAATCGCAGATTTAAAAGATCTTGACTATTTCGAGAAATTACCTGGAAAAAATAATTCATACAAGATTGTTTTTTTCATTTGAACTGCAACAAGGCAGTTCACAAGGACAAATGTGTTACTGTTCCTTTTAACAAAAATGTTCAGCTTATTAAGTATAGGATGCGGTAGTCTTGGGTGTAAGTAGGCTTGAGAAAATGTATGTAGATAACTAAAACTCTGTTATCAACATAGATGCATAAAAGTGAGGTATAGCAAAAGTAAAGCTGCCAATGAGTCAAAACAAAACAAACCATGTTTATAGGAGAATTGCAAAAGCTGGAGTGGACTTTATAAATAATAGTATTTTTTCTTCCATTCAGCTGTAGTGTTTACAAAGTTTCAGGAAAAAAAAGCTCCCTAGTTTTATGCTAAAGGGATTTTTTTTTCCTTCCCCTCTCAGTTGAGTATTAACTGCCCTGCCCATTCTTCTGCCATGAAAGTACCAGAAAGATTGAAAGGATCCGTAGTGGTCTGCAAATACAAGATATGTCCATAACAGGTCTACAATGTATGTCTCCATTTTTCCTCATGTACTTCGAGTATGGACATTAAAGTTAACGTTAGGAACATGTCAACTCTCCTATATTTTTAAAAAATATTTTAACAAAAGTGATACAAACTAAGGCATACTGAAGTATGTCATATCTGTGCAAGTATACCTTCCTCTGTTTTTCTCTTCCTGAAAGCATAATCTTTTATTTCTTTGAAGTTACTATTAAATGATACTGTAGAAATAATTTTGTAATAAAACAGAGAAGAAACTGTTCATAAGAGTTCATATATTCAGAAAAAACAGACTCGTTTTCATGAGAAGCTTTATACTTTTTCAGTAAATAAGGTTTTTAAATATAGTAGCACTTGAAAAACCTCACTGAGATACTAGCATCTGTACTAACAGTGAAAAATATCAAAGAAGAGACATGGACAAAATGTGACAAATCAGCATAGCTTCCACATGTTTTTGAGGGTTTTCCCCCTCAAGGGGATTAGGGGCATTGTAACTAGTGACAATGAGTCCTGATATGTTTTTTGTGAGGTACAGCTTAAATTATGTCCTTTTTCCTTAAACTACAGTGTGTAATTTTTATTTCAGTTCAAAAGACATTTTGCAGAATGGCCTTTGACACTATAATGGAAATATTTCTCATCTAAAGAAGTTGCATTTTATGAACTTTACGTCAGAATGGATGTGAGATTATGTATTTGATGACAAAAGTTTTTCAGCAACAAGACTTAAAAAGGCAATTTCCAAAGAACAAAACGCAGCAAGTCTTCCAAAAGTTGATGGCAATAGTTGATATTCCTCTGCCCACAGACAAAAGCATTAGAAAATCTGACAATCCGTCTTCTATCCTTATATGTTGCAGCACTAGTGGGGTTTGGGGTGTATTATCGTGTTGTGTTTTTTTTTTTCTTTGGAAAAAAATCGTATAGGGGATCTTTTATCTCAGTGATTTATTTTTTTTTTAGCATAAACAAAACTTACAAATTATCCAAGGTTGGCTCCTTTTTGCTTTTTTAAAGTCATCTTGAAATATTTAAGCTGTTACAGCCAAACACCTAAAGCATACAATTTATTAGGTGAATTTAAGAATTTATATATTTGCTCTATAAATTTTTTAAAAGAGGGACAAGTGAATGTTCTGAGTTTTTTTCCCAATATTTTGATGGAATGCTGTAAACTACTTTGTTTCTGTCTCTCTGTCAATGGCAGGTTTCTTGGAAGTTCAGTAGTATCTCTCTTGGACAGTGGAGCTGACTCTTAACCATGTGTGCCAAAAATACCATACAGATTATAACTGTGTACTTTGAAGGTAGATAATTTAATAGTATCGGTTCATAGCTATACAGGTTAAATTAATGCAAAATGTGAGTATTTTTGTTATATATATGTAAGCATGTACACACTTTCTTTAGTTGAGGGTATTTTTTTATTTTATTTATTTACTCTAAACTTTTACTCTTCATTTTCAATTTATTGACCAAGCATGCAAGATATGCAACAACAGTACAAGGGATATAGCTGTTGTGGTAAATCATAGATATATGGTTATGGTACAGACTTCACGGGATCACAAGATGTTAGGGGTTGGAAGGGACCTCTGAAGATCACCAAGTCCAACCCCCCTGCCAGAGCAGGACCATAGAATCTAGCACAGGTCACACAGGAATGCATTCTGATGGGTCTTGAAAGTCTCCAGAGAAGGAGACTCACAACCTCTGTGTTGTGGAGCCTGTTCCAGTGCTCTGTGACCCTGACAGTGAAGAAGTTCCTCTTCATGTTGAGGTGGAACCTCCTGTGTTGTAGTTTATGTCCATTGCCCCTTGTCCTGTCACAGGGTGCAATTGAGAAGAGCCTGTCCCCTCCCTCTTGAAACCCAGCCCTCAGATATTTATGAACATTTATTAAATCCCCTCTCAGTCTTCTCAGACTTGTATTTCAGACTCTTAGGATTATCTTCTTGCAGCATTACTTTTAAGGAACTAATGAGGCATTTTTACAAGAGCAGCAAGGATTTCTAATTATATGCTAAGAATATGTTCAAAATCCTATCAGTTGGTCTTAATATTTACCTTAACCGTTCAAGTCACTTTAGCTTTTAAAGCTATGTTTCAAGCTGACATTCTTATATAGAATCCTCCTTTAAATGAACTGCTATACTACCCCTTATTCTAACTGAATTCCTCTAATTTTTAATGCATTTTTATTTTTAATATACTGAAATATAATTCAGCATTTTTGTTTTGTTTTGCTTTTCAAATGTATTGTTATAGGCATATCTTGATGCTAAATAGATACCACAGAGTCCAAGTTTGCCTGCTGGTAATTAAGCATACTTGCACATACTCACATGGACATAATGGGAATGTATTTAACACCTCTGATTTAATAAATATCATTTATAGTGTACAATAGCTATAGATTATCATTTGAATCTGGTAGAATCTGGTTCTTAAGTAAAGCAAAGAAAGGGCAGTTTTCTGTGAAAAATAAATCATGCAGCTGTAGAACGTAGCAAGTAATTCTTTGTATGCCAACACTGTAGATGGGTTCAAGGCAAAGTACATAGAAGCCAGGTGTCTCTGAAACTACCTTTAGTGAAAATGGTTTAGTCTTAAGGAGCACATTTCCCTTATATTTTCTTTACTTTTCCCTGGACATCTCATCACGGTTTTTAAGAGACAGGGTAGTTGAATCAAGTAGCTTCTTAATCTAATTCTGTAGATCCTTAATCTAATTCTTAAACTGCACCATGAGCAGTAGCTGAGTTTGCTTTTTGAAAGAAAATTGTTGATGCCCTCTTTCCTGCTCCCTAGATTTATTCATAGTCTAAAGAACTTACAAAGTCTCTTTGTACCAGAAACTCTTAACAGAAGTTCGGTGTTTGGTTTTGGTCTGAATGGAAGTGTTGCATTAAAAGGGAGTTGATTAGAAAGGCAAGGTTCTTGTTATATCTGTTGTGGAAACAGTAATAAATTTACAAATTAAATTTATAGTATGTATATATATATATATACACACACACATACGCAATATGCTGCTGTCCTAATGTGTAGTATATATTTGATTATTTTTTGTTTTTTTAAACTTTCAGTGGAGTCTAGAAGTTATTCCTGATTCTCTCCTAAAGCATAAAGATGAAGTTACAAAGTAAAAAATCTGTAAATAGATCAATTAAAAGTAACTAAAATTCCTTAGGTATAACATGAGAGAGAAAGGCAGACATTCCTTAAAGTCCATCAAAAGAGTAATATGTAAAATGTTGTAAGTTGTCATTATAAAATGATGTGCTTGTGCACCTCTATTTTGCCTTTTCTTGTTCATGAGATTCCAGCAGCCTACATCCTCACATTTCCTGTGATTTAAACTCTGATTGTAGTTGTAAAGTGTGTTCATGCTTCATCAGTACAATGAATTCATCTTACGGAAAAACTGATGTAGCTATTAGGAAAGGAAAGTACGCTTCTGAGTAATACAAGTCTGAGTTAATTTGAAGAAAAAATTTAATCCTCTTTGGGTACTTGCCAAGAGAATGAGAAACTTTTCTGGAAAGTGTGGTGAAATGAAGCCTTTAACCATTTTATACCCTTTAAAAAGTTGTGATAATATTTTCTTGGAATATAAAACAGGTAAGAAGTAGGTATCATTTTAAGTGCTGTTTTGATAATTTTAAGAGAGATTGAACATCAGAATCAAGTATATTAAATTTCAGTGAGGAAGACTTTTATGTTGCAATACCCACTCAGTGCCTTAATGAGGCTTAAGAGGATCCTGCTGAAAAGTTTTAAGATTGTAGATCATAGAATGGTAGGGGTTGGAAAGGACCTCTGGAGATCACCTAGTCCAGCCTCCCTGCCATAGCAGTGCCACTTAGTGCAGTCCACACAGGAATGTGTCCAGGTGGGTTTTGGAAGTATCTAGAGAAGGAGACTCCACAGCCTGTCTGGGCAGCCTGTTCCAGTGCTCCATCACTCTCAAACTAATGAAGTTTTTCCTGATGTTCAGGTGGAACTTGCTGTGTTCCAGTTTGTGTCCATTGCCCCAAGTCCTTTCACAAGGCACCACTGAAAAGAGACTTGCCCATTCTTCTTGACACCTGCTCTTCAGATATTTATAAACATTAATAAGATCTCTTCTCATTCTTCTTTTCTCTAGGCTAAGGAGCCCTACGTTCCTTGTAAACCAAATTTTTAAGTCCCTTCATCATCTTTAGAGAGTTGGGTACTCTCTAGTAGTTCCCTGTCTCTCTTGAGCTGGGGAGACCAGAACTGGACGCAGTACTCGAGATGTGATCTCAGCAGGGCAAAGTAGAGGGGGAGGAAAACCTCATTTGACCTACTCGCCACACTCTTCTTAATGCATCCCAGGATACCATTGGCCTTCTTGGCCACAAGGGCACATTGCTGTCCCATGAATAACTGTCCACCAGGACTCTAAAGTCCTTCTCCATGGAGCTTCCAGCAAGTCAACCTTCCATCGGTACTGATACACAGTGTTACTCTGCCTCAGGTACAGGACTCTACATTTATCCTTGTTGAACTTCATCAGGTTCCCCTTCACTCAGCTCACCAGCCTGTCCAGGTCTCAATGGATGACAGCACAGCCTTCTGGTGTGTCAGCCAATCCTCCCAGTTTGGTATCGTCAGCATTGGTGTGACTCTGCTTTTGTCAGACATGCACATGCTGTCAAAGTGGAGTTGTGTGTGAATCTATTGAGAACTAAAGTGCACAAATCCAAAGGGTGGAGAGTGATGTGCCTCAGATATAGTGTGCTGATTTACAGTGTAAATACCTAATCCAGCATGTTGGACTTGGGCATCTGAGATTTTATGATCTTATATAATACATTTGGATTTCTGGCCTTCTGGCTGCTTGAGGCAGGCCTGCCAAAAACTGCATTACTATTTCTAATAAGTGATATCACTGACATTGCTAGATTTTGCAGATTACCTCATTTCTCTGTTTACACATAACCTGTGTCCTGTTAGCTCTTTCCTCAACCTAACTCAATTGTTGCAAGGATCTGCAAAGGACAGGATTCAAAAGTAACCCTAGAAGGAAGTTGCACAGTCTGGTCTGAATTTGAGACTGTGAAAACCTCTTTCAAAATCTGCACCTATATTTATCATATTCCAAAGACCAAAATAATTTTGTAGTTATGGAGAGAATTCTAAAATAAAATATGGCATACAGAAAGATTATATATATCTATACTTTTGATTTAGTAGGCTCGTTAATAATTTTTCAGTAACAACATCAATAAACATGAGGGATACTCTTTGTATCATGCTGACACAGGCTGAACAACTAACCAGGTTTTCTGGGTTTGTAATTTAAAGCACTTCAGTGTAATATTGCGATACAAGATCTGGGCAGAATCTGTTCTCATTGGCAGTAGTATGGAAAGATTCTCCAATGCCTGTTTTTTTAACACTTCCAAGCTAATCATGTTCCCTCATGTAAGCTTAAGTAGTTAGGTTACAGCTATTTTACTAAGGGTTTTGTTCTTTTAATTTCATTTGCTTGCCTAGAACTGTAATGATTTCTGTAAAACTTTATTTGTTGAACATGGTGAGCTGTTCTTATTAAAGGCTTTTGTATTTCTTCAGGTTTTTTAGTTGATACCAACAAATTTGCATACCATTTAGAGACATTCGTAGACTTTTTTTCCCCATTTTTAAACAGAAATTGAAAACATGACATGGAAGACAGTGATCATGCCCCATTTCTTTGCAGTTGTGTTGAATGCTTCTGGACTAATACCACAGGTTTAAGCTTTCTTAAAATAAATCTGTTCCAATGTCACTTGAACAATTATGTGAGTTGTAATTAGACTAGTGACTAATGAACAGCCATCATATATAAAGCATCCTAATCAGAAATGTTGCTGCTGCTAAATGAAAAGTACTGAAAGGATTTCTAGATTTTCAAATTGATATCAAAATGAATGCTTGAATTAGTCAAAATAATTGTCTAATTTGGACAATGGATTCTTGGTTTTGATAACTCAGCCTTGAATCTTCACTGGTAGACAAGGCATAGTGATTTCTAACTATTTGTTATAAACATTATTTTGACATGTTTATTGAACATCAATGGACTAAATCTTATTGAATTTTGATTGCCTAGCAGATTTTTAATGGATTACATAGCAGGAGTCATTGACTTCTATTTACAGCTATAATATACTATGTAAAATTCAGTTTCTTCATAAACAATTTAATGATTCTATTTGGCATATTAGAGTCAGCAAGACTCTAGGCAAGAGCTTACCTATTGCCTATTGTAAGCTTGCTTTTCTAGAACAAGAAGATAAAAATCTGTGTTTCTTCCTTTAGTTGTGTGAAGGAAAAAATCTAGTTTATTATAACTGACTTACTTCTTAGTGTTAAATAAGGAATGTATCATGTTTGGAAGGTGACAGGGCAAGATGAGTCAGAATTTAATTATTTTTTGCACAGCAAAACTTCATGAATAAATATTCTCCCCTTCATTTACATTAACTTTTTATTTATGTTTATCATAGCCTGTTTCCAACAATAACTTCTGAGCAGATTTTCAGTTAGCACAAAGTTTTGTATCCTCATTGACTTTTGACCAAATATACTTTGTGAGTGTTGCTAATTTGTAAATCTTTCAGTGATAATTTTCCAGTGGATAAAAACGCATCAGGCAAAAGTACATCCTAAGGACTTTTCAGAAAAGTTCCTGTTTGTGCAGAAGAGGTAGAAAAACTGAGGTATCAAATGGAAAAAGTGACTCAACAACTGCAATAGCAGACCTGGAGTGAGACCACCATACATAATGTAGATTTGAGTGGGAGAAGGAAAGCACTTCACCTCTTGCCTTGGTAAACAGATCTACCCAAACTCACTCTTGTTCTCAGGCACTGTAGATCTCCCCAGCAGTTAGAGTCAATACTGAAAAGAGAAAGTATCATTTCATGATGCTGGAGTCACTCTTACTAAGCTTTGAAATAAAACAAAAAAGAGCTAATTTTCAGGAGCTGATAGCTTTACCAGGAAAGTTTGCCAGCATGGTATTCTTCCGGAATTTTAGTTCCTATGCCTCCTTTCTGATTTGAAGAAGGAATTTTGCTGCACATTTCAGCTTTAGCAAATTCTTCTGCCATTGATGTCCATGCTCTGATTTTTCAGCTGTAGAATAAGCAGTAGCAGCAGGCTGCTCATTTACCTTGAAAAAAACAGTCTCTTAATGTTTTGCTGTATCTGTAAATGTTCTTTAAAAATTCCTTGTATTTATTACATGGATATTAATGGATCTTGAAAATAGAAGCAACTTTATTTTTGCACTTTCATTGTACTGCATGAATCTTTACATAAAATATTGTGAAACAGTTGCCGTGCTGCAACTGACAGTGTCCTAGATAACCTGAAGTATTCTATAATAACAAAATAGGCATATTCTGTAGGCGGAGCTTGAGTAACTAATTTCCATGAGATTTCAAAGATGTTTGGAAATAACCATCTAAAATGGAAGGTCTACAATAGAAGGCAAGTTATTTCTCAGACTAGTGTTTATATTCTCAGGGAAAAAAATTACTGATTTTAACCATCAAAAGTAATTTCGTCATTAGCCATTGGTAGGGATTTTTTTTTCTGATAAAACCTGCTTAAAAATGTCTTTTGTCACTTTTGTTGCTGTTGTAGCTTGTAATGTCCCTAGTGCTTTTACAAAGCTTGACTCCTTCTTTAAGAAGCTTTTTCTGTCACAGACTTAGAAACAAACAAACAACTGCTCATTGTGCAAATATTTCCTGGGAGGAAGTAGGTAATGGCTTCATCTCTTGGTCTTTTGCTGTGGCACTGGTGCTTGTCTTTCTAATCTTCTTAGAGAGTCCACACACATCAAGTGGACAACTAAAAAGCAGAAGAAGGCATTATCCCACTTCCCAGGATGGTGTCACACTGAAGATCATCTCTGCTAACTACTGCGGCTCAGAGTCATAGTAGGATTTGGTTGCCTCTACTCTACTCCTACAGTAGAAAAATTCTTCATCTCTTAGCACTGCCTTCTCTAGGTCTGGGTTACAGGATAGCACAAACAGCAGGGCACAAGTAGAGTTAAAAGCTCAAGTTTATTCTGGGTGACATGTGGCTCAGGAGGGAAAGTGACAGAAGTCACTGGGTTGTGATGCTTTGGGAGGAGAGGATACAAAGGAAGATTCTATAGAGAAAAGGATCTGATAGTACATTGATGGAGCAAATCTGTAAAGATGAGCATTTACTTGACCCTTTGCCTTGTCAGTCAGCCTTTGCTTTCACTGTTGTTTACTGTTAACAAATTGCAACCAGAAGCTGCTAAATTGCCTCTCTAAATGCCTTAAGCAGGAGATGTACATGACAGCCTTTTATGGCTTCATCCAAAGAAAGCTACCTAGAAGTTTATCAAGAAATAGTTCCTGCAAGGTGCAAGTTTCAAGTCAAAATTGTGGAAAAAAAATTAATCTTGAGTTGCTCCATTTCTCTCCCTTGACAGACTTTGCAGTGCCAACAATCGGTCTTTGCATATGTCCGCTTGGATTAGTTGATTTTTTCATATGAATTGATACTATGTTTTCATCCTACAAATGGGTAGTTTTGCACACCATGGGCAAATGTAGAAAAATTGCAGGAGGTCTCACTCTGGTATTCTGATTGCATATTTGCTGGACAAATAGCCTGACAGTTAAGATACCAAGATTTTCTCTCAAGCATCTCTGTATTTCTGCCACATAAGTTAATCTTTCTGATGTAAAGGTTTTATGGGTACCTGAAAATATATAAAAAAACATTCTTGTGAACATGCTGTACATGACAATTAACTGCTATATAAAGGCAAGGTTTGGAAGTTTTCTTTGATTTTCATTGATTTATATTGATATTCTTCCAAGCACAAGTTCAAAAGTGAGTAGAACTTCGAGACTCCTTGATTAGGGAGGAGTTGTGGTCTTCTCAAACAGTGGAGACTTGTTCATATTTTAATAGACATTTGTGTAGGCAGTATTTAATTTGGTACGTTTTGTGCTTATTTCTTCCGTGCTGGGAGGTTCTTTACCAGAGCAATATAACAAAAGCATCCTCAGATACACTGGCCCTTGTTTCACTACTTGCTAGTCAGCTGGTGTTATAGGCTGAGGACTTAGTGTCCTACCATAGTGATAAAAAGTCCTCCAAGGGATAGACAGTCCAGGGGGAGGCACAGGTTATCGTAGTTTTTATCATTCCATTCCATAATCCTGCAGTCCCTCCCTAAGCAGACATCACAGCCCACTCTGTCTCCCGCTCTCCTGGCACACGTGGCTGCTGTTATCTCTCTGTTTTGTGGGGGAGTGCAGTTTTCTGCAGCCTTCGCAGCAAGCTCGTTTCTTGCTGTACCACTGCGCCTGCTGAGGCATAGTGGAGGGGCATTGAGGCCTGGTAAGAGCAGGTGGAGAACTAGGCCAAGGCTGATTCTGATCGGTGTATATATTTCCTTTGTGCCTTTATATCTTTTGTACTTTTGGTTACTTGTGTAAATAGTATTTTCCGTTTAACCTCCAGTTCTGTGAGAGTGTTTTTATTTACTCTTTCGAGGTAAAATGCTTTCTGTCCTTCCACCCAGCAGCTCATGGCTCAAACCAGGACAGCTGGTCAGACAGTGTAGAGGTTTACAGCATTACCCTCATGTGCTATCTCAGTACAGTATTCACTAAATTGTATTTAATTGGTTTGGTAGCAGAGGTTTGGGTTCTGAACTAAAAATCTGGTGCACCTTTGTTTTGACATGCTGAAATCTGTCTGGTTTTGGACCTGTGCTTATCTGTCAACAGCTATCTGGTCCCTCTGAATCAAATTTGTGAGTGGTAAATTCTGGCAATTCTTTCCCAGTGCTTGGGGAATAAAGAAGAAAATGTATTTTTATGCTGAGTCTGTCCCTCCAATTTATTATGAATAAAATTGTAGTAAATAAAGTTCAGTTAAATACAGTTATTCACCTTAACCCTTCTGAGAGAGTGTTTCATGTCAAATAGAATTAGAGAAGCACCAGACTCTTAATTTGAGGTTTAGGTTTGGCATACAAATTGTCCTTTCATCCTTTCATGTGTGAAATTGAAGGTTCCCTGCTGTCTTAATACAGAATTTAACAGCTGAGCACTTGGCCACAGTGCTCAAGCTGTGAGTGTCTTCCTACAAATAATTCCTCCCCATGCCTCTTAATCCGGGGAGACTGAGAGGCAGCCCAACGTGTGCCTATTGCAGATTTCTATACAGTTCTATTGGCAGTTAAAGGGCTGAGCTCTACAATTCAGTGGGTTTCTTTGTAACTAGTATTTGCACCAGAGGTCTTTATTCAGAGGTCTCAGAGCATTGCCAAAAATGACTGTTTGATAGTTTTTAAATGAGAAATAAAATGAAGCTAATTAACGCAGCTATTTGTAAGTACCATAAAATTCCGCAGTTGACAACAGTAGCCACAACTGACACCCTGTGTGTGGAAATCTGTGTGAGCCAAGTATTCTTAAACATCAGCTTAAAAGATCAGTAGGTATCATTGCTTAATACTGTGATTGTGTATTTAACAAATCAAGAAAGATTTTATTTATTCACAGTAACAAATTGTATAGGACTGAAATATATTTCCAATGTGTCTGTTCCCACTGTGAAATTTTAAGGTGATAGTTGCCAGCCCTTCTCAGTTCAGTTTTCTTTTCGTGTATGATCTAAATCAAAAACCCGCCTCCAGCTGGGAAGGCTAACTTCTCACAAAAGAAAACACTATTTACCAGCTCTGATAGTGCTGCAGCAAAGATTGCTTCACAGTGTTGGTACAGCTAAATTATTTTTCTTCATATTCTCATACTCTCACTGACGCATTCATAGATACTTACAGACTGTGATGTTCTATTTGAAACTATTTCACACATACTTATTTTACTTTTAGATGGAAATGATCTGAACTCTCTCTGTCTTGTTCCTTATTGCCCCAGACTTGGAAAGCACTCAGCTAGTAAAATCATGTCTTGTGGCATGGCCACTCGGTAGAATAAGTTTCAGCTGCATACACCGAGTTTCTGCTTTGTTACAAATGCCATACAAACACAAAAAATACAGGCATAAGTAAAATCACTGCATCAGTCTTTCTTAAATACCTAAAAAAAAAAACCCCAAAAAAACAAACCCAAAGCAACAGCAATGACAGCAAAACAAACAAGCAAACAAAAAAAAATGTAATTGGAATGAGAAAAAGAAATCCAACAAGCTCAAAGCTTGAACTCAAGAATCCAATAATAGTATTAAAAAAAATCTTATGACCTTTCAAGATTTCATAGATAAGTTTACTCTATCTTGCTCTGCCTAAAAATGCACAAGAATCCAATGCAAATGCTGATGCATTAATTGTACAGCATCATTTCTGAATTTTTTCTGTTAGAGTACTTCTGAAATCATCGGCATCATGTCCAAAGTGAATTCTGTATTTTTGAACCAGGGTCCATAAGATTAACATTTTTGGATGCCTCTCTGGATATTTGAAGCAAATCAAATAAAGTGTATAAAATATATATATGGATATTCGCAACTCAGTGTTTTCAAAACCAGGTTTTTTTCTGGGTTTTAAATTTTGAAAGTTAATACCCATACTAAAAAAAAGCATCTGACTGTAGCAATCTATGTTTTCTAACTGAAACATTGTTCTCAGATCACAAAATCATAGAGTGTTTTGAGTTGGAAGGGACTTCTTAAAGTCATCTTGTCGAACCCCCCTGCAGTGAGCAGGGATATCTTTAACTAGATCAGATTGCTCAGAGCCCCATCCAGCCTGACCTTGCATGTGTCCAGTGTCTGTTGTCACAGCTTTTAGGAATAGTGGCACTGGGTTGGAAGTTACGCTGTTCCTTTCACCATGTCAGTGGTGAAAGCCATCCTACCGTAGATAACAGATGTAAGAGTTTACGTTGAAAGGCATAGAAACATAATTTACACAGGCTATTGCCTTTAAAAATAAAATAAATGTGAAGTTCTGATTTGCATGTTACCGTGCTTGCACCAAGAAAAATCATAAAACAGTAATGAAAAACACTAGTGGCTACTTACAGATGAGAATAATTTCTTTCTGTCTAAAATCAGAATTTTTATTTATTCACAATCTTTCACATTAAGGATTTGGGTGCTCTTAGTGCATGCTGCTGTTTTGAACTGTCCCGGACCAGGGGCTTTTTGCTATTTCTTTTCCCAGTAGCAAGCCTTGAGTATGTAAAAATCATCAGTTGAGCGGGGAAAAGTAGAAAACCACAGATAAACCTACATGTCGATTGAATATACTTTGTATTTTCCCATAGGCCATCAAATATAGGATGTTTTTGGTTTCTGTTACAGAAAATGAGAAACCACCATACGTTCTCTCGAGCTGCAGATCTTCCTGTCACCCACCAGAGTCAGAGCTGACAGCCTGCCCTGCTGTTTTCCTGTGTTACCTCCTCTCCAGAGTACACTTGCATGTCTTCCTAAAGCAGAATAGACATGTAGTTCTCCCACTGGGAGTCTTATTACCATATTGCCCTATATTGTCTTTGTTTCTGATGATGTTCTATTCAGATAAACACTGCCTGCTGCGAAAGCAGGTGCTCTGTTCTCAACAACACCTTTGCCATGGGATTCCCATCCTCCCAAGTATAATGCTGCAGGGGGTGACATTCCCCTGTTTCAGTTAATGGGCTGTGGGTTTTAGTTTTAAGTGCCTGTGGCTTCATCTTTTGATGCCTGCATAAGACTTAAAGAGAACAGCTTTAGCCCTTTTCTCTTTTCCACTGGTCAACTATTCTTCATTAATATTCTATATAAAACTTGCAGAGTTAGTCACCTCAATAGTTGTAGTCTACACAGGTAAGTATAAAAGAAGGTGAGGAGGAAAATAGTGATCTTATTTCTCATTGTCTTGATGTTAACAGTGGAGAGATACTTAAGAAATTACAAAGCTGAGAACATAAAAGGAACATTACTCTTTATCCCATGAAGTACAGCTACCATGTGGAGCTTGTTCTTTCAAGATACTATGGTTGCTGTATCTGTTACTGAATGTGCAAAATGATATAGATCAGATTTAATCAGACAGATGTAATGATTACTGAGAAAAATGATGTTCCCAATGTGACTCTCTAGTCTGTATTTCCCCAAATTGCTAGCTGAGGAAGCATTAACTGTGGAGGCAACACTCTACACCCAGCTGTTTCACTCTGATTTTCTGCTACTGAGCAATGTAAAAGTGGGACAGTGTACCACTATGCTTTTCTCCAGTCCCAGGTTGGAGCAGCTTTGTCTGCACTAAAACCCGGGTCGATGCAAGCCAAATCTGACCCTGGCAGGTGGCAATGTCCACCTCAGGCATCGATCCTGTTTTTTCAGCTCCACAGTTAGGCACCTCTTGGGCTTTCCAGCCAGAAAGGCTTGGAAGCACCCAGTCATAAAGTCGATTTTGTAACACTTGTTTCTGTCCAAATACACGTTTGCTGTGGGACGGAAGCAATGCAAATTTCCTTTAACAGGAAACATTTATAAAGTGTAGGTGGTCTGCTTGTGCAACACCTGACTTAAGCTGGTTTCAGAGGACTTGAGATAAAAGGATTATACTCCAGCACATTATTGGCAAATATATTTGGTGTTGAGGAAAGTTGAGCATTTAGATGAATATATTTTTGTCATTAAATGATTCTCTACTGGTTTTAAGTGCTATTGTATGGATAGCAAGTTAATAATTTCCTAACTTACTTTTAATCTGTATCTCTTTTGAATCTTTGCAAAGACAACTTTGATGTGCATGACATTTCAAACTCTTTAGCAATAAGAATAAAATACTTTTACAAATTCCAAATATGTCCTAATAGGTCCTCAGAATGTTTTTAGTAGTTTTTTTCCTCTCTATTAAATTAATGTGCAATTGTTAGTGGTGAAATTGTTTATGTTCTAGTATTACTTACTTTTCTGTGTGCGGTAGGAAGAAAAACAATATGCTTTTAATTTAAATGAACATAAAGACCTCAAAGAGGGACAAAACCAGCATATTGATGCACAAGTCATGCTACCTTCAAGACATTAATATGTTAATAGACTGAAGGAATGAACTCCTTAGTTCTAAAAGTCTTTTCTGTGAAAAGTAGATTTAATCAAGACAGTTTTGCTAGTATTTTTTCTTTGACTCTGTTCAAGAACACCATTAACTTCCATTGTAATTCCACTGGCATCTTTCATAAATATTTTCCACAACAGAAAGAGAAAGACATCAATACTGTATAACTATAGTTACCTTCCATAATCAATAGTATCATTAGACTGTGTAAACTTACTATAACCTATAACATGATTATGGTGATTTAATGCAAGGCCTTTTACATCCAGCAGACCAACCATAAACTGTAGAATACAGTTTTGATTCTGAATTCAAAATAACAGCTGATTGTTAATTTTTATCCTTTAAAGTAATTTAGGAAGGGTGTGAAGATCTATAGTTGTTGATAGTTAATGGTATCAACTACATGGTGTTGATTTCCAGATACACTTTTGATTTTGGAAAGAAATGCTCTAAGTTCTGCTTTCCAATTGCATCAAGATCCATGTAAAAATCTACCCCAGATTACAATGTTATTTAACCAACTACATATACAAATGCAATATGCTGTGTATTTATTCCATGTACTTTGATGTCGTTTCCTTTGTTTCAGCTTTTTCTCAAGATACATGTTCAGAAATAGGCTTCATTCACAGGGATTTGGGACACAACTTCTGTAAAACAGAAATCCATAAATCTGCCTTTTACTGTATATGTTTCATGTTCCTAGTCCTCCCAGGATTATTTTGCTTATGCATTTCTCTTAGTCCTAAATTTGATTATTCTACTACAGTGATTTACTCCAAGAAAATTAATATAATCTCTTCAGAACATTCAACTGTGAGCCATAACTCTCTGAACTGCTGTTTAACTTTCCAAGCATTACAAATGCATTTCCCCAGCTGTTCCATGTGGAAGTCATCTCATAGCCCAGTGTCATTTTCCCAGTGGACCGATGGCATAGAGTAGTAATAAGTGCAAACAGAAAATAATTTTAAGGCTTGCAGCACAACGATCACAGAATGCTACTTCACTTACAGGAAATATTCAAATGGTAACTCTGTATTTTAAACTTTAAATCCTGTCCTGAGTGAGAGGCATGATGTGACAAACAGGTAGGTTCAGAGCTATGTATCTGCTGATATAACCTCATTAATATAAACCGTGTCACTTTGTGAATAACTTTTTGAACCATAAAATCCAGTCATGAAGAAGTAGGAAAAATATGTATAAGAAAGATCCAGTGCATCAAAGAATATTCTGAATCTTAAAATTTTAATCAATAATACTTGTGTGCATACCTTGAAGTAGAAAAAACTAACAATTAGCAGGACGAAACGATATGTTGTTTTTGCCATATATACTTCATCATATACTTAATTAAATGCTTCAGATATCGTAATGCTTTAGGTAGCAGGTGCATAAAATACTATGCTTCTGAGCAACATGCTGCCTCTCTCAATTACTTGATTATGGTATTTACAATTTATATTCAGTCAGGTTTTTGTCACACTGGTGGGGAAGATTCTTTACCTGACTCTCTAAAAGCTCCAAATCATGATTTCCAGAGTGATAAAATTGTGAAAAGGAAGAAACTTCACAGAAATGGCAAATGCATGCACATAGACACTCAAGTATATGCATTGTGTGTGTAAGGGCTACCTAAATTTTTGCATACTTACGCAAAAAACATTGTATAATTTTTATTTTTCTTAGCTGGAATGTAAACATCAAGTTCCAGAAAAGTATATGTTCTTTTGAAAGAGGAGTTCAAAAATATAGAAAAATAATTATTTGTTTTTTCAAAATAGAAGAAAAAAAGGTATCTGTTGTCATATAGTTGAAGATTTTAGTTGCTGTGATAGAGGCTGTATTACCAGATTTTACTTTTGAGACTCTGTGACAGGAGGAGATGTGGCCGAAAAGATTCCTTCCAGGTCAATAGTGTTAATCTGTGAGAAGAAATGAGATTTACCAGTGTGAAGGACAGCAGATTCTGTTCTTTAACCCTTTGCAAGGTGGATTTCCTCTTCTCTATCATACATAAGCTATTCTGATAAGACAGGCATGGAGACTATGGGAGGAATAGGAAGAAGCAAGACAGTTTCATGTTCTCACTTGCATTTCATGGAAATTCCACCTCTCTGTAGTGTAAATACATTTAGGAGAAGCTATGAGCATTGTAAAGTAGTGAAATTAGTGTAATATGACAGCTGCAAAGCTGTATCATATTAGGTATTTAAGGAATAAATAAGGAAACAAGTTGTTACACTTATTTCTAATTATCACTCCTTTTTCTGGGCCCTACTGGAGATAAACCCTGTTACAGGCAAGCCTTGCATTTCTGCAGTTTTTGGTTAGGTATCTATGATATTTAGAACTTTATGAATACGTTAATGCTCAAAAAAAAAACAAGCAAAAAAAAAAACAAACAACCCTCCAAGTATTCTTTATAATGATTTGGTTTATAAAGAAATTTAAAGTACCTTCTGGTGGGATTACTTGAAAGCTTTTTAAAACTTTGTAATGCATGCTTAAGACTGCAAGAATTGCTTATGTTAGCTTTCCTCTATTATCAACATTATTTTACAATATACATTTGGACTGTGAAGAGTTGTAAACATGTACACAACACAGATTGCTTTGGAATATGTTGCCTGTATAACATACGTTCTTCAGTTTAATGCTGCAAGTGCACATCCATCACAAATGCTTCAAATGTACGTCTATTACTTTTCTAATTTTGTGTTTCTGAAACAACACCACAATGCTCCTTTTCCATCTGTTACAGTGTTTCTGTATTCAGATAAGCTTCTTTATTCTACTCATATTTCCTCTGTAAGATGTAATATATCTTCTAAGAGAAGTCTCCACCTTTTCTGGTGGGTACTGTGAAGCTGATGTTCTGCCTGGTGAAGAGCAGACTGATGGCTGCAGTAAGAGGGTGTGGTTTGAAGTTCATTCTTATTCTTAGCATCTCATCTCTATTTCTACATAGAATACTTGCTGCGCTGCTAACTTAAAAAGCATATCAACTTTTTATATCTGTACTTTGTATCAGCACTTCACTGAAGTAGTACCAGTTTACAATAGCTGAATTATTACCATTTTACATACCAGCGATGAGGAAAGGCCTTATACAAGCATGGAGTTCTGTTAGGCTTTGCAACTCCCCATGAATTATTTAACAATTATCAGGTAAATAATGCATTCTGTAGTAACTCTGCAATGAGTATCAGCACATCTGTGACCAAGGGTGAAGGCTATGTAAATGAATTTTTGTTTTGGAGCTGACACTTGGAATATTAATTTCAGATTAGGTTAGGCTAATTCTCCAGTCTAGAACACTACTGATTTTTTTCCTGTAAATTTGTCCTTGGCTACTGAGATTCAGAGAACATCTTCATTAAAGGTATAAGACTTTGCATAAATAAACACCACAAGACCATTGCTGCATGCATTTGTTTCAAGATTGTTCTACTGCAGGTGATGACAGTGGCATTGAAATACACATTCTTTGAGCTACTGCTCTAATTTTTATTTTATATTTTAGTCATGTGTGATTATTCTTTTCCTACAGCTTTTCCTATAGCTGGCCAAAACTTTTCTTTGCCTCTTACTAGCTAAATGATAGTGGTGAGACTTGGCTCTTCGATCAGTAAGGAACAGTGGTACTTTTGTCTCTCCCTGAGAAGGGAGCCACCTGTTTCATCCTGAAGACCTTATCTGACTTATTAGGTTACACTGGTCAGAACCTCTTTCATTGTTTCAAGACAGTTTTGTTTCAACCAAAGTAGGATGTGATTTATCTGTCTTATTCCTTTTTATTACCTAGCAAACTCATCTTGGTAATGTGTAGCATTACATACCCCCTTTAGCTTTTATTTTCACCCTTCTTGAGGAAGCATGGTTGGCAATCTTTGCTTCTTCTAGTGCTCATAGCATCTGATTTCATGCTATATAGTCCCTCTTTCACCACCTAGATGTGCCTCTTCTATCGCATAAGGGTACAAATTGCTTCAGTTGTCTCTCATTGACCTTGATGGTGAACAGCAGCTCTAGGCTAACAACTTACTTTTGCCAGCCCTGAACTGATGCCTTTCAAGTCTCTCTACAACAAGGTACTTGAAGGAAAAAGATGTTATTGAGGGAGACTTAGAGAAAAGAATGGTGATACTGTACAAGCTGTAACAGGGAACACTGGAGGTAGGTCAAAATGAGACAAAGCAGAAATTGCTATTAGATGAATGATGGATTGGTTTGTCAGCATCCCTTGCAGACATAAATTAATTTATCATTAGTAAATGTCATTATTAAGATTTAAACAATGCTTGTGAGATATCCTGAAAACTGATGTATTTTGGATTATGGTATTCTTGGAGAGAGAAATATTAAAATGCTTATTATTGACAATTTTTTTTGTTCCTGCTTCAAGGCCCTGTTCCAGTGAATTGCATAAATAGTGGTGATGGAGTCTTACAGAAGTATGATTTAAATGTTGTTATTATTTCAGGGTATAAATGCAAATGCCAAATGAACTTTAACAACACATAACTGCATCTTGTCAGGATATATTAATACAAAATGATTCCTGCTCAACTTTTCACTCTCAGCCTCCTGCTTTTATGTATTCTGGAACCAATTTTGCTATTGATGTACATTGCTTTTATGGAAAGAATGCTCAATTATGTCACATATTTATTAAATAATACAGTTGTTATTTCATTTGCAAATTTTAATACTGTTGTATTTGCCACATAGATTGTAGTTCAGTGCATACAAGTTCCTGAATAATTAGGTACTGTAAGAGCCAGATGAAAATGTGGATGAGCAGTCAGTGTTGTGCCTTTAAACATACACAGCTTGAAAAGCAGATGGAATTGTGTTCTCGTGATGTTTAAGGACTTTCAGAGCACTGCATATCACCAGCATCTGGAGACCAATTACTGAAGAAGCTCCATAGGGGTCCTGCCTCAGGGTTTTTAGTTGGATGAATAATATATAAACTCTATAGTTTCCCACAGAGAGCAACTGGAGCAGTATCAGAAGGAAATAAGCCTTTTAGGAGTTGAACTAAAATAGAATAACAGCACAGGATTTAAAATGAAGCAGTTTTGCTATACATACAAAGCTGAACATAGTGTATTAGCTACATGAATTCTGATTATCTTTTTCTTTGCCTTTATCGTTTTGGAACCTTGTTTTTTCTATTTTTGGCACACATACTTTTGAATGCCTCAGCAAAACACTCTAAGGCTTATTCGATTACTCCAAGAACTAGGATACTAAATTTCCTTTTCGAATAAGTGGTGGAAATGATCTCTAGTGCGTGCAACATTCATTTTATAACACAGGCTCAGCATTATAGTACTCGAACCATAATCAGATTTTATCTCACCTATCATTGTGTCTGGCTCTGGGTTTTTTCACTGTGATTTTTTGTAACTGGAAAACAACTGCAAAATTGCATAGCTGGTACTATACAAAACCTTCTTTCAACTGATGATAACCCTTCACATTCCTAATCACTGTTTCAGTTTACTTGAAAACAAAACTCATTTGAAAAGGAAATGAAAATATCTGAATGGAGATACTTGGATGTGAGAAGAAATGTATGTCTTTTGCTTAATTATAGCAGAAACCTTTCGTTAGTGGTTCATCTCAATATAGATGGAAATGGAAATTCACTGAGTGGGCACTTTACAGCTGAAGAATACATTATCTGGAGAACATTGTAGAGACTGGTGTAGAGGAAAACAAAAGTGGAGCTTTTATTAAAAATAAATGTAAAAAGAAAAAAAAAAGGGGGGGGGTGTACAAAAAAATAGCGTTGGTGCTATGCTTCTTCTAGTTTACAATTTCCTACTAGATATTGTAAGTAAATCTGGAGACTCGGTCTCTTGAATTTGTAATTGTGGAAGTAACCTTTATGAGGCAGGTGTTCCTACCAACTTCAGAATAACTGTTCAGTTGAATATGCAGCTGAAGCATTTGCAGATTTGATCATTATGCCAAAATCTCCTAAATGAAATTGAAAGGAAAAAGCAGTATAACAACATCCCTGGGAGAAAAGGAACAGAATGTATGTGGAAGATACATACTGTAATAACATTGATCAATTTGATAATCAGGGCTTCAGCAAGTGAAACCTACCCTCCCAGAGCATAGAAAGTGTGTTGTTACAGAATCACGGAATGTTAGGGGTTGGAAGGGATCTCAAAAGATTATCTAGTCCAGCCCCCTGCCAAATCAGGATCACCTAGAGTAGGTCATACAGGAATGCATCCAGGCAAGTTTTGAATCTCTCCAGAGAAAAAGACTCCACAAGCTCTCTGTGCAGCCTGTTCTGGTGTTCTGTCACCCTCACAGTGAAAAAGTTTTCTCTTATGTTTACATGGAGCCTCCTGTGTTCCAGCTTGTACCTGTTGCCCCTTGTCCTATCATTGGAGGTAACTGATAAGAGCCTAGCTCTGTCCTCCTTACACTCATGCTTTATGTATTTATAAACATTCATGAGGTCACCCCTCAGTCTCCTCCAAGATAAAGCAACCCAGCTCTCTCACCCTTTCCTCACAAGGGAGATATTCCACTCCCTGCAGCATCTTTGTGGCTCTGCGCTGGACTCTTTCAAGCAGTTCCCTGTCCTTTTTGAACTGAGGAGCCCAGCAGTGGACACAATATTCCAGACGTGGCCTCACCAGTGTAGAGTAGAGGGGGAGGAGAGTCTCTCTTGACCTACTAACCACATCCCTTCTAATACAGTCCAGGATACCATTGGTCTTCTTGACCACAAGACCACATTTCTGGCTCTTGGTCGTCCTGTTGTCCACCAGGACACCCTGGTCCTTTTGCCCTATACTGCTCTCCAATGGATCAGCCACCGATCTATACTAGTACATGGGGTTGTTCTTTCCCAGGTGCAAGACTCTACACTTGCCCTTGTTTCATTAAATTTCTGCCTGCATGACTCTCCAGGCTTTCCAGGTAGCACAGCCTTCAGGTGTGTCAGCCACTCCACCCTGTTTGGTGTCATCAGCAAACTTGCTGACAGTGCACTCTGTGCCCCCGTCCAGGTCGTTGATGAATAAATTGAATAGTACTGGTACCAGTACTGACCACTGAAGGCTTCCACTAGATACAGGCCTCCAACTAGACTCTCTCCCACTGACCACAACTCTCTAACGTCTTTCCTTCAACCAATTCTCAATCTACCTCACTACCCAATTATCCAGACCACACTTCCTCAGTTTAGTTGCAAGGATACTGTGGGAGATGGTCTCAGTTGCTTTCCTGAGATCAAGATAAACCACGTCTATTGCACTACCACCATCTATTTACCTGGTTATGTCCTCATAATTAGTTAAATAATTATTGAAATACAGTGGAATGCTAAATTTACAACAAAAATCAGGATGTAGTTGTGCCAGATCACATCTCAAACTATATCACAGGTATGTAAATTATCCTGTGGTTTTTTTTTTTGCATGAGAAACTTCCCATGTAATAAAGAAAAGTAGCTACCTAGACTAAGTAGCAGGCTGAATTGAACCTGGATAATGTAGCAGAACTCAGGGTTCACTTCTGAGTTGTCTCAGTTGCTGATAACCTATTTCTGATGATTCTTGAAAAAGTCATTTGTCACCTCTCCTCCATTCCCTGTTTTTTTTCCAGCTGCTGCTTTCATTTGTGAATATTGTAGTATGACTTAGTTGTACCTAATAATCCTTTGGTCATAGTCAGTGCACTGTGCCACTACATCATTGTGAAGGCAGTATCAAGAAGGTTATTGACTTTGAAGCTTCAAAGTGGCTAGTGCTAAACTTTATGCCTCCAAGTTTACTGTGGGAGTTTAAAAGGCAAAGAAAAGGTTTGTTTGGTCACAGCAATAGAAATGAAAAAGGATTCTGACTGGGTAGGGATAGTAAGAGTAGTAAGGAAAGTAAATTATGGTAAGTGTTAGAGTGGTGAAAAGATGGAAGGTTTCCAGGTGTCAACTTCAAATTTTTTTTTAATTTAGTTTTCCTTTCTGTTCTTCAGTTCTTAGCCCTGAGTGTACAGTACTGATTGACACTTAAGGTACAGAAACCACTATGAACTGGCCAGGATGTCTAAGATGATTGAGTAAAATGAAAGGACCAACAAAGTTATTTCAAAGTCAATTGTGATAGTTTTCGCTATTAAAAAAAAAAAAAGGCAAAACAAACCACGACATGAGGAGGGAATTCAGGATGTGGTGGTGGTGTTGAAATGTGTTGGGGTTTTTTGAGCTAAGAAAACAAAAGACTTCAAAATCAAACAACCAAAATTTGATTTATGTGGAAATAGAATCTCTTGGTAACTTCTAATACCCTCCCAGAACATGTAGGTGAGCTTAATCTAAATCCTTGAGAGCACAGAAGTATGTGGTTCAGCTATATGCTGTCTCTATAACATGACTTTTGAGCCTATAATCTCAAGTGATGCTGCTACAAAGTAATAAAGCAACTTAGAAGTGTTTCTGCTTCTACTGATGCTATAAAAGAATACAGAAACAATGCAAATGGTCCCTGTAAGTCAATCACTATCAATTTCCCTGCAGAGTGCTGTCTTAAGTCAGGCCAGGAGGAGAGCAGCTGCTTTTATCTACCAACTCGCTTGCAGGGACTTAACTGTTCCCTCTCAGGGAGGATTGTACCTAAGAGATTTCTTTTCTTTATCCGTTGGTCAGCCTCAGAGGCTGCAACTGAATACATCACCTTTCTTCTGAGCATCTTCATGGCAAGAAGAAATCTCTGTGGGCTCAGCATAGCAAGTCCATAAAATGAGAAGTCTGTAAAAATAGTCAGTAATAAAGGCATGCTTGATCCCTCTAGGCACAAAGGCACACCCCTCCTAGGCTGCTAGAATGAGTCCTTGCAGTCATCGGTATAATACAGTTATGTCTCTTGCAGTAAGGACTGCTAGGCTGTGTTCAGCTACATGTGGGAATGGAAATGCACTCACCAAATTAAAAGGACAGAGTAAAAAGCTATAGCACATTCATTTTGAATGCCTTTGTTATACTTATGACAGCATTTTTGCTATGGAAGACAAAATAATACCTGGTTTAACATGGCATCTTAGTCACTGCTTCTGCTCCATGCCCTTCCATCTGTGACAACTTAGCTTACCTGAAGTTTACAGAGAAACTGAATATAAAAGATGTAAGCTTTCCCTATGCCAAATTTTAAATAAGCTTTTAATCCATCTAGCACCTTCACGCACTCAGTTTAGTATCAGATATACTTGAGAATCTAATTATCAATTGAATGTCATTCATATCCTGATTTGTCTAATAATGATTCTTCTGATGTCTGTCAGTTTCTACATAATCAAAATGTGTTTTCAAGAAAATCATAGCTTACAGACATTCTTTTGTGTAAGGTTGTATTTGACTCAACTAATATAACAGTTAATTGCAAAAGCAAAAGCTTTTCTAGCAGTGATAGAAAGACCAAATGTAATTTCATTTCAGTTCTGGACTCTCATAGAGCTAAAAAGAGCTTCCTGATTTACAAATTTAACAACTTCTATATTTCACCCATTTGGGGAAAGTAGGTATTGGTACCTGAAGAATTTTTTATTAATTCTTTTGGGGAAGGGGGAGGGAGTGGGGAGCTAGAAAATAGACTTCAGTGTGTTCCAGTAATTTGAGAGATGCTTGCTTCATGTTCTAAATCTTGGCCTCTGGAGAGCTTGCTTTCTATGTAGCCTGCAGTAATAAACAAGGCAGTCAAGGCGGATTTTCATCTTCTTACAACTTTTAGCACTGGACACTTCTTGTGAAACTTTCATGAAATATTGAAAACTTTTTTCCTCTGGTACGTCTCATCTAATTCAACATGTCTCTACATATTTCAAGCATATCACTTGTTCAGATCCCTTTCAAAACTGAATGGGTCTTTTAGGAGTATTTTTGAGCAGTCTCTAATGATAAAAGTTTAAAACCCAAAGGCAATCTGTAACTGCTAATCAGAAGGCAGCTTTTTTTTCTTTTTTTCAAAAAGACTTCACACATTACTTCTTTATTCTGTTACGCATCTGGAAGAGTTCTTGAGTAAAAATAATTGAGTTTGCATGCATTCTTATGTATATACATAAAAAGCACAATTTGATCTATATATTTCCATCTTTATCCTAGTCGGTGTAAGGTAGAATTAAAAATCCTTGCTTTTCGTAGAGTCATCTAGTAAGCTATCGTTTAAATGAAAGGTTGCTTGAAAAATACGTTCATCAACTTGTTGATGAAAAATTAATTCTGTCCTTAAATAGGCTGCAGTTCTACATTTTTTAAGGTTTGTTTAACCTTTTAAAGCTGGTTTAGAATCTTAAAGAAAAAAAACCAAAGGGTTTCATCTTATGTATGATTGTACTTCCATACTCCCGCAATGTTTACCAAGCATAGCATTTTATTTAAATATCTCTTAAATAACCTCTCTTTTTTCTTTTACTCTTTTTTTTTCCCTGCTGATTGTTCTGCATAGTTCTGTCCGTATTTTTGGAATATTAAAGTAGACTGGTCACAAAGGAAAAAAACAACAACAACAAAAAACCCCTCTTTGACCAGGGATGTCTTGTCTTGCAGGCTACTTTTTTTTTCCGGCTTACCACAGTGTGGCAGTAGGGAGTCTTTTTGACTCCTGTATGATGGTCCTGGCTTCTTTCGCAAACCTCAGGAGTTTACTACTTGACGTTGCTCTGATACCTTTCAAGAAATTCCAACTCTTGTCCTACTGATCATGGCCATGTTCTAGAAGAGTTAACTACATATAGTAGAGATATAGTATGACCTTTTAGCACCTATAAGATTTTCTGCTTCCCCGTTTTCATGGATATCCAATGTGAAATTTTCTTACTCTGTTAAGCGGCTAATCAAGGTGGTGATATCTCAGCAGCATTTTTGTGGCACACACCCCTCTTCGTTTCTACTGGAAGTTGCTACTTTCAGCTTTGAGCTGCCCTCCCCTTGACTCATCCTTCAGGCTTTTTGCTGTTGTTTCCTCCATTTCATCTTTATTCTTTCTTAGTGATGGTGTCAATGGTCACACTATATTTCACTATACCAGCTGATTCCAAAGGGCATCACAGACTTGAAGCTTTCGGTTTTTATGTGCTTGTAATTCTACCCTTCAGTATTACTGTGTTATGAGATGCCTTTGTGACTAAGTTAGTTTTGGTCCAATATTATAGTCTGTCTACAACATCATCTATACGGCAATTTCTGGTCTCTTGACCAAAAGTGAGGGTATCTAAGGTAGGCTTTTCACTGGCTTTAAAATATGGAAGCTGAAATCACTTACTTTTAAATTCCAGCTCTGTTGACTAGGCACACTGCACAACAATATATGCTCATGCAAGTAGCTAAATGGCTTTGTCAGCAGCCATGCAGATAATCATACTGGTTTGTCAATAGCCATGGAGTATGGTACCAGCAAGATGTAAAAGGGTTGTGTTTTGTTTTTGGTTTAATTTGCAGAGCTGGTCTATGCACTGGGCTAGATGAATGAGTATCTGCTTGTATTACTTGGTAAGAGAGGAAAATTTATCATGAGGGGGCAGGAGTTTTGTAGAACATGCCTTAAGCATCTGATTCCTGGGAGTTCATAGAAGTTGATGGTCAAAATTTATTAGCAGAAAAATTAACTGGAAATTAGCTAGAGGTTATTGATACTTTCTCAGGCTAGACTGTAGTTCAGTCATTGGAGGATGAAAGGACAAGACAATCGCTGATGTCTGGGTGGCATGACTGATGTTGTATCAGCAGTGATCAAGGGAAATAATTTCAGTTGCATCGGTTGTATAAGATTTGCTGGCAGTTCCAGAAATCCAAGGTTTCTTAAAGGGAAAGTGATGGTAAATTATCTCAGTAAATTTCTACAAAGCTTTAAAAGTATCATAACTCTTTCTCAGAGGAAGGGGAGAACAGAAGGAAGGTACAATAGTCTGTACTGTACAATAGTCAAAGATCTGATGCATCCTCTTTGTCATCTTTCATGTTGGTGACTTCTTCAAAAAGAGACAGTGTGGTTATTTCTTAGCTATTAAAAATGAACCAGCTGCAGAAAATAGATGGCAATTTAGAATGCCCTCTGATGTTTTGCTGACTAGAAAATGGAGCTGTGCTGAATACAATTGATTGCATGCACAGTGCCTGGAGTTTTAGGGTGTGTAAAATTCTGATGTAGTCCTTCATCTCACATAGTATTTACCGTAAGGAGTGTGTTTCCACTCCTTGAGTCATAACATGATGGTTTAGGGATTTTAAGATTTTTGTTATTCTTTTTTTCCTTCTTAATGTAGTTTAACTTGCAGACATGACATAGAGGTATAGCTAAAATCAGGTAATGTTGACTGATAAAGGTTTGACTCTGAAATAGTGGACAAAAATGCAAATTAGGAAGGGAGTTGAGTAAAGAAAACAGACACATCGTTATGCTATTAATGCACCCTCAATCCATCCACAAGATGGATCCTGTGTGCAATGCTCTCATCTCAAGGCTGGTACAGCAGTACAGCAGAATGTGGATAGGTTTGTAGAAGACTAGCATGAATGCTCAAAGATATGAAACTGCTTTGCTACAAGTGTTACGGAGACTAAGTGATTATAGTGATTTGTAAGACTGGAAAAAAATTAAGGCGAATTCATTGATGTTCATAAGTATGTAGGCAAGCTCTTTATCTCAAGACATGGGAGGTGCACACTTGTAGAAGAAGGGAGGAGGTATAATGGAAATCATCTGTTCTTATGTGTTTTTAAAATTACCTGCTATTGATCACTCAGAAGATGGTGGACTAACTGAACTCACAAAGGAGGCACAGTGCCAAACTGATTCAAGATGAAAATGAAGCTGAGAAATCCCATACATTAAAAATTAATTTGCAACAAAATAAGGTTAGAATAATGTACAGTAAACTCCAGGTTTACAAGACCCTTTCATACCCTTAGAGCACTTATATACCCTCTCTGAAGTGAATGAAATTTTTGCCCGGTTTACAACTGCAGAGTTATTCTACTCTTTATTTTTCTAAGAAAAATAATTTCTAAAAGTGTGGTCTGAGCAGATAAAATATAGATCAGTAAGTAAATATTTAATGGGAGAGGAATATTTTTGGGAAAAGAGTTGCTGTTGTTTTAAGAGAGTGAAAGGGACTGAGTTTAATGGATACCGATTTTTTTTTTTGTTTTCCTATTCTACCTGAAGTCATGATGAAGATTTACTCTTAAATTGCCATCATATTGATTCTTTATGAGTACTCTTAAATTTAATGATTCAGGGCTGAATTCTGCTGCTTATAAATAAAAATTTGTAGACACTTCTGAAATTATTATAGGTTTTCTCTAAGTTAATCAAGGTCCAGTTTTGAGCCTGTTTTATCTTGGTTTAAAAAAAAATAGAAATTTGGGTTATATGAGTAACCCAAATTCAACCTGTTCTTCAAAAAGTAAAAAGAAATGTTCATACATAGTGTGTTTTCTCAGCATTTCATTGGTACTTTCTCTCTCTCTTTGTCACAACAGGAGTCATAGATAATGTAGTCTTCAAAAGACTGATCTCTTTCCAGTTCAATGAAATGTGGAACATTATTTCATTTATGTGAAATGAAAGTATTAGCTTATCTTGGTCATTTTTCCTTTTGGGTCTGGCACCTCCTGCAAAGAAATAACATTTCAAGAAAACAATACAATTGGAGGTGTAGGCTTAAATTCAAATACAAACCAAAATTCTCTACCGGGGAGTGTAGTTAGACTGAAAGCAAAGGAAGCTGAGCTCATGATATATTGAAAGCTCATAAAGGTAAACTTAGAAAGAAACATTAAATAGAACTTCATAATCATATTCTAATTATGGAAATTAAATTATTGTATCAGCATTTTTCTAGTTTTGTTCACCTTATATCCTAATGTATACATCTGATACTAGTTATGAAAACTGTCGAGAATTTGAAGCTTTTAAATTGAAAAAAATGCAAAATTTATACAATGCTGAGGTTAAAAGTTGAGACCAATTGTCATTTATTTATTGCTATTTTTTAGTTCATAGTACAATTGTATGCAGAACATGTTAATCATAACAGAAAGTATGTTCTTGCCTCAGGACTTTTCTGTTTGCCTTTTAGGTTGTGTCAAAGATACTAATTTAAATTTGGCGTTTAGTAGCCAAGGGAAGAAAAATAATTTGTGCTGTGAAAAAAATACAGACAGTCTTAATATTTTTCTATTGAAATGCTTCCCCTTTGGAAAATAAGGTTTTCTGAAAGTCAGTCATTTCTTCATGAAGAATTACCGCTTTCTTTGAAGCACTTCAACAGTGTAATAATAGAAAATAAATTAAAAAAAAAAAGAGAGAGGTTAAAAGAGATTTCAAAACCATTTTCACTTTACCTGGCATTATAGTTTGCTCTTGGAAATTAAAACAATTCTGACTCATTCTCAGATTTTGGGCTTGTATTTTAACTTTTTAACTTTGCTAAACAGTTCTGAAGCTGCTCAAAGAAGTCAGTCTCTAATTACCCCTACATCTCACTTCTTTTTGTGTTGTTATTATAAATGAGAAACAGTAATAAATTATGAAGCATCTGAACACAAATGTATGTACACACAGCATAATGCTGTGGAAGATTTATAACAAAGACAAATCAAAGAGTAGTCCTGTCGTTCTAGTTCAAGACTTGGGAAATTTGGGGTTAGAACAATATTTTATGGAAACAAGAGTTTCAACTGTTTATTAAAGTCTAATGAAAGTTTAAAGAAAGTCTAATTGAAGTTAATTGAATGTAGAAAATTTTAACAATGTAATGGTGTTGTGCTGTGTATGTGTGCTGTGACTGTGCATGCTGTTGTGAATTAATTGGCAGAACATGGGCTTTTATGGTTTGTACCTACAGCTTTCATAAAACTTTCTTTTGATTTTGCCAGTTCTGCATATCTGTAGAAAGCATGAGCAGTTTGAAAAAAGAGCATTATAATCTAGTGCCAAGGCTGGAAAAACTTTTCTCACTTCAGTTGCAGTTCCTTATTTCCTTTGTACTTTCATTGTATTTGTAGCACCTGTAAATGCATTTTTACTGTAGCTGTCACTCTTTGTTGATAGTTATTTTTAAACACATAAGTTGATAGAAAAATTTTGAACTATTAACGATATCAACAAAACCAATGAAGAATATTCTAGATTGTCCTAAGAGTGCCTCCAAAAAAGCAGTAAAACTGTCATGATGAAGGCGGCAATTGGGCTCAGTTAGAACTAGCCTACATGCTATCAAACCCCAACAGCTTTGTAGCTCCCATGGTACCAAATCTCTCTATGGCATCATGACAAGTATATGGACCATACATCACCAGGGCACTGAAAACTCTAGAAAGTCTCCTTTATGGCTTTCCAGTATGCAAATTTTATAGATTACTCATCAATTGCTAGTACAAACAGGATGAAGGCTGGGTAAATGTCTCAAGCAGTCAGGTACAAACTGACTGATCTTTTTAAACATAAACTGCCTGTTAGGTTTCAACAGCCTTTGTAATGCAGAAATGTTATCTTTGAACAGCTTTGAGAACTTGGTCATTCTTATAATTGTAGGTTAACCTGATAGAAGTAGATGCTAAAACAGGCTCCAGGATGCAGGATTTGTATGTATGCACCTATATAGATAATACTTGGTGTATTTCCACAGCATTTCCTGTTCTGGAACTTTTTGTTTCATATCTTTGGAAAACTGGCCATATTTTTCAAACTAGCCACCATACGCAATTATACTTGATATAGATTGTTGTGGTCAAGGGTAGGAATATTTATTAATTACCCTTACAACAATAAATAATAAATGATATAGCAAACGGGATATTAATAAAAAATAGTAACCCTTTATTAATATGAAATATGCCAAAGCTCATTAAAAGGATCATTGTACGTTTGGAAGATATATTTATAATGGGAATATGCAGTCTTAGGGCAAATACAAACTATTCTATGCAAATTAGGAGGCAACAACTTGGAAAGAGAAAGTCCCCGAGAGCAGGTAGCACTCAATTACAGCGGGGGGGAGGTTTGATAAGAACTATTAGACCCAGAGGGCAATGAATTAGTTACTCACAGCTAGTTTTGCCCATACAGGGATGCTGCTGATGCTGCTGTGTTAGCTTTGGGGCACTCTCATAAGGCGCAGCACAGCAGGTTGCCGGCAAGAAAGGTTTACAACATGGTCCCAGACTGGTCTGGCTTCAGCGGACAGCAGGCAGTTAACGACGCTCTTCACGACAGGCACTTGCTTGGTCTCTGGGTAAACTGAGGCACGGCATGATTCTGGTGGCAAGGGAAAGCAAGCTAGGCTTGTGGCTTCTAGGCTCATGGCTGCTCTGGCTTGCATGTGTATGGCTCGTGGCTTTATCCCAGGCTCTGGACCAGGCACTTGAGGCAGAGCAGGGCAACTCGAGGCAGCTTCTATGAGACGGGTCCAAGTAGGCTTGAAGCAAGGGAAGGCTTCAGCAGGCTTGAGCAAGGCAAGGGTGACTATCAAGTCACTTGTATTTATACAAAATGCCAGAGGTCAATCAGTGCACTGCAGCTAACGTGTAGCTGCCCCGTGGAAAGCGTTCTGCCAAGCTGTGACCATAAAAGGCAGAAGCAAGGACCTTGTGTCTGGGGGAGCAGTGGTCAGCTTACGTGCTCTCACCCCAAATAAACATCTTGTTCACCAGACAGGCAGGAGTCCTGTCCCCTTTGTTCCTTTTCCTGCGTTGCCCTGTTTTCCTGCAGGAAGGAGGGGAGAGAAAGGGACCCTGTCTAGACATCTTAAGGCCTATCTGGGTTTGTACTGGGCCATGTCATGGCCCTACCATAATATAGATTATTATCGATTTTCTATAGTTAAAATAGTTGTCATTAAAAAAAATTATAAAATTATTTGTAACACAATTACTTCCTTATAAACCCATAGTAAGTAGGTTAACAAAAAATAATTCTAGAGAAAAAACAGAATAGGTGTTTCATTATGTTAACACATTTTGTGGCATTAGATACAATCCAAAAAGTGTAACATTTGACAAAATGCATTGATGACTAAAATAAATAGCTATGAAATGTATCTGTTTTTTTCAAATGATTCAGAATTTTCTGAACCTCTTTTTATCTCCAAGGACATTTTTCTTCCCGTTAATTACTCTTTTTCCATTTTTTGCCACTCCATTGGAATAACTCCTTTTAGTCTTTTCAAGGACTGAAGAACTCTAAATTTAGAATTTGAGGAAAAAAAAATCTTTTAGCACAAACAGGCCTTTGGCAGGTTTAACACATCCGTAACAGCTGTTATAATTTGCCATAATTTTTTATGCAACATCATAAAGAAAAGGCCATAACTCCCATCTCTAAATGCAACTGGCGTATTTCTCCCTGCCTCTCCCACTGTGGACTGCCAATTATCAAGAGTGAATAATGAAAGAGTGAAGCCTTTGGAGCAGCCAATTCTCAGAACCATTAGTTTTCTTTTATACTCCAGCCTAATTCCAGGAATGTGCTAGATGAGAAACAAGACATATCATGTCATTTCAGGATAATACCATGTAATTTTGGGTAATAAAGAATTCATTTCTGGAGAGAGAAGTGATCTGATATGGAAAAGTTCAATTTCTTTCTCTCCAGAGAGCTTTATCTCTTCAGATGTGACCTTGTATAATTAAATATATTTCAAGTATCAAGAGAAATGGCAGCAGAGCAGACAGTAGAATTCTGTATTTTATGTAGAGATGAAATGAAATTATATGAAGCAGTCAGTGTAATATAAGATGAAGTAGATTGCTACTATTCATTGTTTCCAGCGGAATTCCCACTGTTTCATTTTATTCATTACAGTTTCATGAGAAGGCAATTGTATTGTGTCTGTGTGACTACCGTTTTAGATTCACACTTAATTGCATTAATTCAGGAAGTACTGAGAAGAATTAGTGCTTAATTGCTGTTATTACTTGAATATAAAAAAGAGATGATGGCCATTCTACAAGAAGTTACAAATTTCACACAAGAAATAACGCAGGTGCTTGGAAGCCTACAGTTCTGATTCTTAAAGGACTATATTTTTATTAATAGAGGATCTAAATCTCCTTTTATTCCAACAATAGATTAAAAGTACTTAAAAACAAATAAAATTTCTTTCTCAAACTACCCATTTTTCCTAAAAACAGCCAACCTCTCTAATCCAAGTCAGATGTTTTTGACAGGTCTAAGATGACAAGCTTAAACACAAAAATTCCTTTGTTGTCCATAGTTTGAATCCTATTGCATCAACATATTTGATAATGCAGTGACAAATTGGGACTGTCTCAACAAAGTTTTAATTTTAAATCTGGTTTTGTAAATGCCAGTTTTCATTACAGCACTCTTACTGAAATACAGCACTCTTACTGGAAAAAAAGTGTACAGCAGATAATGTTCGGTGATGTGAACTGCTAAAAAGGAGTAAGAATATATGAAAATATTTTTCCTGAAAGTAGCATGCATCCTCTGTTACGTTTTCACATTTCATATTCCGTGTTTTTGAGCTGTTAGTTAAATATAATGGCTAAGGGTGCTTAGCTAACAGTCTTTTTAATGGTGTTCATTGGGCTACTTTCTGAATAGAGGCATAGGGTTCCTTCTCAGGCTTGATTTGAGTGGGCAATGGAGCATACAAAGAGGGAGAGAATGAGTCTGAGTTACTGGTGTCCTCACCCTGTGTCTCCCATGCTTGCAAAGTGGTTGGACTGGTGATGGAAGGCTGGTCCTCAGACCACCTAGGCATGCTGGCTCTGAATTAGCTAGTACTTTGCAGGTGGCAATATAGATGCTCAAAGTCTGAGTTAGAAAAAGCACTGCACTTTTAGCCTGCCTTCTGACACAGCAAACAGTTTTTGTAAATGTTTTCTTCAGCTCTCATTTTACAGCTTTGGCACCAAGTGATACAGTAATGTCAGATGCTATCTAGAAAATACATTAGAACTAAAACCCCACACAATGGATTGTCTCTAGACCTTTGCTTTATGAATGGTGGTATTTTTAAAGCAATAGAGTAACTTAATGTAACATGTTGAATTTTATTCTATAAATGGAGCCTGCTAGGAAATTAGATTTAGATTTCAATTCACTTAGGGTGCTCATGGTTAATGACATTCCAGTACTCGCTGAAAAGGCAGTTTTAGGAACTTGTGTTCTGAGGTAGATTAATAATACAGCAAGGTGACTCTTAGCATTGAGAAGAACTTTTTGATTCCTTCACATCATATCAAATGTTAAGGAATGTAAGGCCTCAGTCCAAAAAAAAAACATTTTTTGCATGTTATGCCACCAAAAAAGTGTCCAGAGTTCAGTATAAAGTGAGGAATGAAGTTTTTGGTTGGGACTTTTTTTTTCATAGTGTTGATTATGTATTATCCTCCACTCCGTTTTGGGGAGGACAAATAGTATGTCAAAGAAAATCTGTCTCAGAATAATAACTTGTATTTTGGTAAATACAGATTCGAGTTTTATGCCAGTATAAAGGCATATACCAGACCTTACTTTTGTGGAAAGCAGCAAGTTCCACAAGCAGATTAAAATCTCTTTGAACAGAGGAGATTCAACACGTTCTCAGCTCTGGCACAGTAGCCTTCTACTCTACAAACAAATGCTATTTTTTCCATAATGTTATTTCTTTTGAAAAAATATGGGGTTAAGAATGAGGTGCAAGAGAGACATTTTGAGCTGATTGACTTTGCTAGTGTCTCAGCTATTGTCTGATATTTCTATGTTCAAAAAAAAGTTTCTTTTACCTTCTTTTGCAAGTGTCCTCCTATGAGCATGATCTAAATAAGGGTTAGAACAGGAAAGCATTTTGTTATAAGGGTCCAAATACATGCTAGCTAGCGTAATTCTGTCCTGTAACTTGAGACTCTAGTGTCTTGTGAAGTCAGTTTCAGAAAGTTTTCAGCTGCTTTCAACATAAGCTCAAAATTAATGTTGCCTTCATTACCTTTTGAAGTGTATTATATCCTATGTGTACATCATGTATTGCCAAGAGTTTAAGTAATTTCAAATGCACAGTGTTGATGGGCTTCTGCAACTGGCATACAGCTCAGTTCAGTTCACAGAACTTTCTTGTCTTTCTAACTCTAGTAAAAATTAATTTTATTGAAGCTGACATTTCATGTATTTTTGTACTGCTAAAATATTCACTTTTATTCTGCAAATTGCAGCTTTGCGTTTCAGCTGGTTCTAAAATTACATGATTAATTTACTGTTTATTATTTTTCTCAAATTGCAAACTGCAGCTAAGTATCTGAACATGAATTATGCAAATTCATATTCAGTGTAATGTAGAAAGTCCTAGTTTAAGCTTATTAATTTCATATAACTTAGTATCAGGTACACACATGAATTAATTTGAAATGCTTAAGAGTTACTCATATTATAAAGGTCATAGGAATTTAAATAGTATTTTCTGCACCCCCAAGGGTTCAGAATATGTTGAATAAAAATACATATGAGGAATATATAAAGCCACTGTTATTTTGGTCATTTGTAGTTGAATAGTCAGGAATTGAAGCTGAAAAGTTAGTTTCATACCAATGCGCTTAAGTTCCCATTTGTATATTCTTTCTTCAAAATGTATTCCTGCACTGTTATGTGTATGTATGAAAGCAGAAAGAAAGTATTTCCTCAAAAGAGTTTTAAATTTTATATAAGTGATAAAGGACCATTTAAAATTAGAAAAATACAGAATTTGGTAAATTACAAAGAGATTTTGCAAAGTAGCCAGTAGAAGTGTTAAAATTTTTCAGTTCCCTGCACTTTGACTCACACGTACAGTCATGATGATGCACTGAGCAAATTACTTGAACATAAGTTTTCCATTGATAGTTCATACATACTTCTTCATTTACAGCTGTAAATAAGACAATTTTTTATTCTTACTATTTGTCATTCTAATTAGAAAGGTAATAGCAGCATGCATTCTCTAGTATCACAGTGTGGAAAAGAATCTGAAAAAAAAAAAAAACCAAGTTTCAGAAAAACTGTATGGAATTCTTGTATTCATGAGCTACCTTAATCTTGAAAATGAAACCATGAAAATGCCTAACTATAGCCCCTGATAACACTACTTATAAAAGAACAGGAAAAAAAATCTTTTTGTTCTGATTATTGTTTTCCTTTGATCTTCCTTTTGAAACGTAAAGGAATTTTAGGTGCAAATATTATTGTTCCCATTACCCACAGTTCTCCTCCAGTGTCTCTTTTCTCATGGGTCCCTAAGAAATGCCTTGATACATGTCTCAAAAGTTTGCAAATTAGGAGAGTAAGAATTAGTAGTTCTCTGATCGGTTTGTGAAATTGTATGTTTCTGAAGTGCCTTTTTCCTTGGTCTTTACCTTAGAAAATTATGGAGTTAAAACTAGAATATGTCTCAAACGCTAAAAATGAGAGTCTTCAACTATACAGTAGAGTATCACATCACATCAGACTGAATTTTTTTCTATTTTAATAATACCTTTCCAGTATTTACTTATTGAGTAGAAGAGATAATAGAAAAGAACATGGTAGTAATAAATAATGTACAAAATAAGCCAAGTTTTTATACTAACCGTTTAAACAGCATTTCCAGCAGTCTAGGTATGACATATCCTGAAAATGTGACAGTCTGGATCAACATTAATGAAACTCCAGGTCTTACAAATCCTCTGGCCCCATAAAGACAAAGAATTTTTCTCTGCACTGTACATGGGTGTTCCCCATCAGATTATCCAAGCAGATACACGATAGAATTGTGCATATTAGCTTTTTTAGTGTACAGATACAAACCAGTCATAGAAAGACTATACAGTAGCAAAACTGATCAGAGAGTTAATTATTGGCTTTTAAAGTGTTTTTCTGCAGTAGTTTAGAAGAAAAAGGAGGTAAATCTCTGAATATTTGCTTTGAGAAAAAGAAAGCTCGTATATAACAATTTGTGTAATTAGCCCTAAACATTATACATGAAAGTGTGTAGCCAAACTAAAGTGGACAATGCTCAAGTGGAAAGTAGTGGTGCTCAGAGCTAACAGTCCTGTGTAGATTTGAAGAGCTGCAGGACCTTGGTAAATTTTTAGAAAGTCTATAACATTTCAGTCAGGGTTCTAAATTTTTCATAACAAAACAACTTATTGTGATCATCCTTGGCTAATGCATTCTTCATACCAGCAAAAAGCTACGGGACTCAGTAAAAGTGGTTGTGCCAGGTTTAAAGCAATCCCTGTGGGCAATCTTAAACAAAATGAGAGAAACACACTTGAAATTCTAAACTTGTGCTCCCTTCTGGCTTTCATTACTTGTGTTCAGCCCAAACATCACATTACCTCTCTGTTTAGGCAACCATGCAATGAGGAAATACTGCCAAGTTCTCTGTTTAGTTGAGGCAATGATCAAATACTCAACTGTCTCTGGAGGACAGTTGAAAAACATAGACCTGAACTGTTCCTCTTTTTCTCTGTTGTTATCTTCAATGATTATTTTATTTTAGCTTTAGGTGGATATTTTGAAAGTAGGGAGTCAGAACTCGCCCTATATGAAAGCAAAAAGGTAAATGTTTATTCATATCTATTTTAATATGGAAAACAATAAAAATGACCTTTCCATCTCACATATCTACAGCTATTTTTGATGTTTTCGAAGCGTTCAACAGTGCTGAGTTTTGGGGTTTCATATTAAAAGATTTTATTTCTTGCAATGTAAGATTTCCTATCTACAGGGTTATTTGTGCTTTTATCTCCTCCTTCATGCCTCAGAATGCTGCTGTAGTGGTTTTTAGACATGAACCTTTATTTCCCATGTAATATTTTCAACTGGAGATGGTACTGTGATGTGCAACCATTTTTGTTCAGCAGATCTGACAATCTTTAGTGCTTGCAATTATTTTCTTGGCTGTGGGCACTAGCATATGTAACAATCAATAGAAGCCTTTTGAAACAGTTTAATATAAACAGTGCTTTTATTAACAATAAACAAGGCTTTTTAGGAGAAAAAGCATGCTTAGAAATCTACATGTTTATTTTCCTAAAGATCCTGCTACTCTGTTCTTTCTAGCTGAACAGACTTGCTTTTAGTTAACCTTAGTAAATTCAGTGTCTGTCTTTGCTTTCCCTGTCCCTAGATCCCTACTTTACTTACAGTGCTGGTAAGCACTGCATTCTTTTGATGTCTGTTATGCTTCAGCTGTCACCTAAAAACAGTCTTTTTCTTTACAGAATTATCTCTTAGCACTCCTTTAGTATTTGCAGAGGGTCAATATATCCTTAACAGTTCTTCATTTCTATCTTTATACCAGACCTTAAAGAACAAAAACAAAAATTATGTATGTAGTAACCTGTGCAGCAGTATAGCATCACCTGGTATGTAAGTAAGCAATTTTTTGATAAACATTTTTAAGTTAAAATTATTTATTAACTGTCAGCTTTGAGTCCATTCTGCATCTTGCAGAATAATTTGAGGCAAGTTGGTTCAGCTTCTAAGGTGAGCTGAAGTGCTGCTGTGCAGGACCTAGCAAGAGATAGACAGTATTGTTTGTTATGTACTGATATCCTAACCCACATTAAATCATAGATTAAGTTTTTACGTCACATAAATAAGTAGAATTTGGTTTAATTCAGTGTAGTCAAATGGATTAATTCCAGCTGTGCTCCTGTTAAAGTAAATTCCTCTTCAGCTTACAAATATGTAAGGCTGGACCACCTTGGAGGGATGAAAGTGAAAAGCTATTCTCTAAAAGATGTTGTTAAACCTTTTCTGTAATCTGAATATATGAGATAAAATGTAGCTACATCATTATTAGCTAATTCTGGCCATTGTTAACAGCACCAAATACAACGATTCTGAAACTTTATTTGTACATCTCTGCTTTCTTACCAGCAGGATGATAGTCCTATACTACTTCTTTACCTACATCCCTTATGTGGCACTTGGCAGTATATGCTCTGCTTGAATTCCTTTAATACTGTGAGGATAAGACAAAGAAAGATATCCTTTCCTTTCCACACTGCTCATGTATCTAGTACCTCCAATTAAATCCAGGACTATAAAACCAAGAGTTTAAAATTATTCTGGCTTCTCTTCTTCATCAGAAGATACTTTTAGACATTACTAATTGACATCCTTCATGTGGAATCTTGGTCTGTAAAAGGGTTCTGCTATATTAGGGGATGTATTTGCTACCCTGGTTGGGTATAAGATCTCTTGTATGCAGTCATTTGGTTATCACTATAGATACTGAATTTTTCATTGAACTGAGTTACCCTCTGTAATTTTTGGCTATGACTACCAAATTGTCTAAAATGCATACAGTTGAGAATTATAAAGATTGGGAATGTGATGCTTGGTATTTAAGAAAACATTGTAATTTGTACACTGCAAATTAAAAGATTTTGCAAACAGACCTTCTTTCCTGAAACACAATCAGACTGGTATTATTTGCCATCTTGGTTGTAAATGAATCTTACAAATGAAAAGACGCCACTAATCTTTTCAGAGGCATCTATTGTTATGAAGAGAAGATATATCTCAAAATAAAAAAATGTTTTAAATGAACAAAGCTTAAAATCAGTGTTTTTTTTCTTATTCTAAAAAAGGTGCTAAATGAGTTCTGTAACACACATGGAGATGTAAGATTAACCACTTTTTGGCACTAATTATTTCTATGTTTCAGAGTTTTTTGGTTTCTATTTTTCATCTTTGTTATTTGAAGGACAAATTCCAAGTTTCCAGGATTTTAAATGCTGTTTAGTAACTAGTAGATATAGCAGGAAGATGACAGAATTGTGTAAAATCATACCTCTAAGTCCATGAATGTGAAGCAAATGCATTGTTCACTCTTGCACATAACCAAAAGGATCTTGCAGTGACTAGTTTAAATGTTTAATGACAAGGTGATGTTTGCATTGCAAGACATATTAAAAAAACTAGTTTTATAATACTTAATACTGTGAAACTTTAACAGCTACAAAATATTTAATTTAGATAATCTTTGGGTTCAGTTCAATTATTTTCTTTATTATTAGTTTAATAGTATGAATATCTTGATATTATCATCTATTACTTTATGTTTCATATAAAAGGTGCCTTGATAAAAACAAAGTACTTTAAAATATTAATAAATTAATTGATGAAAGGAAAGTGAAAAAAGGAAAATCACAGAGGGGATTCTAACATCTCCTGCAGTTCATAGTAGTTAGTGTAACTTAAAGTCCTGCAATTATAAGTGCATATGCACTTGCACTGAGTATATTCCATGGTAATTAATTAGGGTTGAGATCTTTGATCTAGGAGCTTTGTGAATTTGGCACATTATTATTCGTTATTGCTTGAAATGCTGAAATACTCTTTGGTTCACATAGCTCAAATAGGTTACTCAAGTGCTTAAAAAGTGTTTGTAAGGCTACTTCACAGAATCACAGATCAATAGAGGTTGGAAGGGACCTTGAAAGATCATCTAGTCCAAACCCCTTGCAGGGCAGGATCACCTAGAGTATATCACACAGGAACACATCCAGGGAGGTTTTGAATATCCAGAGAAGGAGACTCCACAACCTCTCTGGGCAGCCTGTTCCAGTGCTCTGGCACCCTCACAGTGAAAAAGCTTTTCCTTATGTTCATGTTAACTAATCTGACTCGTTAAGAAGTACTGCAATCTCAACATGCAATTAACCTTTGTCAGATACGTGCAACTGCTTTTTTCACCAGATTGGATTTCAGTTTTCTCTTACTTTTGTTTTTCAGTGCCACTAAGTAATAAAAATGCTGCAATAGCTGGAAGCTTTATTTGGGAAGATGATGTTTAATCGTTGCTTCAGTGTCAGAATAATCATAGAACCATAGAATTGTTTAGCTTCAAAGAGGTCTTTAAGATTATAGAGTTGTGCTGTCAAGTCCACCAATACACCATGTCACTAAGTGCCATATCTACACATCTTTTAAATACCACCTGGGATGGTGACTCCGCCATTCTCTGGACAGCCTCTTCCAATGCTTGATGACCATTTTAGTTGAAGACGTTTTTCCTAATATGCAATCTAAATCTCTCCTGGTGCAACTTGAGGCCATTTCTTCTTGTCCTGTTACTTGTTACTTGAAGAAGAGGCTGATACCTCATGGCAACCTCCTTCCAGGTAGTTTTAAGAGAGGGATAAGATATTGCCTGATCCTTTTTTCCTCCAGGCTAAACAACCCTAGTTCCTTCTAGCCACTTCTCATAAGACTTGTGCTTTTGAGTCCTCATCAGCTCTGTTGCCCTTCTTTGGACACAGTATTGAGGTGTAGCCCCACCGGTGCTGAGTACAGGGGTACAATAACTTCCCTCATCCTGCTGGGCATGCTATTTCTAACACAGCCCAGCATGCTGTCTTGGCCATCTGGGCACAGTACTAGCTCATATTCAGCAAGTGGTTTTGCACTTTTAAGTGAAGGAGAAGGCATCATGGTAAACTGGTCAAGTATAATCAAGTAGTGAGAAATAAAATGTGGGCATGAATAAGGAGCACAATTCTTCATCTCTCAAAATAAAAGCTGCATAATTAAATCCAGTTGTTTATCTTACAAGGGGAGGGCTATGATTAGATTTCTGATCAATATGAAAAATGCACAGTAATTAAACTCACATTCTTAATATTACTGTTTGTTATTCTAATATTAGTATTCTCATATGCTTAACCATGCTTCTCTAAGTTTTATTTTCTGCCATTAGACTACCCTTATACATCAGCTCTCCAAGGTTTAAAGATGTTAATTGTATGGTCTAACTAAACATATCTTCACTGCTAATCCAAACAGGTAACTAATAACAATGTTGTCATGTAAAAGTAAACTGTTCCCTGAGCTGTAATGCAGAAGGGGTATAGTTAGCAGTTTTACAGGCAGCTCCTGCTGCCAGATCATCTGGGACAGTGATGGGTACCTCCCTCAGAAGCAACTCCTTGTCCATGAAGTGAGAGCAAGGGTGCTGCACTCTGGATTTCAGAAATGGGAAAAGTGATTCCACAGCAAATGAAAGGCAACTGAATTGTCAGCTATTTGACAGTAAATATTAGAAGTCTTTTAGTCTTGCCAAGTTATTTTTATGTTTGCAAAGTAGTTTGTTTGATTATGTATTCTGCTAGGAGCTAAATAATGACTTTCTGTGAGGATCTGCTATGTAGGCAGATGACCTCTGACTCTAGCTGGTCATTCTGTAAATCTCTTATAAAATAGCATCCTGTGCTGGGGTGCCTGCAAGATACCTGGCTTTCCTCTACCAGTAATTGTTTAATTAGTCAGACTGGGTGCACTGTTACCTTCATTGTCCTCTCACTGCCTTTTTGTCTCATCCATAAACTGCAGAGCTTTGTATTATATTGTGCCTTGTGTGGTGATGACTCTGATGCTTGCTGGTGCCTCTAGAGCTGGGTCTCAGTCAAAGCCTGCCTATAGATTCCATGTTCTCTTGAATACAGCTCACTTCCTTTCTGCGCCGTGAGAATACAGAGGGAAACTGGGACAGGGTTGATACTCACAAAAGTGTAACCTCAGTTTCACTTACCATAGCCTTTAAATGTGGTGCATTCTTTTGGAGCCCTCCAATTCTCACACTTATTTGCTGAGAGACAGAGGATGACATACCTCAATACACATTCTTTCTTTGCAATGCCAAGTCACTTCTAGTAGTTTGTATGAGACTATGAGCAGTAGAAAAATAAGGAAAGCAAAACTGCTATCATTTTGGTTTTATAATTACACACTATGTAATATGTACCTCTCTCTGTGTCTAGCAGTTCTCTGAATCTTCCTAATGGACAGGTAATGCAAATATTTATCTTTTTTTTGCATTTCCTTAATATTCTTGAGTTTCAGAAAAACAAATAGCTGGAGGACCAAGAAACTTGTAAATTAGTTTAGTCTAGTTTAGTCTCTCATCAGCAGCATATGCTACTACAGCAACATTTTATTTTGTGGTTATAAAGATACTTTTTTCTGTTGCTGTTAATCTGTTAAAGACTTTTGGATAGGCTTTTTTTTCCTCCTTTCAAGACATATTTTATTTTTTTGTTGTCTACATTTTTCTCTGTGTGTCTCCTGCACTGTATTTTAGTCTCCTAAAGTAAATGGTTGCCATTTTGTCTTCTTCCTAAGTGGTTTCAAAGCATTTTCTTCTGAGAAGGGATTCACTGATATGCTTGCTTTCCATTGTCAGTGTATGACAATACTCCCAGTGGCCCCAATTGTAGTTAGTCTGAAATGAGAAACTGGCAAGTAGTGCTCTGTTGGGATGGAGTTATTACACTTTGGATGCTGGATGATTAATGAGGTTTAGGTCTAGAAAGGAATATTATCATAACCTGATCTCTCTTGTATACTTGTATACCTGTGTTTTTTAGAGATCATACTCTCAGCAGCACCAGGGCATCCAGAATGTATTTCCTCTCCCCCTGCACTGAAAATGTCAATAATTTCAGATTATAGGACCTGCTGTGTAACCAGGCCACTACAAAGACAGCAAAACTTATCTGGAGAGTTAATCTCTGGCTGCCAGTGTGTCCTCATTATCATCCTGAGCAATCATTGATTTTTCTAACAGATCCTGAAGAGAGAATAACACTGGTATGATTTCTAGTAGTTGTATAAATAATAGGGTGATGCATAATACTTTGTGACTGCACAACTTTGTATGCTCTTGTTTAAAGTTTTTGTGTGGGTGGCGTTTTTCCTACGTATTTAATTAATTAATTTGAGTCTTTTGATTTTTCCGAATAAGAAATATTTTCTTCTTTGAAACTCAGGATAGGAACAATGTTCATCATATTTTGCAAAACCTATGTTGCATAAATTTTTGATACCTGGCTTTTCTGACTTTCATGATGCTGTGGTCTCCACAGGGTTTCTAAAGCTGGTCTCTTGTTACTTTCCCTCTCCCTTTTTAAAAATTACTGAGAGATAGAATAGAGAGTAATGGCTGCCGTAATTGCTGCAATTGTTTACACAGCTATGCTATTTGTCAAATTTCATTCTGCTTAAAAATGGGTGTTTACAGATCCAATTCACTGAGCATCAATAAAGAATAAGGACAATTAAAAAACGAATTTCAATGCAAATGTGGCCTTTTCCCTCTTCTGCATGAGCGCACATTTATCAGGTTCATAAACTCTGCTGTTGACATTGTGCCATTGAAATAACTGAGAAGCAGCCATACTGGTATTGTTTGATGAGCCTTTGATGTCAAGATTCATTTCCCTGTAGAAAAATACTGCAAAAGGTCAGTAGCATGTTGTAGAAGTCTGTACAGAAACAGCTGGGGGACATACTTGCCTAAATTTGCAGAGTCAACAACACTGATGGGCCTCATCCCTATAGAATAACTTACTTGAACAAGCATTTAACACAAAACTGATGTCACCCTTCATTCATATATTCCTTTATTACTGACAAGGTCTGATCATAGAACCACAAAATGGTTGAGGTTGAAATGCTCCTGCTCAAGTAGGGTCAGCTGGACCTGGTTGCCCAGGACTATGTCCAGTCAAGTTTTGAGTATCTCCACAGATGGGACACTACAACCTCTCTGGGCAGTCTGTTCCAGTGTTTGGCAAAATTCACAGTAAAAAACAGTGGGATTTGGTGTTCAGATTGAATTTCATGTGTTTTCATTTGTGAAAACAGGTGTCAGGAGAAAATTCACACAAATCTGGTTCTTAACCTTGCAATAATGCTATGTACAGAAGATGATGTGAAATGGTCCTTCAGCACAGATCCTTTTGTGCCTAAAAATCTGACAAAGTTTAAGCAAATATTGCTGCCTCTAATTAATTATTTTTGTTAATGAATTCATTAGTTAACTTTTTAATTAATGAAACCTATGCCAACCACTTAGCAAGAACACACAATGGAAATTCAGTTTTCTGTTTATTCTGTAGGACTATGCTTTTAAACAAGATTTTTTGCGATCTAGCAAATGAACCTCACTGACTTAAGGGTATTAAAATTTACTTTTCAATTCCACACTCAAAGATTCTGTAACAGGGAAATGTAGACGTTTAAATTTTAAGCCCAGCTGAATGAACTTTTTATGTTTAAAATCTGAATGTTTATTTATGTGCAATAGATGCCCTAGAATGGGACCTCCAAAAGAGAAATGATGGGGTTTGAGACTTGTTTCATCTCAGGAAAATTCAGTCATATTCTCGAAATAAGAAGAAATATTAACTTCTCTGGAATCTAAATTTGTAAATGATGTTTAATGCATTGATGAATGATATGCATAGCAAAAAGTAGATCATATCAGTTTTGTTGAGGCTACCCCCAAGCAATTCACGAATACACAGAAGTGTGTGATTTTGTTCTTGACTGGCTGTGGAGTCCCTGAGAAAGCCTACAGCTCTGTGTAAGAAATACAAGCTGTGTGAGTTAAGGACAGAACTGATAAGAAATTGAATGATGCTTTCATGTTTCCAAAGTATGGATTTAAAGTATGGATTTATTTTTTTTTTTAAATCTTACCTCTTAAAGGCAGTCACTAAAATGATCTCACTCTTTATCCTTGTCTTCTGTCCATTTTCAAGTGGGAGCTCGTAGTGACTGTTCGGGTTTTGTTGTTTGTGTTTTTTTTTCTTATTATTGGGGTTATTTCACTAGCATCAGAACTCCCTTGATCAAAGTTCCCTTACAGTTCAGTACTAAGTATTATAGAAATGATTAAGAGACTTTTACAGCCAGGAGCTTAGAACTCCTTTCCAGCTAGCAACCCAGTTCAGAATGGAATTAAATTGTATCATAAAGTGTTTTTTCCTAGAGGACTATGTGAATGAGAATGTGTTTGCATTAAATACACTCATGGATCCATTTAATTTTTTGTAAGGAAAAAAATGTTAAAATAATCTCCCTACTTTTTGAGAAAACTTGTACAGTTTCCACCCACATTTGGCAGTTGTTTTATTTCTAATCGTAGTTCCTTAGGTCCGCTTCCTATTTGGCTTGTCCTTTGCTTTGTGAACACTTTGAATCTATAGAAACAACTATAAAATCCTACAGCTTAGTAAATGTGGAGGATAAAAGATCATTTGATCTCAGAAGATGAAATGTGTTTGTGAGTCCAGAATCTTCTTACATGTTTGAAACGTTAAAACATCACTCTATTACAACAGGAAATAAAATGTAGCCCATTGAGAAGAAATATCTGGGTGTTTGTTTATTGTATGACGTATTGGAGTAGCAGATTTTTTCACTGCATAACTTTCCAAGTGAAGGTTGATTGAAATCCAAATATGTAATTATTAATCTCTAAGTATTGTTGATTATCACTTGTGCAACCAATTCCAGTGGATTTGAGTGGGATTATTGTTATGAATAATTACTCCACTTGCATAAACAAAGGCTGCATAAACAAATAGAGCCCTCAAACACTGAAGTCAGATTTTACTTTTTATGCTTCCCAACCCCTCCAAAAACAAGCCCTGTAATGCAAGGAGGAACAAGTGAAACAGTGGAGAAAGAAGATTTTTTTTTTTTATTGTTGTTGGTTTGGGGGGAGGGGTTTGTTTGTGGGAGTTTTGGGGGTTTGTTTGGGGTTTTTTTTGCTTCAGTAGAGATACAGAAGATACAAATATGTGAAGGTTTAAAAATGGTATCAGGAGCAAATTCACACAAATAACTTGAGTTAGCTTTCGTGGAGATTGATAGTGCAGGCAATACAATGAGGGCTGGGTTTGCTGCTTGCTAGTGATGAAATGTTTGTTATCAGCTGAAGACATGTAAACTCTTTGTGTTAGCTTCCTGCTGTTTTGTGAACTTGTGACATGTGCCCTAATTTGCTTAAGCCTTTCGTTAAAGGCCTTAGTAAAAATGCCTAATCGAATTGCTAGCAGGACTTTGTTGTTCAGTAACATAAATGAAAATATTAATTATATAAATATTGCCACATGTAATTAATGTCCCTAGCGCCTTATTCATTTTCATCCTCCTGAACTGCAAAACTAATAGAGTTGCTACCAGGGGACATTGATTGGGAGTGGCACTACTTTAGTTCTGTGCACATTCCTATTCAGTTGTCTTTATTGTAGGCTGAATACTTTTCATTCAATTCCACAAACTGCATTATATCAAATTACCATAGCATAGCTTCTGATACAGTTTTCCCAGAAATTAAAATACTTGTTATCACTATACTTAGGTTAATTTCAGTCATTAATCATTGAAACATTCCTGAGGGAAGGTTTCAGGAATCACCAATAACCCAGTACTGCTTTAAGTATCATTAAATATTAATTATTTGTGCTTTGGCTAGTACAGAGACCACAGTATTATCGTGCTGGAGGAACTGAGTGTCAGTACTTGAAATTATGGAAAATGCTTTTAAATGGATAATTTTAATTGGCTTGAAAGTTTCCGTTTACCAGGCTACACAGCATTGAGATAGCAATGATTGGCGTAATGTTTAATAATTTGATTATTTGTATACCTTAATCTGATCAGCACTGAGTTTGCTGCAGGATTGATATTTATTTATTTTACTGATAGTGAAGATACGACACATACAGCACTTTCTAGTCAAAGCGCTCAAAACCTTTAATAGGTAGGATTTTACTTCAGGCTCAGTGACTGGTACTTAATTGCTAACACAACTTTACAGACCAGCCCAGAGAACCCACTGCTTCAGCAACACCACTAATTTAAATGTCCCCATGCCATTACACAACACAAACTAGTGGCACCTTACTGGGCTCCCACTGGTTTTTGCAGTTGGTTCAGCACTTAAGGTGCCCAAAGACATCAGCAAAACCACAATACTGCCTATGACCATTGAAACCAGAAAAATTACTCCAGGAGATGGTCATGAATAAAAGTATTTTGTAGACAATCATTCAGTTTAGCTTTGAAATATGGATAAGAACATCCTCTGATGCTCCAGTTCTAGCTCTCAGTTAAGCAGAGGGAAGGCAGTGAGTTGAACTGCAACTATCCTGTTAAGTGTTTAACAAAACAGTGTTTTTCACCTCAAATACAGGAATATATGCTATTTTAGATCATTAAAACCCTTCTCTGGAGCACTGGGGAACTAGGAAGACAATCCTAACAATGTTAGCAAAACCTTTTTGTTAGTGAGGCTGTGGACAAAGCTCCTGGCTCACTTTTCTTTAAGATTTGGTTTAGTCATAGTGTTCTTAAGGCTTTATTTTATAGTACTTTTTATGTTTTCAATTGAAGTAGACATCATTTCAAAATAATTTTCTTTAAATATTATTCTCACTTCTTCTTTATGTTCTCCTTTTTGTACATCAGTGCTCTGTTAATGATTTCTTTACACACAACCAGTAAAGCATACAGTAAATCTCTAATTGCTCTGTCATGTTTCTTTCCCTCTTCAGAAAAGTAACAGGATTTTAGGTGTTTCTGTTTTATTGCCTTTCCATTTTTCTGTTTACTATCTAAAGCGTGGATAACAACGGATCTTTCACTACACTGAGTTTTCAGCACCTAGTGAATCGAGTCCTTCCTTTTTCTATGTTCATGACATCCTCTTTCTACTAGATATGATGTAATTCTTAAGAGCACATATGCACACAGATTTCTAAATCAGAAAATTGTTGTATGTATAACCAGTACCTTGTTCTGTAAGATAATAAACAAAACAAAACAAACAAAAAAAGCACTCAACCTCTAAATATTCCAACACCAGATCACCTCAAATTCCTGCCTCGAATACTAATTTTTCCTCAAATACCTCCTTTTTAGGGGGGAAATGCAGTATGTGTGGTTACTAAGAACATAGTTAATCTCTGATTAATTTATCTCTTTGATGTTGTAGACATTCATCCCTTAATATGGAAAGGCAATGTTTCCTCTTCCTTCTTCAAGTTTCTGCTGTGGGATAGCAGTATATTCTCTAAGTGATGCCCCAAGTTGAAGCTGCCGTATCCCTTTACAGGGATGTTGGGTGGGAACTTGATTGGCAGAGTCAGTTTGGGTCTCCCTGTGACAACCGAAGTTCCAATCTGTAAGGAGAGATACACACAACACAGAATAAACCCCTCCCATCTCATGTAATTGTTGCAACAATGGATCTCTGGCTTTGTGGTTGCTGAGATTGCTGTGTAAAGGTAGCGTGGGAAGTGCTATTTCCAATTTTTGGAAAAATCACTGTGTGGTGCTTTGTGAGGCCTGTGAGATACAGAAATTCTGTTCACTGCTGTGTTGTGTTTTCCTGGGGTTTTCAGCTGCGCTTTTTGCATGTCTTTTCTATGCACTATTCAAATGAGCACAAAATTCTGCTTAAACATTTGAAGAATGAAAACAGAATGTGATGTCATCATTCATGTGGAAAGGTTGATACACACTATCTCTAAAAATATGTTTGGATAACATTGGGTCAGCAATGGTCGTTCAGTTGCGGGGTACTGCGTATTTCCAGAATGTTTACAAAAGTAACTTTAGCTGCATCTTAACTTTGTATCCGAAGGAAAGAACCGACAGTATGGATTTTAAGGGATATATTGCACTCCTTTGAGAGTTAGTATGTCAAATTGTTTTAATTCTTAAGCAGTAGTCTTAAAATAACCAGGCAGGCTGCAATTCTGAGTAAAACCAGGGAAGCATTGTCAGCATTGTAAACTTAATAAGGTAGGTGATGTGAATCAATTTGTGCTGTCCTTTACTTTCTGCTTCTATTAAAATTCTGGAAGATCATTAGCCACCTCTGGGATGTACTTGATTAATAGTCTTGGTTCAACAAAAGAAGTGAGGTCAAAGCATGATCTGAAATTGTGAAAAATGTGTATTCCAAAGGGAATTCCCACTTTGCAAATTACAAATGAGAGAAAGTACCCTCTTTGTTTTGATTCTGATTAATTTAACGGTGGTTTATCATAGTGATAGCCTGTGAGAGCTTTGTTTTGCCCTAAAGTTTTGTGCTATACTGCACTGTTTAAAAGCAGTGTGCAGTGCTAAAAGTATACACTACTAATATGCATAATGAGGAATAATAATTAATGATATTTCTAAGAAACTAGTGTGCTTAAAAACACCATACAGATCCTTCTACTTAGAATAAGACAGGGAAGTGCACATCTTTGTGATGTAGACTTTAATTTTCATCTGCATACTTTCATAGAGAAGACAATTCACATTCCATTATCCATGTCTACATATTCAACTGTGCTGGAGATGAAGCTGCTGGGTGGTTGTTACAGATTATGATGTTATAGTAGTAGAGAAAGTGAAAATGAAAGTGTATTTTAGCCATTAGTAATCCTCATACTTTTCTACTCCCCTTCCTCCTCAGTCCTTGATCTTCCAAACTTTATCAAGCAGATCTTTTACTGCAAGCAATGATGAAAACACAAAATTACATACACACATGACTAAGGCTACGGTTTGCTTATCCGTGGCTTTGGGTTTTTTCTATTGCTTCTATTGTCTTCTTTAGATCCATTGTCTTGTGCAGATTATGCACACTCTATAGCCAAGAGATGCTATTTCAGTTTACTTAGTTCCCCATGAGATAAAAGCAATGAGTTTGTTTTTATTTCTCTGCTATTCACAGTTAGTTTTATTATACATACCTAGAATGTCTATGCCTTATAAATCCAGTCCATAACACTGAACTCTTATGATGTCAGTGAGTCCCTGGAGTTACAATATGACTTAATTTCTTTATTATCATGTCCGTTTTGTCTTCTAAATTTGTGCTGTCCTAAAACCTGCTGCTAACACAGGTAGCAGGTTTGTACTACCTGGATCTTAATCTGGAATGTTGGTATCATTCTCCTAATTAAAACTGAGTCAGTTTTTGTTTATTAGCTTCTACAGGCATGAATTTGTCTTGATGAAGTAGGTAGTTTTGCCTTTTTTACGTGATTTTTCTTTGCAAAACTCTGAAAGTTATATTGAATACTTTACCAATAGAGTAAAGCTTACTAGGCTTTCATCTTTTCAGAACAAATATTACTCAGTCAGCACGTGCTTGCTGCTAACATGATCTGGACCAGTTTTTATAATAGGAACTCGATACTGAGGTATATTTCTGCTACTGAGTTGGTTGTCATCTAAATAAATTAGTTTAATTTTCACTAGACACAAATGAAATTCAGTGTAATCACATATGTTTACCACAACTGTTTCCTTTATTGACAGACTTCACAAAAATCTCTATTTTCAACTCCATCTGCTGTTTCTGACACACAACCAACAATACACTTCCTCTTAAATGCAGTCACAAGAAAGGAAGGTGTACCAGGACTATTTAAAGCCTAACATAGGGGTTCTATTCAGTTGATGCCATTTTTCTCAGAGTCATTCAGATATTACAGTCATATGTTCTATTTTGAAACTCTGTTCAGACAGTGGGTCATTGTACAGTAAGACTTACAAACCCAGAAAGTAGATTCTGAGTGCCACCAAAATTTTAAAATAAATTTTTAAAAAGCACAAAAAAAAAATATTAAAAAGGCACTAAATATAAGTAGCCATAAGGTCTTTGTCTAATGCATATGGGAAGGTCTTTTGTTTTTCAGCCCAGAGCTGGATTACATTTTACATAGTATCTAACTTGTTATAAACTTAAGCAACCAGCTCTTTTAGGTTTTTTCTTGGTTTTTATGCATGGAGGATCAAAAGGAACAAAATCCTAATGAAGGAAAATCTCCTATTTATTACGAAAAGGGCTGTTACCGAATTGCCACCTCTGTGAAAAAAGCATTCAAATTCAGTTACAAGAAAATAATGTTACAGGACAAAAAAATTCATACTGGCTTTTAAAAGAGAAAACCGTCTTTTTTTCAAATGTCATGTAAGAGTAGTTTTAAGACTTCTGCTGCAGCAGAAATGCTGGTTCAATGAGCCCAAATAGTGCCTAGGCTCATCTTACAGGTTCTTCTGTGATTCTTCACAACTGACTATTGAGTTTGTTGCATTAAAAAAAACCACTTTCATATCATCAGCAAACTAACATCACCCTGTGTTGTCTGAGTGATTTTTTTTAAGGTATTGAATGGTGTATGTCCTAGTACACATACACTAGTACATAGAACGTCACTGGAAAACTCCTGTAAGAACTAACCATTAAGTTTTCCCCTCTACACCATATATTTCAATCACTGTGTATTTATACCTGTCAGGTTTTTCATCTTATGCTATGGCTTATTAAATTCCTTAAGAACCTTGCAGAAATCCAGCTGAACTCTATCAGCTAGATCACCTTTATCTGTGTGCAGAGAAGTTTGAGATTTTGGCAGAGCAGGATTTTTGCAGGAGCCATGCTAACTTTTTTTGTATTTATCCACATAAGTTGCCCTTGGGTTATACCTTCTCATAATTTGTTACTGAAACCTGTAATCCCTACGGTGTTCTTTGAAGCCACCTCTGAAGCCTTGTATCTGAGCAGAGAGTTTGAAGATGGGTAGAATTCAAAAGTGTTTCTTTTCCACTTACAGAAAAAGCACACAGCTCTCATAGCTGTTAAAAGCAGAGTTAATAGTGTTGTGTCTGTGGTGATCTGAAGGTATCAATGAGGCAAGGAAAAGGTCTTTTCAGTAAAAAAAATTACTAAGTCCTTGAGTACCTCCTTGTATGGTTACATATGTGTAAGTATTGATAAGTTTTACTGCAAATTCAACATGTAATTATATATACATACGTAATACATAATTACATGTGGAGTATATATTTATATTATATTGTATCATATGTAACTATAGCTATATAAAAAGATATATTTGTGGTTATGCATTCACGTTTGAATGTGCATATTTATTTTAACTTCAATCTAAGCTATTTTATCATAGAAGATTTTTCTTTCCATGTTTTCATACACACACCAAAAAGGGCATTTTTTAATATTCTGGATTCTGGAACATTGACCCATGAAGTATAGAAGCTAAATCTGAGAGCCTTTAGAAGACTGAAAATCACAAACCACAGGGAAAACATCTGCTATACCAGAGAGAGATTAAGTTTGCTTTACTGATTTACTTGGGATATTTCTATTACCACATCTTTTCCCCTTCCTGCTGAAACAGAATTAGTTGCCTCCAATTGTTATTCTTTTTTATTGCCATGTGGAGGTCAAGTCGTAGATAGAGGGTTACCATAACACCTCTTCATGGTACCTAATTGTGAAGCACATCACTTCTGTTAACCACACCTTTATCATCTACTCCATGCAAACTCCAATAGTCTTTATTGGTTGTTATATAGTAATAATAATCTGTATTATATATGACTTTTATTTAAACAAACTTTGAATACAGCAGCACCAAGTTTCTAAGTTTTTTTCCTGAATCCCTAACTTTTAATTAGGGGAAGATGTTAATGAATTATCAAGCATACACGTACATTTGTTTGTTTATTTTTAAAGGAAGCAATATTGAGTAACTGCTTTCATGAGTGCCATCCAAGTCAGACTAATAAAATATGTATTAAGAGCTCTTTAAAAATAAATTGGAAGCTAACATGCTCATTTTCCCTTGTTATCTAATGATTCTTTTACATTTCATCTTTTCACTTAGGAAATGATAATGTTTATTGAATACTGAAACATATATTCTACTGAGCTACAGAATTCATTGCAGACAGATTTGGGCTTTTTTTTTTTAAGAAATATCATATTTCAAAAAAAAGTAGGGAGGAGTTCTGTCTACACTGTCCTTCCCATAAAGCGCTTCTCTATTCAATTCTGATAATGGCAGTATGATACTAAGGGTTAATGGTTTCATCTAAATAGTGCATTAAAATATTTGAAGCAATATTTCTGTTGTTCCAGACCTTTGCAAAGTTTTGGTTGCTTTTATTGTTTTTTAATGCAAGCTTTCTCTTTTGAATATGCTTTGTTCCTTGGTTGCAGAAAGAAGGATTTCATGCTGGCACGCTCAGGAAACCTTGTGCTTTTTCAGACAGCTTGGGAAGGCTTGCAAAGACATAGAAGGACAAGATTAACATTAAAAATTATTGTGATAAGTGAGTAGATTAATAAGGAGATGTTATTCAGTAAGTGCAGTCCAATGTTTCTGTGCTTTGAAACATAATATATAAATATATGTATATAAAATAAAGAAAAACAGATATAATTAGCAAGTAGAGAACAAGGAAGCTTACTCAATAACAATTGTCAGAAAAGGAATTTGTGGCTATGGCACTTTGCAAGTAGATTTAATAGTCTGTGTTGCCAAAGATTAAAATGGTCTCATGTCTTATTCCTAAACACAGATCCTTTATTTCACAGAAATAGCAATGCCTCCATTGATGTGCACTGTTTACGTTTTGGTGGAGCGGAAGTGCAAATCAGTTGCTACAAATCACACAGAACATCACAAGAGGCATCTTTCATGGCATTCTTTATGTATGCTTTTTCCTGTTCTTACTGTTTCTTAGACCACAGTTTGGTGCTCCAAATAAAATGCTAGCTGGCAAGCTACTTTCCACCATGCACACCACTGGAGCTTTCTTGGGCAGCCCTCCTTCTGTTTCATTTTTTATGGCATCTGTATTGAGAACCACAAAATTCAAATAAGTTTGTTGTGAAGAATCCCTGTCTATTTAGCTATGTGCACTTTCACACCTACCTCCATAGTGAAATAAGTCCCTATAACCTATTTCACCATTTTTGTTTCAGACTTCACTGCATTAAACATTTCTAGGAAAGCAGTATGCAATGAAACAGTAAGAAATCACTAGTGCTAATAAGTTCCATGTTTCCTTTATGCTTTTTTAGAAATGACTTATTTCTTGGATGACTGTTTTCTGTGCTGTCTGGAGGCTCCAAATATCTTAAATCATTATTTTGCTGGGGATCTCTGTCAGAAAACACAAACTTCGTCCCAGGGTTTTACTGTAGCAGTATTTGTTTTATCCTTTTGTTTGCCAATCTTCTTCTCCGCTAACAGCAACAACAAAGGAATCTGGAACCCACTGCCCGGTCCTTCTACTATTCTATTTCCTGTGAAAAAAAGATAATAAGCAAAATTAAGGGATTAATAACACTAATGAAACAGAGAAAAGGGATTTATAACAAGCAGGATAAGAAGCTGTATTTTCATTAGAGCTTATAGTAACTGGCAAAAAGATTCAAAAATGTAGTGCCAGGTTGATGGGAAAAAGGAGAAGCAGCTGTCTGAGAAGTTGTAACCTCTCAGACTTATTTTCCAAATAGACTTTGTTGTGTTGCATCACATGATTTAAAATATAAACAGCTGTATCCATATTAAAATCAATCCCCATACATTCTTCCTCTGATAACAATCCATTGTCTCTGTACAGACACATTTATTTCACTCTTTATTATCTATAGATTGACTTGGAAGAAAATCTCCACAAGATTTCATTGCCAGGTATGCTGAAAATGTGGAGGGTCGTACGTTTGACAACTCTGAGCAAACCTGCCATGACCAAAAAACAAAACAAAACAAAAAACCCCACAAACAAACCAAAATCAAAACAAACAAAAAACTTAAACACTTAAATAGCAGATTATTTGAAATATATAGAGAAGAATATATATATATAATATATATATAATATATAGCTCTACAACACTTTCCTTCAATGCACAACTATTTTTAGTATGAGAGATTATGAGAGAGGAATTATTTCTGACCATTACATGCTGAAATGTGAGATTTGGTTGTTGCTGTTAAAATAGCTTGCACAGCAAAAAATTTAGTTGGAAGTTATAAAACTGCCAGGCCACTCTTCTAGCCCAGGAACCAGCAGCTTCCTCCACTATTCTCCCTGGAGTCAACCTCCAGTTACCTTTAAATATCTTGTTTAGTCTAGGCTGTCCATCATAAGGCACTTTCTTCCTAAATTGGCTCTTGACTAGATTCACATGGAAAAGTGTTTCCAGGTGTTTTCAGGGATAGGTGCTTTCTTTAGTTGCATATTAAAGAAATTCAGCTAGTGGTTTACATGTTTCTCTTCTGAGCCTGACTATAAAGGCATTGCTTTTCGAGCTATTAGCTTAAAAATGTAATACTTTTATGTATGCACATAGATGCAAGTACTGTTTTTTACGTAGAAAGTCACAGTACTTCAGGAGCATTTCAGCCATTCAATTTGTAATTTAAAACTGATAATAGGCTATAATTTAGAATGTATGCGGTAACTGATGCAAGAATTAAGTACTACACTTCAAGTAGATTAAAATACTTAATAGTACAATTTTTTAGGATAAAATAATTGTACATTTCTGCTGTGTACAGTGACGTGACTATATATTGATAAAAGAATCTGACTTGCCAATTCTACTTGAAGTTTGCAATAACTCTGCTTAGATTCTTAGAAATATTTGAGAGGAAATGTAGTGCAGTTTGCAATCTGATTACTGAGGTTTATCACTTCTTGTGAGGTGAACCATGGCTTATATTTACAGACTTTGTTCCACAGATTTCTTATTTCACAGAAATAATGGGTGTGTTTCTGACAGGTGGCTTAAACCTTGCATAGCCTGTTTCTGTTCTAAAATGTTCTTCATAGCCATATATGAAAGGCCCAATGCTTCCTGTTGGAAACAAATTCCATAGAAACAATTTAAGGGCTCAAGGTAATATGTGTTTCCTTACCTAGTGGAATATAGGCCCTACATAATGGAGTATCTATTGCCTAGTCCTGGCTGATATTTAATAAATCTGTGATATTTGAGATAATCAGATACATTTCTCATTTTCATGTGTAGGGTAAGGTTTCATGCCTTGTCTGCAGTTTGAGATGTTTTCTGTGGGCTGGTTATTTTTTTGTCATGTTGCCGTGTTTTTAGACATCTAATCCTTGGTTGTTGATCTCTAATAATCATGTGTTCTACAATTTAATATCATCGTCTTTACTGGTAGTACAATAATTACAATTTTTTTTCTTGTCGAAGGTCATGCCTAGTGAGTAGATAATGATAAACTGAGAGGTACTGAGTAAAATTTCTCCATGAAATGTTGTGAATTATTCACTTTGCTGTCACCTCTCTGTTGGTCCCTATGGCTGAGGGACTACACTAAATTCTTTGATTGGTCTTCATTTTTCTAATTGCATTTCTTTGCTCTGTCTTACAAAGTACTTTTATTCACCTCTCAGTCCTGCTGGTTGGTTGCTCCCGTAACATGTACTGTCGATGACTGTGGTTAGTAATCATGCTGATGTGGGCAGACAGTCCATCATGGTGTATTTTGCAAGTGGCAGCTGACAATTAATCATAGGGCCCTGGTGTAAGAACTACACAGCAGAGCAGAATTCTTGTCTTCTAAAGGCTAGTCCAGAATTGCAGCATAAAGCATAGTGAGCCTATAGAGGGTAGCTCTTGTCTACAAATCAGTCTTCCTGTTTTGCCATTTAAACTCTTCTGTAGGGTTTGGTGAAATCATCTGTGGAAGTGATGGTAATAATAGCACAGTGTGAAAAAAATGCATATTTGAAGATTTTACTTTTATACTCCCGGGTGGGTTTTTTAATGTTCCCATCTAGTACATAGTAAAAGGAGCAAGACACTTGGCACCAGGTGAGGGAGAAGTCTTATTTAGTGGTGGAAGGTCTCATTGCTATACTCAAAACTGACAAAGTATTGTCATAAGATCAATAAAAAATGCCTTGAAAGTAACATAAATATTTGATATCACACTTAGGCAGTATATCCAGAGATGACTGATGCTTCCTCAAGGCATTTCTGTTCAGGTTCATTGAAAATGCAGTATCTTCTCTGTGGGTTATTGTATCAAAATCATTAGAAAGCATGAAGTTTTTTTGTGTCTTATTCCCTGTCTAGTACTAGCTAAGATGCCACTGTTCCCACACACATTGTAGTCCAACATTTCCATAATGATAGGTTCTCTCATCCACGTTGGGTGTAGTCTCGGAGAACAGATTGTCTTTAGCTGTAATAATAAAGGTTTATGGAGATTCAGAAGGAAAAAAAGAAGGGAGTAAACTAGCATTAATTTTTGTCACTTAACTGCAGCATCTCTCAGCTTCTCTTTGAAAATTTTGTCAGTTTAATCTCTATTTTTTTTGTTTTACTGTGAAGTTTCATCTTCCTTGCAGAGTTTTCTACCCTTACTGGTAATTATTCTTCTACCTTCTCCCACCCCCATCACTGACTAGTGGTATCAGCTGATAGTGTGTACCCTTCCTCATGGTGTTTGGAGAGAATCCTACAAGAAGAAATGTCTCACCTGTAACTCACATCTTAGAGCTGCTCAGTTTTATCCATTTAGTCCAGGATCCTACAAATGCATTGCTGCATCTCAGTGTTACAGCAAAACAATTGCTAACTTATGAACACATCAGAATGAAATTTGACCTAGTAATGATGGAGTAGGCAACAATGATTTCACTATTGCACTCTATGCTTGTTTCTACCTGAATTTTGTAGCAAAAGGCAGATGAGATAAGATTCTACTCCTTTTTCCTTTCTGATGAACACTGCAGCTAAAGCTGGCCTAACAGAAACCAAGTGCAAAAGATCAATATTTGATTTATTTTTCTTTAAATAAAAATATTTTAAAACGCAGCACTTTAGAACATCGTTAAACTGAGCATCATTTTTGTGGTGTTTTAAAAGTCAGTGTCTGACAGCAATAGGATACTGAGTGAAATGGACCTTTAGTCGGACTCAGTATGGCTGTCCCAGCAATAAGAATATGATCAGCACTTCTTTGAAAGTTCCATGGTTACTTACGTCCTGTAGACCAATAGTTGCTATGCATCCATTACATCCTGTAAACCTTGAACTAGTGCCCAAATGGACCCTAAATAAATCTTGCCTTCCAGCCCAACAGGTGACTTTGATTGCATTGCATATGGCTATACAATGAGTCCTTAATTACATCATCCTTTTTTTTTCCTGTCAGTATCAACCTGGATTTCCACTGTTCTATCACTGGTGGCATTTCCACCACTGAGTACTTCTAAGTATACATGAGATAAATAGCTGCCATAAAAATGAAGTTACTGTTCCTCTTGTCTCAAAGCAGAGGGATGGGATAGCTGCCTCTAGATCACTGAATATCATATCTAATCACTGAAGAGCAATTCAATGGTATCACAAGTAGTTATGCTCTAAGGACAGATATTGAAGCTGTAAAAGCAAGATGTATTTTCATTGATTAAGACAAAACTATCTGTAAAAAGTAGGGACTGCAAAGCTGAAGTAGGCTGCAAAAATACTGTATAAAACATTGAGATAGCTGCTACACTCCATGTTTATTCCTTCCTTTTGCTTTTCCTTTCCTTTACCTGTAGCACCCACCCACCTCTCCATCCAGTAAGTTTCTCCAGTTTATCTTTATCTTTCCACAAACCTACAACAATCTAAAAAAAGACCTTTTCATTCATCTCTGTTCCACCTTGGCTTCTTTCTTCATTTAAGTCATTAGGAACACCGTAAGACTAATAATAATAGTGACTCTCAAAACTGGTCTTACTGTTTTAAAAGTGAAAGCAAGGAGATGGGTGTAGATGAAGTACAGAGAATATATTTAAAAGTGTAACTTCATACAAGTGTCAGAGGTTGCCTGGTTCATATCAGTAAGAGTTTTACAGATTACTAAAGCTTCTTTCTAATTCAATGTCATTCACGTGCTGTAAAGCTAACTACAGGCAATACTGTCAACTAATAAAGAGTAAGATTTTTTTTTTTCATTCTGTTCACAATTAATACTCCATTGTAGTTTCTACTATTACAGCTTGGAAACCCTTCTTTCCCTTCTTGCCCTTCATCAGCATGTGTCCTTGTTTGTTGGACAAAAGTGTTGAAATAATTGTGGTAGTTGAGGGATAAAAGTGTAATTCAGTGCTTGAGCAGATGCCAAGAGGTTACTCTATTATGGGCATCAGTGTAGCAGCAGGGTTTATAATGCATCATACTGACCTGCATAAAGCTACATTAATTGAAGTTGGTACACTATAAACTGAAAAACAGAGTGGCAACAATGAAATGTCGAGGTTAAAAATTTATGAGTTGGTGTAGCAGTTATCATTAAACTGTAATAAAGACAGCAACCTCAAAATGTTTTGAGACTACCAAACAACTGTTTTGGCTGCACTGTTAGAAGAATGTTTGAAAAGATCCAACATGAGTTATTCTTTGGGTGTGGAGGAAAGGTGTAATACCCTTGGCATCCTCCTGCTTAGTAGTTCTCAGTGATTATGTAGATTGTGCCAATTTGTAACGGTATGATGTGACACTTACACGTGGGGGGTTTCCCCACTGTATATGCTGTAAATCAGTGCTATCCTACTTGTGATCCATTTAACTCCCCCAATTCTGTTCACACTATGTTTTTTGTTAAGAACTGTGTACATGTGTGTTTCAGTGGTTGAAAGACATGATACTGGATTTACAAACATACGAAATACAGATAAGGTAATGAATGAGAAGGGTCCTGAAGCTAGGCAGTTGTCAGAGGGGCAGAAGGGCAAACTGATGCAGCAATGAAGCATGAAGAAAATTGAGTTACATGTGACTAGTAAGAGAGATAGTTGTGTTGACATCTAGTTTCCAAGATGAGGTCCCTGCAATGTGTAGGATTTTAAGAGTGGTTTCCAGGCTTCAGTAACAGATTTAGTTGGTGGAGAATCTAAAGGGGAGCAAACAGAATGCTTTTGAGTCAGATCAAAAGAAATTTGAAGAGAATAGCCTGTGGGACCACTGCAGAATTGCAAGGTAGAAATGCCACATGTTTATGGAAACTGCATTGCCAAAAGGAAAAAGTAGACATTTTCTTCATGTTTAGGGTTGGGAAAAGTGGCAGTATATTAGTTATAGGAAGAACATCATGATGAATAGGTTTTACAGACAGAAACTGACCACCAACAAACAGGCTTGAAAACTGAACCCATTACTGCTTCTTTTCCTTAACCTAAGGAATTTTTATGACTTGAGACTGCAGCTTGGTGTGAGACATATATAGACTGGGAGTTGGTTAAGATCTAACTTCTGACCCTAAAGTCAATTCCTACGAATTAAGAAAGAGGGAAGTAGAGATCAAGGTTATAAAGGGCCACTTGCCCTGCTTCCTGCCTTTCACATTTCTACACCTCACGTAATTTCTGATTATTTTCAGGTAGTGAGAGCATAGTGCAACTCAAGAGAAATTGAGAGGATGTTAGTTTTCTTTTTTTGCATGAAAGAGGATCAGGCAGCAACTATTTTAGCAACAAACTTGGAAAGGGCATGGAATTTCGAGGGTAAAGGAAGGGAAGTACTTGAGGGGAGAAAGAACTGCTGATGTTTTCCACACCCTGCATTACTGCATCCGCATTTGTGGACATTTCTGAGAGTGATGCTCACATTTATGCCATATTACTTTCATGCTTATCAAAGTTTTACAGAAATTTAACATACCTTTGAATGTTGTTCTGGGGACAGTAGATGTTCATAGCCTACAAATATGTGTGCTAGTTTCTTGGGGGATAACATAGAGGAGGATTCATGGTTGTGTGTAATGCTCACAGCTGGAAGAGGTAGGAGAAGACTGCAGGCTTTGTGCATGCTCTGTAAAACTGAGATTGAAATGGTAAAACGTGTCTCTGGAAGAACAGTTTTCACATAGATAGAAAACACTTTATCAAAAGATGCCAGTAAAGAGAAAAGTACAGTGCCAAATATCATTTCAGATGTAGCTCTACTTCAGTCATTACTTAAAATCTATGAAACAAAGCAATCAAAAAAGCAAGGTGACAAAATACAAGAGTTTAAAAAACTAGTACTTTATGAAGTTTCTTACTGAAAGCCTACAAAATGGGGGGAGGGAGGAATGTGCATCCAATTTTCAAGTTGTGTCAAAATTCCAGATACATAACTCTTTTCAAAACTTCATAAATACCATAGATTTCGACTGGCTAGGATCTTCATGGTTTAGGTATCCATCATTCTCTTTGGCCTCAGGAGAAAAAGTGTAGTAGATGCTTTTGAAACATTAACAATTATTTGTTAATGAAGCATTGTTAAGAAGCATTGTATGAGATTGCTTTGTTACTTCTTTCTCAAGTGAAGGTATTTATTAGCTGAACTACTGAAAATAACTGGTCTGGATTAAATTATACATTTTTACCAAAGTGAGATTTTATTTTTGGTATTTTGTTTGAATATGTTCCAAAGTTCTAGTGAAATTGTGGTTTGAAGTAAATGATTAGGTCAGAAAGTGGAAGTGTTCCGTTTGAAAATTGCTTTGTACATTTCAATGTGTGTGGGTATTACCCAGAAGTGACTAACTTTTCTGCTCCATTTGACAAGAATGGCCTGGTAACTCTAAAATTGCTGTTGTTACCTTCGTAGTTTAGTTATATTTTTAATTGATTGTGTCCCCTGTGTTCGCTTTGGCTAGGGCTCAGAAAGGAAGAAGAAGAAATGCTAGGAGACAGCTGGTCTCCATTCTGATATGGACCTGTTGAATCTAGTGGAAGAATAGCAAAAATGGAGATGACAGGCTCCAGTCTGCGTGTTCCTAGGCTTTGTGTAGTCCTTTGCACCTCTGTAAAATCAGTGTGAAGCATAAGCATAGTGGGTTTTGTAGCACACCAAATTTTCACTCAGTTTTCACAGAATGAATTGCACTGAACAGTTGTCCTTTGAGCTACCAGAGCACAGCAAACTTTGACTGTCCTCCAATAAATAGTAGTATTGTGCATATATTTTTTTCTGCAGCTTGTAAAAGTATGTTTGTGAATTTAAATAATGGGTTTCGTGGCAATATGTATGTTGTGACCCAGAAGTTAGTTTAATTAGCCTTAGTCCAGCAAGTTCATTTGAAATTAAAATTACAGCATGATCCAATACAGTTAAATTAAACAAAACGCATAAAGGTGGCTTTATAATTAAATAATTAATTGAAGACTCTCAGGGACATTTATTAAGTGAGATAGGTGCACAGCAAGCACAGGCAGATGCTGTAGAAGTGTCTGTAATCAGCATTCCAAATGCGGCTTTTGTGAGCTTTGCATTAACTTAAAGTGAACTTTATGATGACTTACTTGGGGAAGCATTTAGTTTGACACCATGCCATGCTAGAGGGAAGTCCACTGAATTAACTGGACTTGAGTGAGTCTATGGAAGGCATTGGCAGTATGCTTTCAACACTTCAAAACCGTGGTGCAAAGATCTGTGTTTGCTGTCCTCTGTGCTGTTTTTGTACGCACACATAGTCACGCACGTTAAACGTTAGGGTACAAAGTCACTACACTGAAGGCACTAGACAGAGGAAAATACCATAGATTATGTAAACCCAGACATTAAATACTGAGATTCAGTTGTCATGTTACATATGCTATTTTTTCTTGGTATACTTCCAGCTTTGGACTGCAAAGAAGTTAATTGATTTTTGTATGGAAGTCAAAAACAGTTAAACTTTGGCAAAGTTTAAGTTCAAATGCTTTAGAACTGTAAGACTACTTTCTTCTCATACTGAACGAAGTGCGAGTATTTTCTGAACTCACAGTATCTATAGCATACCTGCTTGCTGTATTCTTACCACTGTCAGGTAGGTTTACAGCTTTATGTTTAAAATATCAACCCAGGTCAATCAAATTATGCATTATCCTTCAGGCCTTAACTAAATATTTGTAAAGAGAAAAGCTGACTTGTGCACGGAGGGAAAAAGAAGTGCAATTTGCTTTTAATTATTAAGGCAGAGTAAAGCAGCTCTTTGTTTGTTTGCAAGTATTAATATTAATGTGTCCTCCTGGAAATTGCTTAGTACAATTTGATTAATAAAATATAGTCAGTCTTAAGCAGAAATCTTTTAAGTTTCATACATAACATAATTACATTAATAGGTAACTGAACTAATTACACTTTCCTCTGAAGAAAATACTGCTAAAAGGGAAGGGATTTGGGCATCTTAAATTCTTGCCTTTTAATGGATTTCATGCCTAAATTTTGCACATTTCTGGTTGCTGTACATCATTTCCTTTCCTTGTCTAAAAAATTATCAGCTTCCATAATCTCCAGCCATGCTGTCAGGAGTAATTCACTAATGCCTCTAAAAGCAAAATGGCTTTAAAAATAAATAGATAAAGCAAATACTTTTGACCTGAATTTCCCTAATCTGATTTACAACAAGCTGCATAAATGGTTGTGCCAACAAAAAAAGAACAAGATCAAGTGGTGGGGAGAAAGAGTGGGCAAATTGGCTTCTTTTGGAACTACCATCTTAAAATGTTCATGAAACATCACCTTTAATGGATTTTAGGGGCCCTGCATACAAAAAAGGACTCAGAGCTTGTTTTAATCTTACACAACTAGTTCTTGCTAAATTTACAAGAAAAGCATTGGTGACTTCAGAACAAGCAGGGTTTTAACTCATCTGAAAGAACATAATTGCTCAGGACCTTCCCATCATAACCGTATAACTTTAGCTTAAAAATGCTTAGTAGTATACAAACTCTGCATAGATACTAACAATTTTCCAGATTTTTTTTTTAATCTTTTTTTTTTTTTTAAGAATCAAAGAGTAATTGAGGTTGGAAAGCAAGGCACCAACTTCAGAGGTAAAAAGGTTGCTCTGCTCCTTGTCCAGTTACTTTTTGAGTATTTACTGTGGTGGTCATTCCGCAGTCTGCGTGGTCAAATGTATGATGATGAAAAAAATACTTTGACAGAAACAACACTGGTAGTCAAGCATAACATTTACATATCTGGGTATGCAGGTTTACAATATCAGTGATTTTAGAGGAGTGGTTCAGATGATTTGCACACAGCCTGACTTGTTCCCATTCCTCACCTCTGTTTGAAAATAACAAATTTCCCAGGGTCACTGACTTTGCCTGCAGGTTGTTGCCTGTGGGGTATAGTTCAGTAGTTACCCTTCAGGAAAGACAGAGTTGGTTTCACACAATTAATTCTGTGACTGTGTCACTTAATCTAGAGCCTGCAATACCTTTAAAATGGTAGCATAATAACAATACGTTCACTAGAACAGATACCTAAACACTACAGTAAATTCCTTGTAAGATTTAGCAAAGACAAACAGTACAGAAGGCATTTAATTAGGTGGAAATTAGATGTTAATTTGACTAGAGTTTCTTCACCAATTCATTGAATTTTGCACGTTCGCTTGCTCCTGTCAATGCACCCTTCTTTCTCTGTCAACTGAAGCAAAATGGAATGGATGCCTGATGTTGCTTCTAAAACATTCCAAGTTAAATTCTTCTGGTTCTGAATCTTTTTTGACAAGTATCCCAATATGAAAAGTTGTCTTAACTGTCCAACTCCAGTGTGTTAAGATGTGGCAAGCCAGGTATTAGGAGTTTGAGAACTACTGTTGCAATTAAGACTGCAGCAATGCGTTATTCGTGCTGTAGCAGCAGCTAAACCAAGAGGGGCTAAGGAAAACTGTTAGACAGGAATGTAGTTCTTTAATGAAGGCTGGATGTAAAGTCAGGCACTTGACCTGTATGTCTCTGCATTATGTGGGGGACTTGAATGTGGTCCAACAAGGCATTAATACTTAACACTGTAATATTTACACAGTGGTACGTTTTACAAAGGCTCTCCTTAAATGTTCTGTATTTCTGTGGGCTGAAATGGAAGTTATAAAGATGCATAATAACTATTGGCTTTGCATCCAGATTCTATTAAGATACATTGTTTTTTTTCTATACCATTTAGTAGATGATATGTGCATGACTTTATGGAGGATGAAAACTAGCCCCCATTTTCTTACTGTTTTGGCAAGGGAAGTTGTGCCTACTTTAGTAGGTAGTTATTGACAAAATAATTCTGCTATGGGTGTGTACCCTTATGTCATAGCCAAAGGAGCTGTAGCTAGTCTCATCCCAAGATATTAGGATTTTGAAAGAGGGAGGGGGAATAAATATAATGGATTGTGCTCCTTAGCTCAGATCAGGAAAGATTTTGCAGGAACATGTGCATTTACTAATTCTAAATTTGATTGCATGTAGTCAAAGCAGCTGCCAGATACCACAGAATATCTGGTTTCATTCCTTTCCATAAACTGTGTGGAAGGATAACAAAGCTTGTTTGTATGTGAGAAAATGGATTTTTGTTTCTAAATTGTGGACTTGATCTGATTTTGTAGTAAGCAAGGAAGAAAACCCAACCTTACTTGCAAGAATGGCAAAAGATCTATTGGTGTAGATCACTGCTTGCATTTATCTTACAAAGTGATACCTGAAGTATTTGTGACAAGGTTGGTAGCCATAAACTGAACAGTACCAGGCACATGTAAGAGTACTTAAACTCAGTAATCTAGATGGTTAAACATTTTAAATTTATAAAAGAGTTTCTGGTACAGCTTTAGCCTGAGACAACCAACCATACAAAAGAGTTCCCATGCATGGTTTGGGAGAGGTGCAGGGACCAGGGCTGCTCCTGTTACACAGCTTGGGGTGTTGGTGTGGTTGTTTTGGAGGTTCAGAGAGGTTAATTGCATGACAGTTGCTAGTTCTCAGCTGGCCTTAGGGGAAAATATGGCAGCAAAGTAGTTCATGAGTATAGATTCAGCCTGCGATCTTTGTGTTGTATTTACTATAATCAGGCTACCTGATTATGCCTACCAGCTGTCTAAGTCCTGTACACCACCCTAGTATTTGCCTATACCAACAGACATCCCCAGGTGCCTGAAGCTCCACCTGAGGTTCTGCTTTCAAGTGAAGGCAGGTGTGGGTCTAGTCTTGACTTTCAGACATACCTCATACATGGGCCACTGGAACTAGCTTCCCATTCCAGATTTCTACTGCATGAAAGTCATACTTTGGTAGTAGTCAAAAAACAGACAAGGAAAATCAGGGAAAAACTTTTAACAGGAGGTGTGATAACCACAGTCTATGCTTTAGTGAGAGGAATACATATAAACTTCCATGGCTCCACCTTGTTCTTTTCTTTGGTAGAATCCAAGTTTGTTAGAAAATTGTTCGTAATACAGCTCAAGGTTACAGTTCTTCCCTGATAGGAGTACAATTTCATGTTTTAACTTTTCATCCCCTTTCTTTTCTGATTTTGTGCTATAGAAAAAGTATATTGAAAACCTTGGGAAAATAGGGAGATAGTGTGACATATTTCTGATACCTCTGGTATCAGGAACCACATACGGACTGTCAAGTTATCTGAAAACTTTAAAGCTATGAATACTTTAAAGCTATACAGAGGAGTTTGAATAGAATAAAGGTACAGCTCTGTTAATCAGTCTAATTGAAAACTCATCTCCTGTGTTAATCTTTTTCCATTGCTTCCATTCCAGTATTATGCTGGAATCATTTATTGTTAAGGAAACACGCTGTGAATATTAAAACTAAGCAAATGATACCAAGTGGAACAAGAGAAAAATAACCTTGATGCAGGTTTTAAAGTGACAAAAAGTAAATAAACCCCTAAGGTATTTGTTCCTTTAGTCCACTGAAGGCTGATAATGTGCTGTGTTACCTGTTCAGTCTGAGACAAGCACAGAGTGGTTCAGTCATTCCTGTGATAAACTTACTGAGCTCTTCTTTCTGGGGTTCCTCCTTCAGTCTGGACAACCTACTTGAAAGAGTTGTTTCTTTGGTTAGCAGCTACCAGATGCCACAGAATATCTGATTTCAGTCCTTTTCTTAGACTGTATGGAAGCATCTGAGGACAACAAATTCTGTCACACATTCACAAGCTCATAAATATTGAAATTCCTGATTTTCTCTGTAAAGACAGCAACTCTGTATTTTTGTACCCATAAATAGAGCTGTGAGTACACTCACCAGGAGCTTTATCCGATTGCTGTCCTTAGCACATATGGGAGGAATTAAAAACAAAAAACAAAACAATAAAAAGAACAGAGCCATAAGGATCTGGCATTAAATGATAGTGGTTAAAATGCTTTTTCATATTTATGAAATGGTACTCTCAGGCACATAATATCTTGCTGCTGTTTTCCCTGCACCTGATCTTTTCACTTACAGTCAGTCAGATGTGGAGAGATCTGTTTAAATTTAAATTCAGTGGAAGGATGTGGAAGCTGGTGTGCCAGAGGAAGTCTGCACAGCTTCACCAGCTGCAGAGCAGCTGCTGAAGACTTGTGTGTGGCAGGTAGGACTTGGGTTTTTATGCTACAGAAGACCACTGTTCTGCTCTGCAAATTAGAGTTTTCTGATACAGAAACTTGCCAAATGAGAGGCTTGCTAAAACTGGAAAGAATCAGGTGATTACAGACCAAAGGGCTTGTTCTGTCCTGAGCTCATGGAAAGTGCTTCTTGCAGCTCCTGAATCATGATTTTTCCTCCAATGACAGGAAGGTTTGCTTCTTGCTTTCAGTCAGATCAATTAGTTCAGCAATCCCTTATCCATCAAACAAGACTTATGCGTTTATCAGCTTGGGAAAGGAATGTATTAAAACCAAGACATATTATAATTATCAATCTGCATAGATAATATCATATATATTAAAATAATGAATATTCAATTTATGTGTCCTTCTGTCACCGAAGGACTTGGAAAATGGATCCAAGGAGTGGTGATATCTCTCTTGTTCTCTAATTTCTTAACTCCCTCTCTTTTTTAATTCCCATTTTACCTGTGCTATGGTCCATTACTGAGAGTTTTCACTGGCTCTAATAAGCCCAACTCATCACTGCTTGGTGTCTGTTCACTTTAATTTACTCCAAGGGAATTTTTTAATCTTAACAAGACCTCCCCCACTGCCCAGGGTTGGCTTGGGACACTGTGTAGTGACGTCTGGTATGTTTGGTTGAAATGTATGGTTTGCGAGCATGGAAATTAACATCCAACCATGTATTGGGTATTGGTCTTAGGTATGGAGTCTATCAGTGCCTCTGAAGCATGCTCTTCTACTTCAGAATGATTTCTTTTTAGTTGAATGACATTACTGGAAAAAGAGTTTTCCCCAACTAATAGTGCATTAGAAGAGAGAACCAGGAGGCTTAGTACAATATTTAAAGCAATCATAAACCGAAGATTATTCCAGGGCTTTTCAATACTTCATTATCTTGTTGTTTTGAGACAAAGTAACCGTCTGAAGTGCTGACTGACATGTTTTTATGACTGGTGTAGGCTATTCCCAGTACTTCACTTTCACCTCACACTACCAGGATGTACCTATGAGTTGTAAATCATTCAATTCAAATAGGCATTGCATCACTTCTTTTATGATCTATTGAACTATAAAAGTGCTTGCACATATTAGATGCTGAATCTCAATATTTTCTAGGTGCGAGCACACTCTTCTATCTCAGGCCAATATCTGTTGGGAAAATGATTTTCAGCTTTAGCATCTGTGGAATTGCTAACCCTTTTCCAGAAAGACTTCATCTGGGAAAAATGGGTATGAAACATTACATTTTAAGGAGAATGAAACATTTTTAAATATTGTCAAGGAAAAAATTTCTATAATCCTTTCCCAGCCAGAAGTATAGCTCATTTCTTCCTTATGTAGGTTTTATGAGATCTCTCTTGATTTCATCCAATGGTATAGAAGTTTGGAATGGTAAATCTAGCTTATTGGAGTACTGAAGGACTTTCAGTGTTAAAATACTCCAAAGATTCCTTGCCTGCATTTGAACCTCTCCTCAAGACCTAAATGATTCAAAAGAACTAAAGTGTGCTGCAGGAGTAGTAATGGCAATTTCTTTGTTTAATTTGCACACAAATCAGAACAAATAAGCCTTTCTTTTACATTCTGTGAAAGTAGAAATGGTTTCCCTTAATATTGCACTGTCGTTAAGGCTTTTTCTGCATAATTTTACAAAGGCATAAAAGTAGAGCCACAAACTTTCAGTTCACTGCCACAACAGTGAAAAGCCTTTACTCTTTAAGTTAACACTGATACAACCAGCTGGAGCAGAGCTGACAGCAGTCTGTGAGCCTCCAATGTTGTCTTCACACAACCACAATTTACAAACTAAATATCACGCACACACAAAAAAAAAAAAAATGGAAGGAGGAAAAACAAAATTAAAAAATTCTTCTGTGTCACACAGTGTTGCATACGCTCAGAATGCTTCCCTCTCTCCATCCCTTTTACATGTAAGTCTCTGGGACCTTTTTTTTGGGTGAGTCTCCTGTAAAATTTACCAGACTGCTTTGCATTGAATTTTCTCTTTGATTTGAGAAATGCTTGTTTTAAAATATGCAGTAGAGGAAATTGACCTGTATTAAAAATTGAAGTTAAACTTGTTACCAATGAAATTCAGAATGCTGACAATCTGTGCTTTCTGCAGTTAAGCTGCCTAAAAATCTCTCTATGTACAGGAAAAGTTATTTCCGAAGACTTGGTGGCACTTTCAAGGAGTGGCATCATATGAAGAGTAGTTTGCAGATATGATGTAGTATGCAATGTTACTAGTTCTGACATTTCTCAATAACACTGCAAGCCTAAATGCCACTTTTATCCCCGCTCCCACCTGCCACCCACTGATACAATTTGTGAGTTAAATAAATTTTCTTGATTCTGTTTTAAGAATTTTACTTACGTAAGTATGACAACTAGCTTCAACTGATTATGACTCCAGGAGATTTTTTGTGTTTTTCTGTCTTTAGTTACTATAATACTGCCTGTTTTACTCTTGATTTTAGTAACATATTTTTGTTTATGAAGAGTTTATCTTTTGAAATTTGATTAAAAATCAGTTTACTTAAAGAACTGTTTACTCAGTGTCAAAACAGCATGGAGCAGGAACGTGAGATGCTTTCTTGCACATGACCAGAATTATTTTAAGGAGGAGGCTGTCAGTTCTGTGTAGATGAAATATATACCCTAAAGAAAGCTGAAATGAGAAATATAAAGTGGAATGCAAATTCAGGGACTAAAAAGAGAGCAAAAGTAAAGTGAAACCTGCACAGACATTAAAAAGATAAAAGTGAAAACCGCATATCCTATTACACATTGAATTTATCTCTGTCATAATTAGGTCTGCCAGCAGTGTGCTCTGCAAATATGAAATAACACATCATTCTAGAGTTTATAAAAACATTTGTACCCAAATAATTATGTGTAGGGCATATTTAATTAAAAGATCATCTACTGTCACGGATGCTGAAGGTGGTACATGTATTGCAGCAAGACATGTCTAAAACAGCTATATATAGCCAAATTTCTCATAAATGTCAAGTTCAACCTTCAACAGCTATCACATTGGAAGGTCTTCTGTATCTGAATCTTAATGTCAGCATATCTCTTTTTGTAGGTCATGTTAACAGCACTATGATAAGAGTCACCACTTTTGAAAGTGGAGAAAATTGTTTTTATAACATAAAACTTGAAGCAAATGAAACTTCTAAAGAAACCAACAGAATTTAAAATAGTTTCCATTTCTTGGGCAATCAAGTATTGCAACCTGAGTCTGATACATACTAACATATCGGAAGAAATTTCTAAATAATGTTTTACTAGCTTATGTATGTACTTAGGTTATTAAACTCTTTAGATATGTGTAAAGTAATTTGGAAGAAAGTTAAGTCTGTGGTAGTGTTCAAGTGCCCACACTGGATAAGACATTGTTCCCACACAATGGCAGCCTTGGGAATAAGTCTCAAAACTCTTTTTTTTCAAATGCTTTCCCACCTTTGATCTCTCCTGTGATTACTGTGTGGATAAATTGTGGGTAAAGGCAGCATGAACTTGGCAGAAAGAGCATTTTAAGGTGTCCCTGTACCTCTGAACCAGCTGTAACTGGTGCTTCTTTCATTCCATCAACCCACACAGTGTGAATTAATCTGTCTGACTCGACACACTGAGGAAGAGCACTTGAAGACTTGGACCTCAGTTTCACTCTTGAGATGTGGTTAAGGGCTAAGATGTCATTTAAGGTGTTTCTTGCCATTGGCAGCTGTTGGTGTCTCACTTCTCAGATGAAATAATTAACATTTCAGTGTTGTATTGTGCCATCACCTAACTCATCAATGGCTTTCACCCTGAAATTCAGAGGTTTTGAGTTTATGTGGAGAATATAAAATTAAAAAGTTATACTTCCATGTTAGCAGGTATCAGGTATTTATCATCTTTGTAAGAGTCATATCAATTCATTAATGAACTTTTAATAAGAATTCTAGATAAGAGTTTTAAGACAAAGCAGGTGACTTTCTCCTGGATTTGGATTTATTGCATATACTTCATAGGGATCATGTCACAATGTCTGTGCTATTAGGTTTTTTAGGAATCTGCATAACCAATTCCTTTAATAGAATCTTCAAGCCGTTTTTGTGTCTGTGTGTTGTGCATGAGAAGAATCAGCAAGACCATTTTAATAGAATGATGTCCAGAAAATATGTTTGAGAGTACCTTACAACTGCCTATTGATTTGTTATTTCGTTTTGTTCTATGTTGCTGGTCTTGCATCAAAGGCACAAAGTACTTTCTTGTTTGCAGGGCAGTCTGTTACAGATGAAAGGATGAGCAAAATGAACAGCAAGCAAAATAAAGTGTTAGATTAACCCTGAGCTGATTCAGTACTTGCTGTTGTCTGTCCAATGAGATCCTGAGTTCTTGCTGCTCAGGAGTCTCCATAGTGTTGCTCTTGCATTGCAAAGTTTTGATAAAAACACAGTTTATGGTTACAGAAAAGTCATAAATAGCAAGCAGTCAGAGGATGAAGCTACCAGAGGCATTTCCCAAGCTAATTAATAATTTCTTTATGACTCAAAGGGTTGAAAACACCATGACGAACTTTTAGTCACTGGTGTAGAAGATGGACTTAATGGAGCAATGAGAGCAAATGGTTGCTAGAATAAACAGAGTTTTCTGTATTGCAGTTATTTCTTGTGACCATGTAGTCTAACTGCTGTCATGTAAGATAATTCAGAAAAATTTTCATTTGAATCTGAAACAGAACTGTAAGACTGCCTTCTTGTATGATCCCATAGCTGATGATTTCATGTGTTCACCCCTGCTAGCTTTGAAAGCCAAGGCAGCTATGAATGATTGAACAGTATTAAATTCCAAGTCAGCAGAATTATTTCCAAAACAAAGGCAGCCCAATGAATAAGTTAGTAGAGATATTTTTGCTTGCTTTTATCTGCAGAATGCATTAATAAATACTTTACTTTGGAGGGTATAAACAAGGATGAAAATGTAAGGTACTCCTAATAGTAGGATATGACCTCTTTGGCTGTGAGTGTGATACTTCTAAAGATGCTGTATGGCTCAGTTACGCTTCCTAAGGCAAAAGACTTCGAAGAGAGACACAAAGACTTATGTCAGCATCCTTTTAGATGCTTGGAGATGCTTACTTCATCTGTTCATGTTGAGGCATTTACTGACTGTAATGTTTATGCATATGCATGTCTCTGCAGTTAGGGATTGCTGCTGCTTGGTGGCATTCAAAAGAACGAGCATACTGCCCATTGCTTCTGGGAGGAAACTTTAATACTTTAATTTGAGGGATTTGCGTAAAGTCCATTCATTATCTTGGATAGGCTACAAGTGCCTGTTTTCACTCCTTAGGTAAGAACTGCTTGGATCTGTCTTCTCAAGTTACGTACTTTCTTCCAAAAAAATAGGAAAGGCTGAGGCAGTTTGTTTGTTTGTTTGTTTGTTTTTTTAAGTATGGTAACTGTGGGAGTAAATGTGATGCAATATATACTTGCCAGAGAGGAAAATTAGTGGGTTATCACTATGCAGCATAGTTTCCCTATGGAAGTGGAAGCTTTTACTCCACAGACTTTACAAATCTTATCCAATGGATATTTAATGCACTATCAGCAGCAGGGTGTGAGATAGATGCCCTCCATCAGGCAAAGTGGGTGTTTCCATATAGTTGGATATACACACGTGCAGGCACAAGCATGAGCACACAGACGCACAGTTCTGGGGGCCTTGAGAAATGTGTTACTGGCTACTTAGGTGCTGTAAAGATTCAGTGGATTCCAAAGACTATGGTCCAGACAGAGACATACATGCTGTCCAGAGGGGGTTTTGTGGGTCTCTTCTTCATGGTTGTTATTATAGTCAAGACTTAAAGACATTCTGTATGTTGTTTGTCTAAAAAGTGATAGTAGTTAGATTAAATCCATGCACGTTGTTGACAGGAGTATTTGAGAAGCATCCATACATTCAGTATTCTCTCATCATAGAATTATAGAATGGTTTGGGTTGGAAGGGACCTCCAAAGCCCAACCCCCCCGCAGTGAGCAGGGATGTCCCTCACTAGATCAGGTTGCCCAGAGCCCTGTCAAGCTTCACCTTGAATATCCCCAAGGATGGGACTTCAACTACCTCCCTGGGCAATCTGTTCCAGTGTTTCACCACCCTCATGGTAAGTAAGTTGTTCCTAACATCCAATCTAAGTCTACTCTAATTTCAACCCATTGCTCCTCATCCTATCACTACAGGCCTTTGTAAGCAATCACCCTCCAGCCTTCTTCTAGGCCCCTTTCAGGTACTGGAAGGCTGTGCTAGTAGGTCTCCCTGGAGCTGTCTCTCCCAGGCTGAATAACCCCAGCTCCCTCAGCCTGTCCTTGTAGGAGAAGTGTTCCAGCCCCCTGATCATCTTTGTTGCCCTCTTCTGGACCTGCTTCATCAGGTCCATGTCCTTCCTGTGTTAGTGGCTCCAGACCTGGATGCAGTACTCCAGGTGAGGTCTTACCAGAGCAAAGTGGCAGAATCACCTCTCTTGATCTGCTGGCTACGCTTCTTTTGATGCAGCCTAGGATGCAGTTGGCTTTCTGGGCTGCAAGCACATACTGTCTGCTCACGTCCAGCTCCTCAGCCACCAGAACTCCCAAGCCCTTTTCATAGGGCTGCTTTCTATCTCTTCCTCCCCCAGCCTGCATTGATAACAAGCATTGTAATCTGACAGCAATGGATACAACTTTCTAATCTAACCACCTATTTTGGCCTGTGCTATCAAAATTAAGTTTTTACTCAGTAAGTACTTTTTAAGAATGATTTCTATGCTGCTAAATTGTTCTAAAATTCAAGTCACTGTCATGAAAGCAATGCATTAAAACACTTGACATGTTCTTCAAAAGTGCCATCACATGGCATCAGAATGGATATAAGCCAATATTTCTCCCTTTGAAAGGCCTCTTGGCATAAATCTGGTGAATTTCCTGAACACTGTATAAATATCACTTACAGCCAAGCCTGGTTCACAGCTTTGAAAACTAACTGAACTAGATATGTTGGACTAAGGCGTTAGATACAACATTAGTTTATAATGAAAATGTTGTTGTCTGTGGTTTCCAACAGTTTATATTTGTGTTTTTCTTAGGGGAAGGAGTCTTTATGCTATGCAAGGTGTTAGTCTGAAGCTCGCAGTTGTGATTGACAAAAATCATCTGACTACAGTATATAAAGTCAGCAGCACGAAACCCCCCAGATCTTTACCACCAGTCAGAGGGCATCCGAACTTTTTAAAGTTTTATTTCCTTTTTGAAACCCTGCTTCATTACTCCTAGGTTTACAGCTCAAGTATCAACTAATTATCAGCAGCTCAATTTTTGATGGGCCTGTGTTTGTAACTGAGCTCCTCTAGTTTGGAAGCTGCAGTTGTACCTTCACTGCTGTGTTGGGCATCTCCCATGAGAAGCATAATGAGGAGAGTTTGGTGTTTCCTGCCTGCCCAGCAAGATAATAGTTGTTTCCCTGCTGTACCTCAAAATTGTGTTAAGTCCCTGGCTGGTACTTTTGCTATGTCTTAACTCTCAGTGGTGGTTTCAGTTCAAACTATGATGAGCTGTGCTAGTAACTTGACCTTATTAAAAAATACCAAATCATTTTACAAAAAGTGAATAAATCTTCTTGATTTCTCCCTAGCCAACAGAAATTATTATGAGGTATAAAGTGCTGTCAGACTGCTCCTTCCACTACACCAGCTCCTTGTTCTCACACCACGGGTTGTATCAGAGAGTCGCCAGAGGAACCTCCAGCAGATGACACTGCTGCATCAGAAGTGCCACATCTTGTCTCACCTGCCCATCCACTGCAAATGAACATCAGCAGGCATAGTTCTGGCCCTGCACTGCAGGGCTTGCACACACTAGGTGTGTTTTAGTGGCTGGGTTCAATCTTACCTGGCACTGCCTTGGTTCTAAAAAGCCCAGTATAAACTGATGTACAAAGAACTCCACCATATTAAGCACCTTCTTGAAATAAACACAAAAAACTGATCTGTGGTATACATCCCATCACTCTGTATAAAAGGATCTTGTCCAGGAACTTTCTGACCTGAAGGTCCTTCATTCCCTAACCTATCAAATCCTTGCTTGCTTTGATCTCTTTTTCCCAATTCTATTCTCATCAGAATCAAAATAAGCCAATCACTCTAGCTGAGGCCTTGCACTCCCAAACTCTGGCAGTGCTTTCAGCTGGCTACTTCTGAGCATGCTGGTGACAGGAGGAACATGCATTTTCTCTGTGACATGACTGATAAATTTGTTGCAGAACATACAGTAATTTTGGTGTATCTCTGTAGCGATAGGGTATCAGGAAGTTTCCCTAGGGCCTCTCTTGCCTTGAACTTAGTACATTCTCACAGACCAAAATCCCACTCATGACATGCACTGAGCAACTTTGTGTGTTGGAAGTTCTAGTGCCTGCTGAGAGGCTGTGATGTGCCACAATGCAGTATGCTGTCATCTTCTTTTTTGGCAGTTAGGTGATTGAGACCCATCCTCATAGAGAATTGCATAAGCTCATTAAAATATTTAAAATCCTGAGTAATTTGGATGTTCCTGAACTCTACAGTGGATGCTATCTGGTGTGAACCAAAAGCTGGTCAAAAATTGTGATCATAGTGTTAAGTTCAAACAAGCAGTTACAGAGAAATTTTGGAGTCAGAGTGTCAGGTCTGGTTACAGTGTGGCCTGGGTAAATACGCATTTGTAGACACTTAAACCTTCTGAGCGATCCTCAGATTAAAAAGCTGTTTTATTTTTAGGCTTTCAGGTTAACTTTTAGTAGTAGGTCTTGAAATCTATCCACTAGAATGAGGATGCACCAGGAACACTGCTATTGATTCTCAGTGTTTTATTTTTCTTGTCTTTGCCCTTGAGTGTTTTGGATGAGCAATGAGGTCTTGACCACTTGGGAGAATGGGATATGATCTCATTTATACTGCTGTATCTTCTGGCTTGAGACCAAAGAAGTTATTTGACTGCAGTACTTAAGGGCAGTGTGGTTGCTCTAGATTTGTATTAGAGTACAGTGCATGAAAATCTGGTATGTTTTGTTTAAGAGTAATAAAATTATGAGCATTAGGCTTAATATCCTGGGGAATTTGAGTGCATGCAATTTTATATTTTTTTTTAATGAAAATAATATCTGTACTCACAATTATGCATAACAGACTTCCCTTTCTCCTCTGAATGTCTCCACTGAGAAATGTGCTGTGAAACATTTCCTAAGTTGCTTGAGAGCACCAGGTTTTAATCCTGAGAAGCAATTCCTTTGCTGTTTAAGAAAAAAATGTAATACTGAGTTACATGAGTAGAAATCGAGACTAACTCCACTAGTTTCTGTTGCCTCTATTTGTAATGATATAACCAAAGGCAGTAAAATTTCATCTTGTATAAAAACATCTTTGAAAGTCAGTTTTAACCTTCCTCAAGGCACTATTTTATATACAATTATTGGCATTTAAATCATTAATCATGTTTTACAATGCTCTGATAGGGACTTCTCAGATCTTCTCTAGTTTACACCCTAATTTGTCCCCCAATATTGTAATGTATGTGTGATTTATGCTACAAAACATCTTGAGAAGTGCTGCCTCCTGCAGATGGGTGTACATGTTGGAGAAGGACCTTGCTGCATTTATTTCCTTCCATCCTAAAAACCAGGACAAATTTAAAGCTGCTCTGGTGAGTTTTCCTTCAACCTTCACACTTTTTCTGCACTGCTTTATTGTGTTTAATAACCATGAATGGTATGCAGTGTCTTAAAAGCTGAATATCATTTGCTCAGCTAGATCCTAGAATACATTTAACAACATATTGAGAGTGAAGTCATATCAATTCAAATGTTTAGTAGCTATGCATATTAAATGGATGTTAGTAGACTCATCAAAATCAATACTTCATTTGTGTCTCAGGATGTGACTGCACTGTAGCTTCATTCTTTCCTTGTCCAATTATCCCTAATCTGCTGCTCCACACGCTCAGCAAGTGAAGCAATTGAGATAATAAAGTTGTAATCAGGCAGTTCTGGCAATAATGCAAATGTTTGGATTCTAGAGGATTTCTGTTTTGTAATAAAAAATATTGTAAATAGGTTGTGTAACAAAAAATGCGATTTTTAGTCAGGTATTCATATTCCTCATATTTATAGATCATGATTAATGTCGCTGCTGAACTGTGACAAGACACTGTGTCTAGGTTTTGAATCTGCAGTAAATAATCAAATAAAAAAGCCACTTGGCTTGAAACAGTATTCATATATTAATTTGTTAACATCCCAAAATAAGTGACAAATAGTAACTTGTTTGAGGGCAAAATTACTTTTTTATATATATGAATGGTGGTTTTTCTTTTCTGTAGAGCACCCCAAATATTGTTTTAAAAAATTTACTGGTATTTTGTTAGGCTAAGCAAGAGACTGTCAGTGTGAGTGCTGGCAGGAGAGGAACGCAGAGCATGATACAGCAAGTGCATATGCACATTCTTAGTTTTCTGTACCATGAGAGCATGTCATGTACAGTGAGAACACCTTGATTTGTCCTTGGGTCCCTCATGCTGAGTACAGAGTAGCACCTGAGTTTGTAACTTTAGGCCAGTGGGTTCTTCAGCTTCTTTGTTTGTTAAGTTTGACCCAGTGAGAAACTCAGAAATGTACTGCTGGTTCTTAGCAGCATTTTCAGTAAGAAGAGCCCAGCACAGTGCTTCAGTAACACATCAGAGCTGCCAGTGGTTATTTCCATAGAATAAAAACAATTGCATACATAGTAAGCATAATTTTTTTGAGTACTCCTATCCCTTTTTGAATATGAGCTTATGTGTGTATTTTTCTGCAACCTTGGCCTTAAAAGCCAAAATCAATCTCTGCACTGTAATCCTGAGTTCTGTACCTAGTGAGATGGGTAAGGTAGAGCTTATATCCCCTTCACCCAGAACAATTCCTGCAGGGTGTGCTCATGTAAGAGAGATGAACTGTAGGTAAGGAGATAGAAGTCTATGTCTTGGTGTGTAGGAAGTTTGCTGTTGACTTCAGTAAGAGGACTTCAACTGAGATTTGAGAGATTTGGACATTTTCCCACAATTAAACAGCATCGTGAAAGGCTCGTAGTGGCTGTTACGAAGTATGTCTAAAAAATATTTTAATTAACTTGTTACTTGAAATACCACTACAAAAATTATATTTATGAGTTTTTCCATTATAGTTGCTATTGTTACTCATCCCAAAATAGCTTTGTGTAAACTACTTTTGAGTCATTTTAATCTTGGTAATAATAACTTGTTTCACTTAATAGTAGAATTACTGCTCTCAGCAGCAGAGTTACGACCATCAGAAAACATGATAATCTAACTCCCCCATGCACTCTAATAATACATAGTTCTAGTCAGTAGTTTGAGAGGAGCAGTCACTTTTTCTGAATGCTGTTAACTAAATCTGAGTTTGGGATTTTTTTTTTGTTCACTTTTGAATTGTAACTATTTGAGCTTTTATTTTTTAAAAATGTTATTTATTTTCCATGTTATTTCTATTTTTTTTTAATTATTCATAATACAAAAATTCAATAGGAAACCAAACAAACTTTAGGTAACTGGCTTCCAAGACACATCCGGTACTAAGTATGACAGCAAAGTATAAGCAGTATTGATTTTTATTTTTAACTGTCAGTAAAAGGCAGAACATTGCAAAGATGCTGAATTCCGTCAGCATTTCCAGAGAGCCCAGGTTGTTAGTGCCTGGAGTGAAAGATTTGAAATGTTTACTCTTCGCTAAAGGTCAGGCAAAATAATCATAGGGAAACTATTACTACTAAAGCAGAGGAAAAAAAATTGGTTTTGTAGAAAAGGCAGCATCAGCACTGTTCCAGGGCTTTCGGCTTTCCTGAGGATTAGTTACGATTACATTTTCATGATTTCACAATTCTATAGAAAAATTGTGAACTGTGAAGCATTATGGTCCTTAGACTAAATTGTTGAAATTTAATGGTATGGTTTTGGTTTTGGTTTTGGTTTTTTGAGAGGTCCATTTCTAGAGCATTAAAACAGTTTCAACACAGGTTAATTTTATGCATTGAAAGTGAATCCCAAAAACCGCCTTCTTATGTGGATTTCAGATGTATTCACATTTGAAGTACATCTGATAACATCTGACTATTATAAGGCAAGTTTGTCTCTTTTTTGTTTTGTTCTTTTATAATTATACTATTTCCTAATATTTTGTCTTGTTACTTTGAAATATGCTGTAAGGACTGGATTTAAGTAGTGATTTCAGTAGCTTCTAACACATATGTAACTATTCACGTCAGACGTGGTTCATATAGCAGGATACTGATTTCTTCTTATTTCCAATTAGCTGGGAGGTGGAGTAACTGTGAAGGTGCTGTTGTCATGTCAGCTACAGAGAAAGCTAAAATGTGCTGCTTCAGAGGTGTGTAATAAGGGATATCAATGTTTGTGTAAGTACAAGAAGATGGTTTCTTGTAGGGAGCTGGCAGTATCCAGTGGTGATTGTATTGTTTATGCTTATAACAAGGAATAGTGTAACCCTCATCTTAATGTGATAAGTGTATGTGAATCAGTCATTTCATCTATCTTGTCCTTAATCAAAGGACACTGGCACAAATAATACATGAAAAATGCTGCTCAACCTGATAAAAATCTCTAAATGGCTAAAAAATTCTTTGACTATCCTTGAAACAAACTGGCATTGTTTTAGTCTGTAAAATAGCACTACCCCAATATCTAGGGCAGATAAACCTGCATCATCAGACCATCTTTCAAAAACTGTTTTTCTTCTTAATGTATGCATGTGTTTCTATTTATTTTAGCTTGCTCAAGCGTTTATCATTTGCTGCTAACATTAGTGGCAAAAGATCATTTCATCTAATAGGTCTGTATTCACTCATTGAATTTTTTCTACATTGTTTAAATTGTAGCAATATTCATACAGTCTTGCACATCTAAAAATGTTAAAGCTGTTGTGATTCAGGAAGCACTGAATTTCTCTTCATTCATTGTAAGGAATGTATTACATTATTTTAATACAAAAATCACCACTTATTTATACAGGTCACTGTAGGACTGTGTTAACTGATAAATTAAAAATGCAGTATTTTGAATTATTTGAAATGTCTATATTTTTTTTGCATCACTTTGAATTCATCACACTCATTTCCTTAAAGTGAGGTTGCTTCTTATTAACATTTAATTTATGTATGTAACATCTTCTATTAGACCAGATGATCTAATTTTTTAAAAGTTATATTCGTTATACTGCCTACTTTAATGAAAGAGTTGCTTTTTTCTCCTGTACTCTCAGACTGTTACAGCTATATAACACTGATATTAGCAATTCTGATGCAGACATAATTTTCCTAAAGCTTTCTCTTGCCATGAGTGGCATTAGGTAACTAAATTATGTGTGTGCTGTTTAAAAGAGTTTACATGACAAGAATGAAAAAATAGGAGACAACCATGAACAGCAGTTTTGACAATTTTCCTTCTCCCTCTCCCTTCTGGGTATTTTCTTCTGGGTTTTGTTTGTTTGTATCTTATATCTTCAGACAAAGGCTTTAGCGTAAAATAATGGGGATTAGGAATTTACGAAACTTGCTCTCAGCTCCTCAGGAGTCCTCTCCTTTCTATTAGAAATTAAACTGGATCTCTATTCTTTTACAGAAGCATTAATAGTTCCTGACATTGTGTGGTACATATTTTAAATTACCAGTTATTGTATAGGCATACTGAAAGAGCTTCTCAGAATTGATTTCTCATGATGTTCAATCGATATCTCAAGTGCCTGTCACCCTGTTCTCTAATCACTCGCCTGAGCAGCAGACTATGAAATTTTTCGGCTAACTTGAGTAAGACTGTTTTAAGGACATCTCTGAAAGCTTAATATTGGAAGTTTGATTTTTACTGTTTTCTTCGTCTTAGAACTGACTCTACAAGCTTATAAAAAATGCACTTTAACTTCAAACAAAGATCCCATTTACCTGAATAAGGCTAACCAGATTCGTAAAGATTGAGCATAAATATCTGCAGTGTTGTCTTCTTGTGGTTGTCTAAAAATAGATGAGAGCCTAGCTTGGTCTCCTACAAGATCACACCACATTTTTTCCAAGTATTATGTTAGTGGAAGATATTTAATATAATTGGTCTTCTCAGAAATTAACATTTTATTCATCACCACTATGTCATTTTAGGTGTACTTGGACATACTTTCTAATGTTTGAGCACACTAATGAGTGTGTAGATACTAGTATGCGAAGATCGACAGTACAGAATGTAAATATGGTGATGTGGTAAAGTGTAAAAGTTTAAATTAGCAAGAGAAAACTATGAGAATTTCTGTGAATCCCAAGTTAATGCATTGCTAAAGCTTCTAGTTCACACCATTGTCTGTTTTGTATGTGCCACATGATACAAGACATATGCCACAAGACATTTCTTAAACATTAAAGGATATATGTATTTGGCATCTTGACTCATAAAGCAAGAGATTACTGCTAAGAAAAACATAAAGTTCCCTGGAGCAGTTAATATCTTTTACTGTTGTTATTGAGCATGTACAGATGTATGTTCATGATAAACTCTATTACCATTATTATCCTATATGTTCATCATTGCCATCATTTTCTTTTCCTGTATACAGTTCAAACATCATAGATCTCTCTCCTCTGGGGTCTAAATGTTGTTTCTAGAGCCATTTCATGACTGAAGCTATCAGCTGCATTTGTTCAGTGCACAGACTAGTCTAATTTTGCAGACTGGAACTGTACTTGTTTGGGGATGGGGGGAAGAAACTAAAACAAGTGAATCTCTGTAGGCATTACACAGTTATTCTGGAATAAGCTCCAAATCACATCAAAAGAGGAGTCTTACATAGCAAAGAAAATTTTGCCCAAATTTGTAGATACATTAGTCTTTGAGATCACAGCATGGACTGGTACCTACCGTATCAGTACTTAGGTAACAGCATCATGATTGAATTTTTAATGGGTAATGCCTCTATTAACACTGATAAATCCCCTTATCAAATGCATTATAGCAATGCCAAAATTTATTCTTATAATTTCAATTTTTTTTTCTTATTCTAACCCTTCTTTGCAAAACCAATTTTCTAATGCCTAGGACATAATATGATAATGAAGGCTATGCCCCAAATCATTGCATAAACTCACAAGTTTTCTTTGATGCACAACAGTAATTTGGGGAACCAATCTAAACTGCCAAATAGAGGTCCAGATTCTAAATTCATTAAGCTTAGAGTACTTCTGATCTGGAATTCTACTTTTTTTGTTTGCAGCAGAACGAAAAATGTAAAATGCAATTGCACATTGACATTTAGAATCCTTCACGGACCGAAGTTCAGAGTTAACAACCATGGAAACGTTTTTTTACGTAAAAACATTTTCATTTTCCCGAGTCAGTATGATCTTAGGTTCAGCCTTCACATGCAGGCAGGGTCATTTCACCTCCAAGGAAACTGCAGAATCCCAAATATCCCTGGTTTATAGAGATACAAGTGCATGACTGGCTTGATCCCAGTTTAGGTACCTGGACATGTACCTACCACATCATGGGGTCTGGTTTCCACTGGAAAGAGACCTATCTAGATAGGGGCCACAGAAGGCTGGCTCAGAATGGGGAAGAGAGTAGGATGGGACCAGGGCTGGAAGCACTCTCTATAGAATATTGACTTCCAGTAGCTCAACTATCAGTGAATGCTCATACAACATGGTAATAACAAAGGCTAAACTGGCCAAAATAACTTACTTTTGTTGCAAATCTGATAATGCCTAATGACCAAAAGTGATTTCACCACTTAAATTGCCTTGTAAACTACATCAATAGCAATTTTATCAGACTTAAATCTGTTGGATCAAGTTGTTAATTTCTGCAGATATGGAGACAACTTTGCTTGACTAAAGAGTTTCTTTTGACTGAACAGTTCCAGAGAGACATCTTCACAGCATAAATCAGACTGATAATAATCAAAGTAACACATGCAGTTAGCTTGGAGGCTGATGCTAAATTCCAAATGTTGCGAATCATGGAGTGGTAATTTTCACTACTAATGAAGAGTGCTTTCTAAGACCTTCTTTAGGATGTACAGATTAACTCCCTACTTTTGGGGGAAATGTGCCAAGATCATGGATCAAGTCTCTTCCTGTATTTTTTTTGCTAATGATGGACTACTTCTATGTTATTACTGGATTATATTAGCTGGTAACATGTGCAAACCTACTTGAAAAATTTAAAAGTCTTTCCAAAACATGCTAGAAAGTCTAACAATACTTTCTCATTGTCTTCATCTACCTGTCAGAATGCAAGCTTTATTTCTACTTGTTATCTACTCTTATGTCAATCTGCATGTGTCTTGTCTCCATCTCTTTGTCCACATGCAAGTGTTGACACCTGCAACAATAAAGGTGCTTTGGGTTGCTTGGTTTTTTTCCTGATGTTTAAGCCCTTTGAAATAAGCTAAACATTGCTGTCTGCCAGTCCTATGACGTTATTTGTGCAGCTATTCGTAAACGTATACTTCACGCTTCAGGCTCCACATCTGTACTATGCTCTGCTTCACTCTCAGCACCACTACCCATGGCAGTCTGGATGGTATGAGGAAAAACTAAGATTTTTAGTAACTACCAATGACCAAAACATTTTGCTCACAAGGGAAGATAATTGTAAAGCACAGATAATTCATCATGTAATAAGCCAGTCAGTGAAGTTAACAACTATACTCAAAATCCCGGTTTTGCTCACAACTCTCCTCGTTATGCAAGTTACCGTTCTTGGATTAGTAAGAACTCATGCACCGCATTTAAGTCATATTGTTCACTAATTACATCCAGTTTCATTTTTCAGGTAGCTTTTACAAATGAACTTACTGAAGAAAAATAGGAGAAAGTGAGGCCAGAATATTTTTTAACTATTAAGCTTTTTTGTTATTAATGAGTTTTGGAAGTATTTAAATACTTATCTCTCACTGCTATCCACGACAGAAAAAGGTGAGAAAAATCATACTGTGCATCAGATTACTGTATACAGCTATTTCTGCTTTGCTATACTAACTGAAGTTTTCCAGGAGAAATTTAGCATCCTGAAGGGTTTGGCTGATTTTATGTATCTCTTTCTTCTTTAATACTATTTTCCAGTTTACTGTGGTGAAGATTTTTTGGTGCACATATGATTTTTCCCTGTGTCTGTGGATAAATTTGTCGCAAATAATTTTAGAAAAGCTATCTACTTCACTTTAGTGGATGAATCCCAAGGTATAGCTTACATTCAGAACTTTCAGAGATGCAATGTAGAATAAGGCCTCTCATGCATACGTTTGTCATTATTGGTTCCTTCGGGTAACTGTGAATCAGAAAACTTTTCATAACATAAATAGCCCTAAGTTTGAGTAAAATTACTTGTTCTCAGCTTTGGCCACCTGAGATGTTAGCTTGTTCGTTTTTCTTGTCTAACCAGCCACCAAATTGAGATGGGAGCTTCACAAGGAGTGAATTTCCCATCTGCTGTCACCTCCTGTCCTCATGTGTATATACATACAGATAGTATTATTTTTGTTGTATTATTTTTGGAGGGACTGCCTTAAATACGTGGTGCTACCTTCTGCAGTCCTTAGGCCACACTAGCTCATTGGAGTCAGAAATTTCCCAACCGTCCCAACAATTCTTAAAGCTCTTCTTGGTAGTGACACTTAATCCCTTCACACTCCCCAGAATTGAGGCCCGGGAAAAATTAAATGAGACAAGAACTGAACTGGGATCCCGCGGTACCTTAGCAGCTCTAGTGAACTGCTCAGAGAGATTGTACCTGGATGAGGTTTAGTGAAGCTTGTGCCTGCCTGAGCCATCAAATACAGAGATGGCATTATAAATTCTACCTCCTTTTCTTCAGTGTGTGCTGAAGTTTCCCCAGTACAGTTCACAAATTACTTGTTATAAGAAAGTCCTTTTCAGAAGATCTTGGTTTAAAACAAAATGCATTTTCATAAACTCACAACATGTCTAAAACTACTGCTTGTGTGTGTAAAGCTGCCTCGCTCTTATGACAGATACTGAATCATTACTCTAACAAGCCCTGAGTCCCATGGCGAACACTTGTCTGATGAAACAGATAGCTCTGGTGTTTGGAGGCTGCAAAGGATCTTAAAAGTAAAAACAATATTGACATTGACGAACAGACGAAATGCTGCTTTGCTGGCTTTGTTGCTTTCAGAGTATTCTGCAGAGTTTTGCTAAAGCAGTTGCTAAAGAAAAATGCACAGTAGGGTTATTGAAACAAAAGATTACAAGAAGTCACTAAAACGTGTTCAGAGGACACTGAAGTATTTGGTTTGGGGTTTTTTTCATTCAGTGAGATCCTTCCAAAATCATAATGTAAGTGTACAGTTCCATTTTAGTCATGGAAAACAGCTAAAATTTTTGTATCCAAGATTTAGAATGTATTGTTAATCTAATATTTTAATTGTCTGATCAAAATACCACAGTCAGTTAATTTAATGCAATTTAAATTGCAAATTATCTAATTACTCCATGTTCTAACTAAGAACACAGTTAAAATAGTTGTAAGCCAGCATCCTATTGGCTGCCCTTTGCTCTGACGGTTATGCTTACCCTTCTTGTATGTTGCTTCATAGAGCTGGGTTGTTCACCAGCAGAGTATGAAGTTGAGGGTGAGGGTTTCTTCCTCCCAGGGTTAGTGACTTTGGGGTTTTTTTTATCCTTATGTGTAGATGCAGTGATTTCCTTTTAGGGGGACAACCATGCAACTACGCAAAGCTTTGCAAAATGCAATGAGGGGGAAAAGAATCAAGTAATGTAACTTAAGCTCAGAAACATAGGATAAGGAGCAGCCAATTTACCACCTGTAATCATGGTGTTATAACTAGGGCAAGCTCAAGAATAATTGTCAGATCTTTAAGGAAATTGCAGGTATGGTCTATGTTTCTTACATATTTTTAGAGATTCAACAAATCAAAATACAGTAAGTTCAATTCACAGCATAGCAAGTCCTATGTCCAAAGCCTATTGTTATCACTTGGTAGTGACAAACTACAATATAAGTGAGTACTTCAGTCCTTAGTCCTCTTGCTTTACAGAACTGACTGGTACTCACAATAAATGGAGCACATTACTTTTAGACTATGGGAAATACCCTGCTAAGGGAGTCTCCTATCCTCCAGAGAATTTCCTCTGGGGAAAGTGACATGTGTGTCAGTGAAAGAAAACAGGTAGCTTGATATTCCCTTCTGAGCATTTCCATGTGTTCATTTGGAAATAAGGTTAATTTGTATTTTATTTTTCTGTAAGTTTTAAGAGTTTTTCCTTTCACTCTAAGCTGCAAGGAGAAGCAAATTACAAATTGTATTGCTAAGATGCAATCTCCCTTTTACAACAGAACTACAAGCCCAGCATTTTCTTCAGCAGAATGATAGTCTAGTATGAATAGACGTCATTGTCATTTCAGAATATTGTAGTTATGTTTTACCTTTTACTTTTGTACTCTCTACTCTTTTAGTTTTGTAGTTTTTCTGTATGTAGCTGTGACCCTTGTTATTTTTCCACTGCTCTTATTTCCTATCAGCTGTTTCCAAGAAAGTATGAACACAGAAACATAACTGCAGAAAATAATTCAGAGCTTTGAGATAATTCAGGTAGCATTGACACTTAACTAAACATGTTTCTTGACCTATAAGAACTGTCATGGTTATCTTTCCAGAGCCTGACAAACATCTCACATTCTAGCTGATGATAAGTGAATCTGGGAATGGTTTAATTAATCAGAAAATTGAGTCAAATTTTTTCAGCAATTTTTATTTCTAGAATTAAATCCACTAAATGAGAACAGTTACAAAACTGGTATCAGGGTCACTGGTGATACTATTTCTCTGTACCTGCCTTTACCTACATCTGTTTATGTGGTTTCTATTTATTTTACTTTGGTCTAAGTGATGCCTATACAAGAAGAGTTCCAAAATAAACCTCAGGAAATACGTTATTAAAAATTAAACAAAATCTGTCAAAAACTGAAAGAAGGTATTGCAACATTTCCCCAGAAAAACTTTACATGTCAAAATACATACAAAAACACTTGTTTTACCCAGGCAAGACATTGCTGGAGCTGCGGTAGAGGTTATTGAGTTGGCTATTGGAAAGGGACAGCTGCCTGTGTGACTCAGTAGTTGGAGTAGGCTGTCTGTAACACAGTACATCTCTTGCTGTGTGACTCACACAATTAAAAGTTTCTGCCTTTTTTTTTTTTTTTTTTTTTGCATTTTACACTTACATGCTCATCACAGTAGATCTTCCCACGGTTGGTTTTCCGCTTAAAGTACCGAGGAAGGATTGATTACAACTATTAAATGTTTGCAGGCAGTGGCACAACTTTTGGACACTTTTTATTACACCTGTTTTAAAACAATTCCTCTGCTAACAGTGAAAAACTTCACACCAGCAAAGAACTGGTGGGAAGCAAGTGACACACTACGTGTGAACCACAGTACTTCCAGTTCAATGAAAAGATAGTAAGGGGAAGATCTTTATACCTCTGGTCAGGACCAGTGGAGCTTCTTGTATCAGGCAAGATGTTGACAGTCTGCTGAATACTTTAAGTAAAAAGTTATTTAAAATGAAAATGAGAATATTTTGTATTTTTCTGCTCATATATTTTTTAATTGAGACATTTCTGTTATAGATTAAATGCAGTTTTAGACAAAGTTGTTTTTCATATATTAAGGAAATCTGAAGTACAAAGGTTATTTCCTCTGCTGAATCTAATCTGGGGTTTTAACAGAAGCTGAGTGGTATGAAAAGTGTGTTCAGATCCTTAAGAATCAGTACAGTGCTGTAAAACAGATCTGACGAGTCTGGGTTTGAAATAGCTGTATGCTTACTTACAAAAGGTTTGATAAGAGGTCTAGGAGAAGCCTGTGTTTATACATGTAAAGGCCACATGTAACACACTGTTGTGTTTGGATCTGGACCCACATGGCTGTCCATATGGAGAGGGAATGATTCTAAGTCTCAGCTTTCCAAAAGAAAAGGTCATGTCATCCTTATTCCTTGTATCCAGAGATGGCCATGTTACCATAAACACTGTTAACATACGAAGTACAAAAGTACTAGATTATATCCTCTATGTCCTCTGGTCATTTGACGGTGCAAGGTGGATAGCCATTTAGGGAGGGAAGCTGGTGAAGTGTTCAAAATAAGCTGTATAGAAATGTAAGGACATAATCGGAGCCTAAACTCATTGTCATTATATGAAAACTCCAAGGAGCTTGGATCTGCTAGTTAACAGTCAAGATAATATTTATTTATTTATTTATTTAAATTTTTTCATCCTAGCTGTTCATTTAATACATAGTATGTCTTTCTGTTTCTTAAATTCACATCCTTAATGAGCATCAGTGATAGAGAACAGTTGTGAGAGATAGGAGGAGACAGACTGTGTAAAATAAAAGAAGAAAAAAAGATAAAGAACTTGATGTCTCCTCTTCCAAAGGTTGTTTTATGCAGCAGCTTGTTTATTTTTTTCTTGTTTTAAATAAAAAGTGCAAAGCAAATCATCTGTCCATGAAAAAAACATGGTGTTACTGTTTGATTAATAGCTTGTACTGATGTTAGGAGATGCCTAATTATGCATCAATATTTGCCTCATTATGTAAAGGATCATCATCATAGCAGATTAGTCTATGAACAGAGAATGGTTTCCTTTTTGTTAATTAATTCTCATGCTTCAAAGTATGTAACTTCTTTCAGCGTGACATTTCTATACACCTAATTTTGGAAACAGTTTGTTTCAAATGGGAGGGTGGGGGGAGTGCCTGACCTAATATCAAAAATATGACTGAGATTGCTTTTTTTTTTGCCAGTAAGTTGTTAGAGCTTATAAAGTCCTGAATTCCAGCTTTGAAAAGTCTAGTAATGCAAGTTACTGTGTTGTAGGAAATAAAATCCAGGAGATACAAAGGATATTTAAAGGTTTATGGCTACATACTTAGTTCTAGCATTTACACTACTGGGAATTTAAGACCTCTTTCAGTAGATTAGAGAAATCTTGTTGAGCATCTTTATGTTTTATCGTGCTGCAGTATGCACAGCTTAGGTAAAATCTTCACTCTGTAGTAAAGACTTGGTGCCTCAGAATTTCAATTCCTATGTCAGGTAAAACTTCAAGGAGAATATAAGGTATTGTCCATAGTCTCGTATTTCAAAATCTGTTTCAAAGCATGTTTCAAGGATTTCTCCTATTTACAAGAACAAACCCATTTACTGGGAAAAATCACCCACTGAATGCTTGAGGAAAAGTACTAATAGCAGGACTAAAGCCTAGCCATTTATTCATGTATGTGTGTGTGTGTGTATATATATATATATGTACCTATATATATGTATATATACATACACACCCGCCTATATACATACTCATATCCCCTATGTTAGCACATAGAATGGACAAGAACTACAGAAGTGCAGCATCTTCAGCTAGGCAGGAAGTTATTAAAATATTCTGTTAGCAGATGCCCTTATTCCAATATCTTTAGGTTAGTACACCCTAAGGTTTGTAACAAGTTATAATGTCAGTGGAATAACTCTGGGAAATAAACGTGTTTAGTGCTGGGAGCTGTACCAGAATTTGATGTTACTTTAAAAATAATTACATGAGTTGTATGACTTCTATTTCTCCTCTTCCTAAAGACCAGTGTTACTGTCCTCTCCAAATAGAAGGTCGGTGCCATCCTTGCATCATTATTTTATCAGTTCTCCAGTTCAATCTGCTCTGAGCTTTTGAGAGGTTAAAAAGAACAGTATGAGAGGAAACTGTTCTGTGAAGGCAGCAACTACTGTAAAAATCAGTGATATATTTTGGAGGAAGAACTAAAAATATGTCAAAGACAATTTCAGGCAAAACAGATTAAAGACAGGTCTCAAAATCTGCAAGACTATTGGCAGTGTTTTCCAAAAGGAAGTCTTGCTTGACAGAAGGCAAAAGTGTGACTCTGAAAACAAGTGGATATTTGTGAGTAATGTATTGATCTCAAGGAAAGTTAGACTTTCCTGGGTTCACTTTAAAATAGCATTCTTCTAATCAGCCTTGCAACCTGGAAGAAACCTCGTTACACGTTTCCCTTCGGGATGAGTTACTGTGGGGACAAGTTTACTACCTGTGTGGTGGGCAGATCTGTTATAAAGAATCGAATTTCAATGCAGCAAGGTTACACTTTATACAAGTCTGTACAATGTAATTGTGTCTAGAGAACGGTCTGAAAAGCCAGCTGTATATTTCTTTGTTATCTTACTATACACTTATTAGAGTTTCCATGATGTCTAATTTAATTGCCCAGATTCTTGTTTGAACTGTAGCCACAGTTACATGCATTGAATTGGTGGTGTAAGGAAGTGCCAAAGCAAGTGTATTCTTCCTCAGCAAAGTCTATGTTGTAAAAAAAAAAAAAAAAATGTCCATAAAAATGGTTTGTGCAACCTCATCTGCCTTGCTCCTCATCACATAGATTAGCAGTATGTCCCTGGGCACACTTCTGTGCATCATATGAGGTTCAGGGCTACCAAGATGATACTGGGAACAAATTCTTCCCTGTTTAGATTAATTGTATCCCAGAAACCATGGTTCTACAACAGTGAAGCTATTCCAGGCAGAGAGCAACATGGTTTACAAAGTGCCATGCACCATGAATTGTATGGTTTCTTTTCACCCTTAAGGTCAGCACTATACTTTTACTGCTCCTAATCCATACAGTTAGCAGGAGGACAAGGGAAGAGGAACGTAGCTTTTGTTTACTGTTTGTGTGCTAAGAGCTCTCTCTGTATCATTAATTGGATTCAGTTTCTTGATCACACTCCAATTCAGGTGATTATTATATTTACCATGCAGCAAAAATAATTTCCTGCTAATTAATTTTTACTTCCCTTTTAAGATTACTTCACTTTGTATTCTTAACCAACTCCCACATCCAACATAAGATGATTGCATTTTACAATGTGTCATTCCTCTGGTGAATAAAATTAATCCTCCATACATTTTAGCTGGCAAACCATTTGAATACAACCAGAGGAACAGAGCTACAAAAACAAGGTATTTCCTCACTTTTTTTCAAAGATAACTTTGAGGAAGCGTTCAGACATAGGTGCAGGCACCTCTATAAAGGAGCAGATTGTAGGCTTTCTTCCAGGCAGTTCCAAAACCTGTTTCTGAATGTGGACATTTAAGGGATGTGAGCCACCTAAATATATAAAAGATAATTGATTTTAAAATAGATACAAGGAAATAGTAACTATCTTTGTTCTAATTACTTTAAGTAAAAGATGTTTTTCTTTGGGGGAGATATATTTCATTGTCATAACTGTGACAGGCCAAAAAGCAAAGATGGGTACAATGTAAAATATTTGTAAAATATACTCCCAAAATACATCATTTTAAGGAATAAAATACATTGAGCATTAATTAATTTCTGGAATAATTTAACTGTGATACTTAAAAGATTATTTTGGTACTTTTGATACTTCGCAGGCTTTCAGATGATAAATAATTATTAGATCGTTTAATCTTTTGGTAAAAGGTAGCCCCCCACCTTTATCCCAGCTGGTGACCCCTTTCTCAGAGCTAGACTCATGCAAGAATAGCAAATAAAAGAGTCTGCTCTCAGCTGTGAAAAAAGACATGAATCATACTACAGTACCTTGTACAACTGCAGCTGCAATAAATCCTTAAAGACAAATAACCATCTTTCATTCTTTCTTTATGAAAAGAGAAAATTCAGAGCTGTGTCAGCACTATCAAACTAACAAGCCAGGCCTAGCTGCTCATAGTGTAGTGTAAGTTACTAAATTACTGCAACCTAAAAATCAAGTGTTTCACTCCTTTCCATCTTCACAAAATCTAGCATGGAAAAGTACCTCAAGGGTTTAATGATGCTTTCATGGCATCTGTATAAGAATCATCACACCTTATATCTGAGTAACCACCTGTGTGTAACAATTACCTGAACACTCACCTTGTTGACAAAGACATCCTAGTGCTTCTGTGCTGGTGACAGAATGACTGTGATAACAGTTAACAATTGCCTGAGCTCAGGGAAGTGGAGCAAAGAGATAGATCTCTGCATGTCTCTATTAACTGGAGCTGTAGTCTGAGAAAGTCTCAGCAAATCTAGCTAGCCTTACAGATCCTGCAGTCTCAGTCGCTCCTTTCATGAATATATAAAAATATGAAAGGCCATACACTACAAAACATATTTGCTTGGAGAAGTTTATATGAGTCTATCATGATTGAAATCAAGTTACACTGCTGTATTCAGCTTCCTGCTCTCAGTAGTGCTGACCTTTTCAGGCTATGGCAAAGGAATGTGTGTTTACTCGAGTTCAGAGGTTCTTTCAGCTTTAACAGGCTGTAATGTTGTACATCAAAATGACTCGTAGAATCATAGAATTGTTTGGATTAGAAGAGACTTTTCAGATAATTAGGTTCACCTGTTAACCTAGCACTACCAACTCACCACTAAACCATGTCCCTCAGCAATGCATCATCAGTGTACTGGCCACAGTTTCTGATACAAACCAAGATACCATTGGTCTTCTTCACTAGCTGATCCCACAGGGGTCTCATATTCAGCTAGCTATTGACCAGCACCCCCAGGCCCTTTTCCACTGGGCTGCTTTCCAGCTACACCTCCCCAATCCTGTAGTATTGCATGGGGTGGTTGTGACTCAAGTGCAGGACCCAGCATTTGGCCTTGTTGAACCTCATACAAGTGGCCTCAGCCCATTGATCCAGCCTGTTCAGATTCCTCTGTGGAGCTTTCCATCCCTCAAGCAGATCAACACCCTTGCCCAACTTGGTGTCATCTGCAAACTTACTGAGGGTGCACTCCATCCCTTCATGCAGATCACTGATACTAAAGAGAACAGAGGGGTCTTTTTATTCCTACTATCTGGAAATTTCTAGCTATTAATGTACAAGTGATGATCAGAACTATTGCAGATTGAGGATACTCTGTAGTCTTGTAGCGTATCATCCAAGGACTTTGGCTCGTTATTAATGTCAGAAAAAGAGACTTGTGGATTGCCCCAAGCTAGCTAGCTCAAACATCACAGCCAGGAGAACAAGTTTCCAAATGATTGGCACAAATGTACATCTAAACAGTTCTACTTCCAGATCAGCATTTAACTACATAGCTTTTCTCAAGTCATCTTATTCCTAACTGTGCAAAACTGTTTGGAAAGATTGGGTTATCTCATGCTCAAATGAGATAGCTGTTAGCCAAGCAGTTACAAATTTTGTTCTTATGTATGAGTCTCTGTCAGATTTAACACATCCAACAGTTTCCACAGTACCTGTCTGCTTCTGGAACTTCTTTTAGTCAGCCATGCCTGTGGATCAGATGCTGAAGTCTGTCTGGCAGAAAATCCTCCCCATCCTTCTTCCAGGGTATTCAGTGAGGACTAATTAGGAGTAAAAGACTTAGATCTGGGAATCTGAAGAGAGAGTACTATCACACTCTTCTAGGTGATAAGTAAAGGCATGATGGAGGATAACCAAAAGACTGGGCAACCACTGGAAATGGCAGTCAATTAAAATTGGGTGCTGCATGCACTTGTAATTCTGCATCTGGTTTTGGGCTCTGCAGTTCAGGAAGCAAAATTTGAAGTCATTTTAGCAGGAGACTAACAACACTGTCATGGGCCAAAAGTATGTGACCTTTGAGAAGAGCCTGAGGAGCCTGTCCTTGTTTAGTCTGGCAAAGCAGCAGCTAAATGGTGATCTGATAGCTGTCCACAGCTGCTTTAATGGGAATTGCACAGATGGCAGAACCTCATTCCTTTGCTACTGGCAGATGGCACAATAAGAGGCAACAACCCCAAGATGCAGCTTGGAAGATTCAGTTTGGACGTTAGGAAAATGTTATTCACCAGAAGGGTAGTGCAGCAGTGGAATAGCTTACCCAGAGGTATAACCAAGGGACTTGCCCTTCTTGGAGTCTTTAACTTGGCTAGAAAAAGTGGCAGCTGACCTGGTATAGCCCTTGCAACATTTCTGTTTCCAAGCAGCATTTCCAGCCAATCTTCTACAAATAAGAAACTTGAAGGGAAAGTGAAAGAAAGAAAGATGATGTACCCAAATTCATCAGTTCACCTTCTATTTTCTCTTCAGACTGATTTGCTTTTATGATAGTATATATACAGACAGCAGAAGTAAAAATAATGACAATGCACTGGAGAGGGCTATTTTGTCAAGTGCAGCAGAAAACTAAGACCACTCAGTTTCCTTTATATGTTTTCCGTCAAGCTCAAGACTCAGACTTCAAAAGATTAAAATGAGATATTCCAGGACAAATGCATGCTCAAGGCCTCAGGAAAAGAATAGTGGGTATCCTTGCTCATTTCACCTATGAAGATAATCTCATCTTGCAGAAAAGAACATAAAGTGATGGAAGTTCTTTTCACAATGAAAGCCATCCAAGATTCATTGCATAAATGTACTTGAAGGTTCTTTTGTGCATATTGGGCTGCTGACCAGAGAGCAAAATGATAAAAAAAAATATCTTCCTAAGCTGGCCTCATTATTGCTGTGTGTCAAAACAGCCATTTGTCCACTTTGATTTTCACCAACAGAAATAGTCACATGCAGTTTATTTTACTGACCTAAGATCACAGAGTAGCATGGTTTAGGCCGTGTTTCTTCCTCTGATATGCCTGTGCTGAGGTAAAAGGAGAGGTCAGCATATGTTTTTGTACTACTCTAGTTTTTTCTGAAATATTTTTATATGGCTCATGTTGAGAATGGCAGAACAGTTCCAGTTACCTACTTCTCAGTCCACTAAGGTTTAAAAGAAACATGAAGGCATTTAGTAGGCTGTGTTGCTGTTTCTAATTATTTGATAATGTGCAGGTCAACAATACTACAACAGAGGTTGTCAGTACTTTGGGACAGAGGGTAAAGCATATTACATGTCCAGATAGCAGATGGACCTTCCTGGCCAGCCAGAAGGGACTTCACAAAAGGCTTTGTTGTCTTTGTATTTTCTTTCGGCTTTCATGGTCCATGTTGCAGTCAAGCAAGTCTTTAAGACCAGGTCCAGCTTTCACATCATTCTTTAAGTCTCTATTGACATCTTCTCAATAACCTTGGAGTAATATTGCTTGTCACAGCACATGTTGTTATGGGGTACCATTGTGGTAATTAAATACTCCCTGTATGTACCCCAGCAGGAGAAAAGAATTGTAGTTCTGTTTTTTACTACTATATTTATTTTTCTTTCCTGACAAAGGCAGAACCTTGATTTCCAATTAATTTCTGGGCACCAAATTAAGTAACCAGATATTCTGCTTGAGTAGATCTTTAATTACTATGACCAGGCAATTGTGTCTCTGTTCCTTTAGAAGAGCTTCCCCAGACTTTAAATGAAGACAGAGAAGGCCCACAGAAAACAATTAAAATAGAGAATTTGTTTACAAGCTCTTGCTAAAAGCAGCATAATGCTTCCCTTTATCATCACTTGTCATAGCAGTGACAGCTGTAAACGTCCTGCATGTACATTGTTCTTCATTTGTCACTGCCTGTGCCAACTCTTGCCCTGGCAGGTGCCTGACATGTGTCAAACATATGATTCATGGGTTCATTTGATCAACACTGTGAATAAAAGACTGATGTATTTTCTTTTAAATTACAAATTAGATATTTGCTCCCCATATCTAGTGAGAGGGGCTTTGGCTTCTTTATACCAAAGTGCAGTTATAGCTCACTGTGGAATTTAAATATTTGCTTCTTTCTCATGCCTATCTTTAACAGTGAAATTTATGTAATATTACAGCATATAAATGAAACCATCCTACCTTCCTGTTTCATTGTCACAGCAAGCTTTCTTGAACTGTTTTGTTTTGTAATAAATGGGCAGAATGTGTTGTGCTGTAGACACTTAAAGGCCTTTTTATTACAGGTTGCTTGCTGGTTTATATACTGAATTATCATTTCTTTTCAGAGAATTTCCTTAGAATTATAGCTTTGCTCTGACAGCGATTGGTGTGTGTTTACTTGGGCCCTTGAGGTTACTTGCTTCTAAATGTGTATGTGTAATATATAGGCTTTGTGTGTGAGATGCTTCTTCTGGAGATAATATTAGCAACCCAATGATTGGGAACTGTGAGAAAGTGCCATTGTACTATAGGAAATAAAATATTGTTTGGTTTTCTCTTCTGTGAAGGGAATTTATGGAATTCTGTGGAAAATGGAAGATTATTTTCATATTTTTGGGAAAAGGCAAGGTTAAAAAATCAGAATTTGTTATTAACACCTAGTTTATTTGTAAAAAAAGGCAGTATTATTTTTATTCCTTTATAGAGAATAGTTTGTTTTAAGCAACACTTGAACTGTGAGATTCCCAGATACTGTCTTTGCAAGAGCATATATGTTTTTGTGACCCCTGGCTCAAACAAGGACTCTTTTCTTAAGAAGCTAGCCTTTAAAAGCCAGGTGCTGACTACAGATCCTTCAGAATTGCTGTCTGCCTTTAAAAGTCTAACCTATGGTAATAACAGTGTATTAAGTAATGTTGGAGTGGCTTCAATGAGTGGTTCAACATGAAGGACATGGCTTTGCTATTTATATAAATAACAGAAAATACCAGAGTTTTCTTTAATACTGTTCTACTGTCTCTGGCTGCTACTCTGTGGCTTTTATAGTTCTTTAAGGGATTGGTAAGAGCTGAAACAGTGCAACAAGACATTGCAAGGGAAAATATAATATGAAAGGTCTTTCATATTGATTTAAGTTTAAAAAAATCATTACTTATGGATCCAAAAGGGTTTGGTTTTTTTCCTTTAGGTATTTTCATTGTCATATCCATATTGCAGTTGGTTCTTGAACTTAAATACTAAGTGATGCTTTTGTAATGATTAGAGAGCTTTTCCCAGATAAGTTCCTAAACTGTCTTCTTGCCCAAATCTCAAAACTAAAGATACAGTAGATACTGTTACTTTTGTCTAGAATCATAGAGCAGGTTGAGTGGAAAGGGACCTGTAGAGGTCATCTAGTCCAAACCCCTTCATCAATGCGTGTAAACATCTGAGGGGTGGGTGTCAAGTGCAGGGGGCCAATTTCTTTTAGGTGGTGTGCAATAGTAAGACAAGGAACAACGGGTACAAGCTTGAACATAGAAGATTTCACCTCAACACGAGGAGAAACTTCTTTACAGTGAGGGTGATGGAGCACTGGAACAGGCTGCCCAGAGAGGTTGTGGAGTCTCCTTCTCTGGACACATTCAAAACCTGTCTGGATGCTTTCCAGTGTGGCCTAACCTAGGTGACCCTGCTTTGGCAGGGGGGTTAGACTCAATGATTTCCAGAGGTCCCTTCCAACCTCTAATGTACTGTGATACTGTGATACTTGGATCACATTGCTCAGAGCCCAGTCCAACCTGACCTTGAGTGCTTCCATGCATCTTCCTTCTTCTAGTTTAAAAACATTACCCCTTGTCCTGCTAAAAAAATTGTTCTCACCTTCCTTTTAAACTCCCATTAAGTATTGAAAGGGCACAGCAAGGTCTCTCTGCAGCCTTCCCAAGGCTCTCTCACTCTTTCTTAATAGGAGAGATTTTCCTGTTTGGTCTGTTTGACTGTGTCCAGACTTATTGTTAGGATATTACTAATATGTAGCTGTTTTAATAGATCTGGGTACCTTATGTATTTCTGCTAATCTGTATATTTTGAATTGTATGCAAACCTGATCTTTTTATTTCACTTGTCTAAATAAACTCTATCAAAATTAACACTTACTACTTTTGTTTTCTTCCTAATTACTTCCAGATATGCTTAAATGAGGATGCATTTAGAATTCTGTGTGAGCAAGACATGCAAATCTTGTTTGTGTACTTGTGCTTTTGCAAGTTGTTCTTTGAGTGACAAGGAGAAAACAATATAACTATTCCATTGTGGGACTAATTAAGTAGATAAAAACAGTTTTGGGATATGTGATTCTGGCATCAAAAAATGTGCTGAATATTTTGATGCAATTCTTCATAAATCAGATTATGTGTTGTCTCAAACGTGTGAAGAGCTGAGAGAGACAGAAGAAGGTGATACAGAGAACTCTGTTTCAGAGAATTTCAGATATTATTCGGGTCAAAAAAAAGTATTAAAATACAGTTTGAGAAACTTTTTCTTGAGTTTGCAAGGAACTGAACAGCACAAACTGATAAAACTGATGACAATGTAATTATATTATTCAACTCCTTTGTTATTTAGCAGTTGGTATAAGAACAGAAAAAAATATACCATCATATAATAGTTTACATCATCTGTCCCTGAAGTGGTTTCCTGAAAGTTACTCAGTTTGCAAAATTTGCTCATTTCAAGATGTGAAAGGAATGGAATTAAGTGCTTTGTAGGAGACTCAATTTCACTGATTTATTTGGCCCAAGACAAGTTATAATAATAACAATGTATGAAAAGAGTGTGTTGATGTTAGTTCATTTAAACTTCAGTGGTTGCCATATTCAAACTGTCTGTGGCAAGGGCCTTACCTTAGTCATTGTGAAACCTAACTAGTGAAGGTCCTTGAATTTCTGTACAGGCAAAAGAAAGCCTTCCAATCTCAGGAACAACATGAATTCTCCACATAAGGCTCCTGCTTCTCTCCATCACAAAGTTTAGGTGCTTGCTTGGTGACTGCCTTCACGTACAAAGAGGGAAGCTGCTTAGAACCAGCTCACAGGGAACAGTGAAGTAATCGTATCTGATACATAGCCAGATTTGGAGCTGTATAGTAGGATCCTTTGATCAGCTGGTGTCTCATCATTGAACCCATCTTTAAGGGTAGGCACGTGAGGATGGAGGATTTGTACTGTAGCCAAAGTGTTAAGTGCTTGCTTCCATAGTTGCTGTGCTGAAGATGAGTAACCTGTAAATTGTGCAGCCATGTGGTCATGGTCTTGGTGCAGGGTTCCAATGGACTATTTAGTGCAAAGAAACTTAAGCATTGTGGATTGAAGTGGTCAGAAGAGAATGGTTAGAAGACCTTAGAGAACTACAGGAGATTTCCAGAGTCTGAGGACTAATGGAAGCTATAGCACCTAGCAAATGGGGTTTAATTTGATTTGGAAATACGTAATACCCTGTATAACTGTTTCATTTTTCATGGTTATAAGATGATACAACTTACAACGTAGGAAAAAAAATCCATATTGACAAACCTAACGAATTTTCTTACATTACCTGCAAGGCCTTTGTATCTTTGTTTTAAAGTCCTATTTCCCTTCTTTGATATGCCTGCACTATGGGAATAGTTTCAATGGAGCTCATAGAAACAGGAATCAGTTCAGTAAATGGACACTTTAGACACTCTTGCACATGGGCATAAAATGATCCAAGACTTGATTTAATCTCAGTTCAGCCATGATGCTGAATTGTACCTGGTACCTAAAATGAGTTAGAGTGATACACAGCCCTGTCTCGTGAATATAGTTGCTCCAAGACCACCATTGAACAACACAGTACAGGTCTCCAAAGTGTTGAGTTTCTTCTTCCAAAACCACTAATCTGTTCTGTAATCCTTGCAGGCTTGCTCTTCTGTGTCAGCACACATTAGGATTCCTCAGTACAGAGAAACATCCCACACAGTGCTGTCCCAATATATACATATAACTAGACACCAGCGTTTCCACTTATCCCTAATCTGATGGTAGATTTGTATTGGTTAACTAGGAAGAAGAGGAACAGAGAGAAGACTGAGCTTGTTCAAGGAACTGTATTTCAGTGGAGCTTGGTTTTATTTTAACACAGTATCCTTTATTGCCTCCAATTTGCTTGCTGCCTTTAATGTATGCGTCAGCATTATATGCTTCAGGGTACTGCTAAATGGTAGCCTCTAGCAAACTTCTTGCAGTCTAAAATGATGTAAGGTCTGGATTGAGGTCTGACCATACAAGTCCGAAGAATTAGTAGCTGATACAAGAAGTGACCTTGTAAACTCATATTAGTGAGGCTTTGCTTGCAACCTTTAGCATGACTAAATGTGGCTTATGACCAGTTTTAATTACTCGAGACTAAGCTTTTCTCTTCCTCCTTCCCTGTCAAAAGAAATTAAAATCTTTTTCCAAAGTAGTGCGTCTGACTAACTGAAGTGTTATAACAAAGACAAAAGATGAGAATTTCTGTTGTAAATGTGTGTAGGAGGAGGCAAAACTGTAGGGTTTTTTTTGTTTTGTTGGGGTTTTTTAATGTTTCTTAGTGTGTGTTTCTAGTCAGAAGAAAAAATATTCCCAAAGATGCTGTTCTGTGATATAAAGAGACAGATTATGCAGACAAGAGAACCTGTCAACTACTCTACCTCTGCAGCTTTAATCTTACTAAGAAGTCAGCTGCCCATGTGCTTCATGCTGGTATCCATCCATTAAGATCTTCCTTCAAGTCTGTTTCTCATTATGAAATAGTCTAATTGTGCTAGTTTAATGCTCACTTTAAAAAAAATTATTTCCACACATACTTCTTCCTAATTAGCTGATCTAGGAAACCCGCTTGGAAAAGATGCTGTTTATAAAACGGCATGCCAGAATGTTTATCTGGCCTTGGGCTGCAGGAACCAGAGGATGGATTAATATCCTGCAGTTGTTTTGGCCATCATTATGTTGTGGATGGCAGGTTGCCAGTAGCAACTGCAGTAACAGGTCCAGAGTGTTAGTGTCTTCCTCCGTGTGATAAAACAGGGAACATATACACTTTCCAAACCATCTCAAAGAAGTAGATTTTGGAGGACTAGAAGTGACGAGAGATGGAAGTAGATAAGCTGCTTGCAAGTTGTATGCCATTCTTGCTTTGTGTTGGCTCTTCCAGGCGTGGCACCACTGATGCTTTTTTTGCCCTTCTTTCTAGAGCATTTAAAAGAGAAGCTGGAGGAATACATGGTCCGTTTTGCCAAAGTGAGGATTGTACGTACCAAGAAACGAGAAGGGCTCATTCGGACCAGACTCCTAGGAGCCTCGCTGGCTAGAGGAGAAGTCCTGACATTTCTGGATTCCCACTGCGAAGTCAACGTGAATTGGCTGCCTCCCTTGCTTAGTAAGTGTATGACCATTCATCAGCCATAAAGCTAGAGTGTACAGCACAGCTTAAACAATCAAAGCCATATCCCACCGTATGCAGGACATACACTGTACAGAACTGTTTGGAGCTTGGCTGCGCTGTCTGGTGAGTCAGTGTGAGAGAGAACTCAGACAAACACAAACAGCTCCATTTTATGGTTCCTGTGACTAAAGAACTGGTAAAATTTTGAAGTATCACTTTGGCCTATAGAGTTAACATTTATTTTACTAAAATACTCCTAAATGCACTAGTATTATGCTACTCCCTTACAACACCTGACAACCTTTGTTAAGCAGGCATCACTTCTTAGTCCTCTACATTGTGTTAAAACAGCTTTGGCTCTAAATGTATCCAAGACCTCAGAGTTAAATCTAATAGCAACTGCATCCACAATAGAAAGCTCAGAAAAAATGATTTGCTATTGACTACCTTGCTGGATTCCAGCTGAAGCCAGCAAAGCTCCATTAGTTAAAGGAATGGAAAGAATCAATTCTGGTAGTTTGGGATTTCACTTCAGGAAACAAAGCCACCTTTATCTAAACATCTGACTACATGCAAAGCATATGTCTGTGATTTGCAAATTGAGTGCTTTTTTGCTAGCAAAACCAAAGAAAATTTCTGAGTTTAATATCAAATCTGTATTAATTAAAAGAGTATGTTGTAAATACATGACAGGATAAAATTTCACTAATTAATAGTTATCATTTCTTAAATTTTATTGGTAGAACTCTTTGGCCATGCTGATAAAGCATTTACAGCCAGGATGAGATGCTGTTCTGCTTATGAACTACCATTTGAGACAAAAAAAAAAATACTAATAACTAGTTTGTCTTCAGATGAGTAACAAAATAATGCACAAAATTCAGTTTTTTTATCCTTTCTAGCTTTCATATCAAATTGCACATACAGTCCTACCACTGGTATACCACTTTGCCCTTATTCACAACATCTGCATTTTTAAAAGTAACCTCCATGTCTTCATGTAAAACCCAAATGACATGAACTGGCAGCGGGTAGTGTAAGTTTCAACAAGCTTTCCACAAGAAGCCCTCATGAGTAGTTGTTAAACACTCTGGAGCACTCTACATATACAGCCACCTTTCCTCCACTTTCTGGTTTTGCCCCACTGCACATAATACATTGCCACTAATCAAAAATCTCATGAAGATTCTCACTCCTGTTCTCTGAAATATTTTGCTAAGTTACCATGGATAAGATGTGACCCTTCAATTTTGCTAACTTAGAAATGGGAAAATTGCAACTTGCAAAAAGAGTTCCTTTTCTAGCTTTTTTGTCTGAAATGCAGGTACATCTAGCAGAAAAAATGAAGAATAAATGGAATGGTCATCAAGGATTCGTAATTGCAGTTAGGTTGCAGCTGGGTATTGAACTGATGATTGCAACCCTTGGCTTTAAGCCAGAAAACTGGAAAGAACCAAGTCCCAGTTCTGCTTAGTTCTCTAGTGGAACGAGGTAATTCTTATTCCACATATAGTACAAATACCCATAGTTAACCAGCCAGAGGATGTAGAAATTAATTTTGAGGAATACTGGAGCCCAGAATCAATAGACTTTATTTTGAAAGAACAAGTAAAGCATGACATGACGAAGGACAAATAGAGAATGAACACAAATGAACACACAGCTAGTAAATTTAAGGATGCCTTGTTCCTTGTTTTCCTAAACAGATGACAGAACTTTCTCATAAACATTAACTGGCAAATATTTAATATACCATTTAATATACCAGGTGATACCTAGCTACTAATAATAAAGTTAATGTATTTTTGCATGTGTTTATGTAAAGATCTATCTCGTGACTCATTCAACACTTTGTGTGACTGAATGTCATTCAAGGAGAGGACAGCAGAGGATATATTAGATATTTACTGCTTTGAAGCTGTCCTCTTTTAGCTCTGATTGTATCTCCCATATGTAGTTTGACGTCTTCAACTAGAGCAAAATTTAGCACTGTTCTGGAGCAAAGTCCTCCAGTCTTCATTGAAAGAGGCAGCAGTTTCCACTCTTCCAAACCAGGTTTTGTTCAAAATAAGACCTTGAACTGAATGTTAGAGGATATAGAGGTAATGAGGAAGCCAGGAGCAATCACATAAATGCATTTCTCACAGTTATTTAGGTTTATAAATTACATTTTCAGAATTGACTTATCAATTCTTTGGACAAAAGGAAGACTAAGTTATTTCAGTATTGTTAGTTATCTAAATAGCTTCGTGGGGCTTCAGTTACGATTCTTTATTTTGTTTTCTTAAAAACAGGTGCAAAATTGGTTTTCTTTATTTTCTTTACTCTTTGTTTAGTTTATTTCTTTAGCTTAAATGTGTTTCTAAAACTGAGATAAGCCACTTGGAAATCTCAGAGAATTTTGCCTGATGTAGGCAGGCAGCTGTAGGCATGTAAAAATGTTGGCAAACACAGCTGTTTGTTATCACTCCACAGCAGTATCAAGTCACTAGAAGGAAATATGTCTTGGGCTCCAGCTGTTGTTGCAGAGAGTTTAGTGTAGTGTGAAAGCACAATTATTGCAGGTAAGAAACCAAGCAGCAAACCAGCTGAAAGATGCAGGCACTTCTTTCCTTCTGCTGTGATGTTGCTGTAAGAGGAGCAATAAGAGGGGGGGATGGACAATATATTAGTAGTGCCATAGGCTACCAGAACTAGGTTTGTCAAAATAGGTTTTTTTTTTCCTGACCAAGACTTAGAAGTATGTCATGATTAGATCATGCTTAGCAAGTTACGAAGACAGCTGCTAGCTATAGCTGTCCATCACCACAACATTTATATGATGCATTACTTGCCAGTGGGGAGACTGTGAGTACAAGTACTTGTGACAACTCAGATAACCAGATGTAATTTGCTGAGCCACTCAAATTTTGTCACCATCTTTAAGCAAGTATTTAAGTAGGAAAATAAGAGTATTTGCAATGCGTTGAAATAAGGCATGGAAATTTTCAGACCAGTATGAATTTGTGAGAGTGCAATGAATAAAGGCAATGAAAAAGAAACTGTAAAGCAGTTTAGCTGCAGCTTTGAGTACCTTGCATTAGGAGCAGATGAGATGAAGAGCAGTGGCTGGCAAAAGCAGAAGCATGCTCACATCTGTAAAGCTGATACTAGCTCTCTTGTGACAGCTGGACTTAGGTCTTTTTTCTGTTTTCTGAATTTGTACTGGGGTTACTTTTAAGTATGTATGCAAAATACATTGTTTTAGGCATAGTGAAAGAAACACTGATGCTGCAAGTTTTATTACTCTGCCTTTTGGTGAGCACAACTAAAATCACCCTGGTTCATTCAGAAGTCAAGATCTTCTTGTGATTCTTCTTCGTGTTCTTCAGCTTTTTTGGGGGCTGAAAAGTAAATTCTGCAGAAACACACAAGAACAGGCAGGTAAGGATTATCTTACTTGCAAAATTCTTGTGGAGTTGTAGAAATGAAGAGTGGAATTGAGTTTGAGCATTGATCCAATAATTTTCTCTCTGGCTGTCTCTGCACATGACTTGGATGGTTCCAATCCTTCAGTCTATTTAAAGGCAGCAGCTTTTAAAGATCGAGAGAAGGATGATAATGTATTATGAGTCTACCTTTGACCTGCTCCAGCCAAATCAATCCCATTTAGTTTCTCTCCTCCAATCAATTTAGAAGGAGGGTGTCAGAGACAGATTATTATAAGCCCTCTAACTATTAGGAGGACCATCACAGGAAAGAGATTATGTAAAAATGACTTTATATAATGATTACAGCTAACACTACACAGTATACCAGTAAATGTAATTACATTTGGCAATAGCAACAGCAATGCAGCCATTATGTCTGAGATGACTTTCCTAGAATTTCATGAGAGCCTGTGCTTTAAATTTATTTCACTATTAAAGAATAAGGATGTAAAAACCTGCTGAATTTCCAGACACAGTAATTTTTGCCTAGCAGTCAGCATTGTTCCACCATTTTGACAGTCTCTAGACAATACCTGAGAATAAATATGAAAACTACAGATGCTTTGCTTAAGTAATCTTTTTTAATTTCAGTCCTTCAGAAGGAAAGAAGCAGAATCTCTAATATTAATCTTATACCAGTATTACCTGCCTTCCTGTGTAAGTGTTCATTCCACTGTCAGCCTTCTAACTTTTTTAGAGTGTTATCAAGCACCAGTGAAATCCAGTCCTTAAAAACAAAAAGCAAGTTTTCCATGTAAACCCTACAATGTGGTATATTTTGTAAAGAATCTAGACTACTGCTTAGAGAAAAAAATTATACTTGGAATTTTGAGATTTTGTTTTCCAGGGTTCAGAGAGAGTTTTTCTGCTGTCTTTTCATGCTGGATGAGGAACTTAGTGCCATGGTTTAGTTGATTAGATGGTGTTGGGTGATAGGTTGGACTTGATGATCTCAAAGGTCTTTTCCAACCTGGTTAATTCTGTGATTCTAATGCAGCTACAAATTTTGCCTCTACTTCCTCATTTCAAACTATTGTTCTTCTGCCTAGTTTTTGCAGTTAGAGTGTCTTCTTTACTTTTCTTTCTTTTCTAATGAGCTCTAAGTGATTAAGCAATAGGATTCACCAAAGCAAACTCGGGAGTGCCCTGCCCTTATACTAGAGATTGGAATTCGATTTAGCCTCACAGTTCTAATTTCTAATTTCTTTTTTTTTTTTAATCAAAAAGAAACTCCTTTCTTTAAAAAAACCCACAAATGAGTAAGGATAGCACTGTGGGGCCTTCTTTATAAGATTGGTAGTGAAAAAGGGCACAAGTCCTGCTTTGCTCTTCATGCTGGTGTTTGCCTTTAATTTGTAGCATTTGATCTCATAGCTGATGCACACTAGAGCCACAGGAAGAGCGGCTGAATGGTTACAAGGGTTGAGATTCACGTTTAGGAACAGAGATTTCTTTTGCAGGAGCTTGCTGTACACACTCCCCACAGATGAAAGTGTATTTTTACATTATGCTTTCTGGCTTGTTCCATAGCTGACAGATTGGGGACAACTCAGAGTAGTGAAGTGACAGAGATATAGATGACTGGACTCCTGCGAGCCTCACAGGGATATGCTTCCCTTTAAAGAACTGTAAATGCCTCTAATCATTGCCCAACTGCATTAAGTCCAGTCTGCGTTTGATACCGATTTGAAAAATGAAATTATTTGAGGGCCATAGGGAACAAAGCAAGCAATCTTCAAACATCAGAAAACCTGTGGGATTCACTTTGCAGTAATATGATAGATGGCTTGACTAGAATGCCATTTCCTATTTTCTACTTTCATTTTTCAGACCAGATTGCACTAAACCACAAAACCATCGTGTGTCCTATGATCGATGTCATTGACCACAATCACTTTGGCTACGAGGCACAGGCGGGGGATGCCATGCGAGGAGCTTTTGACTGGGAAATGTACTACAAAAGAATACCGATTCCTCCAGAGCTCCAGAGAGCTGATCCCAGCGACCCCTTTGAGTAAGTAGCAATAAAAGGGAGAGTGGGAACTTGAAGCAGAACAGGCAAAGTGGCTGTAGTAGAAGAATCCAAGTCCAGAAATTTCTAGGCAGGCCACTTTGTGCTAATGAAAGGTTGCAGAAGTAAACAGCTTTTATACCGGTTTATAAAACCTCAAAACAGGGGAAAAAGATCAGGGCAACAAGTTGCAGAATTCACAAGCTGTGCCTAGAAACACAAATCTTCCCCATCTTTTCTTTCCCAGTGGTTGTACGTGAAAGAAATAAACCCATACTTGTAGTTAAGAAAAAGTATTGGACAAATACAAAATAATACCAAAAAAAATATTGGACAATACAAAAGTATTGGAAAAAATACTGGACAAGGAGTGATTGTGATTACAGTTACTCCATTTATTGCATGGAGCACCTTCCTGAACAGAATGTAGTTTAATGTTTGCTTTGCTGGAGATGGGATGCAATAAATGCATCAGTAACTGAGTCCATATTTGGCCAGCAGGTGCCTTGTTTATGACCAATGATATTACTACTGTATTGCTGTAATTTAAACACAAGGATGCCACTCTTGTACAGTGTCATGCTGATTTGTAACTAAGTCTTGATAAGCTAGCCACTGATTGCAAGTATTGTATAAATCAGCTCATTCACAGGAATAATCTTCTAGTTTTCACAAGGTAGATCCTTTCTTCTTTTATTTATTCTCATGTCAGGATCAGCTCAGATTAATCCGCATCATCAAGGAGGGGACAGACAGACAGGCATTGTGCAATATGGCAGTGTCTCCAGATCTCTCACACATCATGCATCCCAGCAGAAATGTCAGCCAGGACTGGCTCTGGTGCTCTCACTAGCCACGGCTGAAACTCTGTGCTGCAGGTTTTGGAAGTTTTAAAGCCCAGTGTTTTCACCTCCCCAGAACAAAACCTGGGCTCAATAGCAGTAGAAAACTTGTGTGTCTGACCCTGCCTCTTCACTATTTTGAAGTAATGGATCTGATTCATGCAGATAATGGCCCTCATACCGAGGGAATGACCAGCAATATAGAGAGAGAACTGGGGCATTCAAAGGGCTTATTTTCATTACTCTGCTTGTTCCTTTTTACTTACCTCCATCTAGGCCCAAGAGTCTTCATCTTGCATTGGTGTTTGTGGTGCTGAAGTACGCTCCATCAGCTGGCAATGTAATCACTCCACAACATAGATGGCAGCTAGTGCCATCACGTAACAGTTCAGAGTTGCTAGGGCCTCCATTATTCTTCCCTAAGTCTTCCAGGTCTTCCAAGCAGTTGTAATTTCTTGCCACCTTCTGAAAGTCACGTAGCCCATTGTATAATTTGGTTCAGCAAGGTTTGTATATAAGTAACATTTCTATATTGCCAGCATAGCTACAGGGTTGCTTATCAGCCAGTTCACACATTTGCAGTTTGTAGTGTGCATCTCTCAAAGACAACAGAAGCCTGGAGAAGAGAAACTCATAGGAACCTTTCTAGAACAGATGAGGCTTTGTGCAGTACAGAGTAACAGATGTGGTGGTTTTGCATGAACTGTTGTTACAATCAGTATTACAGCAGTAGATACCCACTTGGTTGTGCCTGCATTCATGAGACACACAGATAAATGGCTTCACAAGGAATAACATATAGGACAATGCAAGCTATAAATGTCTTACACTCTGAGTAGTCATCTCCCCAGAATGGTGGAAAGGCATCCCAGTTCTTACACAAACTAGTGAGAGTCTTTCTTCTTTTCCCCATCAAAGGATCCGAGTCAGTGGTGCAGATGGAAACGCCACATTGAAAATGGAACCACCATGTCCATCCCTACATGTGGCAGCAGGATTGATGGCTTAGCTAGGACAATATCTTTACTCAAAAGTACCCTCCATCTAGAATGGTGAGGGTATAGAAGTGTTTTAAATAATCAGTAGGAATTTTGTTTAAGTAAGGAATTATTTTCTATTTCAAAGTCAGTACTGCTTTTCTCCTAGGGCCTCTTCTGTTGACACCTCAAACTTCATAATACCTTGCTTAAAACAAGTACAGTAAATGGTAAAAATTACAAACCATTGTAGGTATCAGTAACATAACTGACCAAGACAGCTTCTCCAGAATTAAAGAGAGAGGACAGTTTTCCTTTAGATGCATATACACTAAAATGAAAAATGGCCTCAGCCAGGACCATAATTATTGTTACTATTTTGTAAGCAGTAGGGATTTTTTTTTTAAGTTAGGTTAAATATTTTACTATTGGTATCTTAATAGCATTATTTCTTCCCAACAGCATCAGATCTGAGCTGATGCTTAATGAACTGGAAAATTGCCAGTGGTTTTAGTAAAACACCAGCAAATACTAAGTATGTGATCCAAAAATGGAGCTGATGAGTTTTTTCCCCTCACTTAAAATGCCAACTAAGCAAAAAAAATCTCATCAGCCTAAGAGACAACATACATAAAACCAGATCAAACTATAGAATACTTAAGAGCAGTCATTGTATTATCTAAATTATGTGTTTGCTTTCCATCTGCATATGATGACAATACTGCTGCAGACATCAGCAGAATGTTCACTGTTGTCAAAACAAACTGAAGTGTTGTAAGGTAGTCTTTTGGTGTGACAAGCATGGAGCTTGCTGAGTTCCAATGCCAGCTGAACTAGGGTTTTCCACACTTTATTTTTTTTTAAAACTGTATTCCATAGTCAGTGTTTGCAGGTCCTATCCTGTGGGGACACCATCTGTCTGGTCATTGTCTTTCAGTTCAGAGTCCCTCTTGTGCAGAATCTAGACATTCTCATCCATTTGTGATGCAAGTATGAGCATGGTTTATTGCAGTGCAGGTGTATGAAGCTACATCAAGCAACATCTCCCCCCTGCACTATAACAGAACTTGAAGCTTCATTCCAGATCTCAGCTTTTTCTGATGCACACCCAGACCCATTCTCAGACACTTTGCAGTTGCTCATAAGTGGCTTTACACCAAAATACGGCTTAATGTTTATGACTTTAGAACTGTATAGCACTCTCAGAACCTTCAGTGTAAAATTCAGGTACAGATGATGTACCAGCACAAACTTAGGTGTCACATGACGAATTTATAACTGCATTTGGACTGCATTTGGGTGAGACTGCATTCGTATACAAAATTTATCATTTTGCTTCACATGTAATTTGTTACTGACCACACCAAGTTTCTAACAGGTTTCACTGAACAGAACTCTAGCCATGTTAAATGTATTGTCAGTCAAAGCTCTTATGTGAATTACTGGATCTTGCTCTATGCTTATTGTAGCATTTAGCAAAGTTTAACAAGTATTTCATAAATAGGCTGCCCAGGGAGGTGGTGGATCCCTGGAGGTATTCAAAAGACGTGTGGACATGGCACTTTGGGACATGGTTTAATGGCCATTGTGGTGTTAGGTTGACGGCTGGACTTAGTGATTTTAGAGATCTTTTCCAACTGAAACAATTCTATGATTCTATGAAATGGATCTCATAGCCCTTAAGATTAGCTATTTTTCTGAAAGATCTTTTTTCAGGATACATTGAATCCTTAGGCATGGAAACTGAACCTTCACCCTTAACAATGTTCTGTTCCCATCCAGAGGCTAAATCTGTGAACTCTGTTAATTTCCCTTTTCCACGTGCCACAGGAACAACAGGAGTTTTATACTGCATTCAACTGATCTGTCGCACTTGCAGCTCATCACAGTTGGCTGCAGTGATTTTTCTCTTGTGATTCATGTACAACTACTGCAGTATATTCTGAAAGGGGCTTTGGATGCGTTCAGGATTGTATAAATGACACAGAGCACATTGGTATCCTGATGTGGTGTTAGAAATTGTCAGACAATTGTGGAATCATCGTCACATCATGTTGATGCTCACTCTCTTGATCACAGGGTCAATGATCATTCAGCAGAATTTGAGACAACCAGGGACATTTTCTTCAGGTCTATAAACAGAGAGTACCCTATCATGGCAGAGGTTTGGGAGCATGCCCTTATGGGACACATGGGTTCAGGACATAAGAGCGTGCTCTTGTGTGGCTTTTTCTTTCTGTGGTGCAAGTATTCTAGTCTCTGGAGGAGTTTGCCTAATACAAGCAATTGCTACTTAAACTAATAGGGTAACCTTGTTACTATAATGGACTGTGATATACAGCATGTCAGTTCATATGATTTAGTAGTCTGTTTGGGCTAAAAGCTCTGTGAAAGTTTAAAGCAGAGGTTTGATATACTCGAGCCTGCTGGGGATGACTGCTGTTTGTTTCCTGGCAGCACTTACACGAATTCATGTTATCACATGCCCAATCTGAAAATGGGCGTCGGTGTCCATTCATGCCAGCAGCAACATATTTTTCATCACAAAGAAAACAACAATTCAGCTCAAAGAACTATTTGGAGAAACCACAAGCTAATCAAGAGGATTAATATAGTGCAAATCAGTTATGGTAGAAAAGAGCTTCACAGCTCCTCAGAGCAATTTCATGGTGGTGTAACCTTATGCCTTATGATACAGGAGGGAGGGAAAGTTGTGAGTTAAAACCTAACAGCATCACTATTGAGTTGCAACTCAAGATGGAAATCCTAACCTATGAGAGAAGTGCTGCTTACTGGATGCCAAGACTTCTAGTACATACTTGGGAAAATTAGTGATCTTTTTGATATATGACCACTCCTTACTCACCAAGAGTTCTTCATTTGCCTTCTGATGTAGAGCTATCACCTCCAGACCTTCCTGAAAGGAGACAAAGCTGAAGAACCGTGTAATTCTAGCAAAGGACCAGAACAATAGTTTGGCAAATACTGGGATAGACAAAGAAGTAGAAAGAACTTTGTGATATCTGGTGAGGCATTTTAGTTTCCTATTTGTAAAATAGGAAAAGAATCACCATTGCAAGGCTATTTCAGGTATGAGTCTGACAAAGCTTGTGGGATTGAGGGCTTGCGATAACAGGGGCTACTTATGGTTTATGGACGTGCTTTTTGGTAGCAGTTTGGACATGCTCAAGGGATGAAATTAGATGATCAGTACGTTTTTCTCTTCCCTTACAGCACAGACTCTCAACCTTGGATGTATGACATTAATACAGCAAATTGTGTGTGTTGGATTAGAAGATTACTTGGCACTTTCTGTTGAATTGTGTATCTAAAATTATATTATTAGTATGCAAGCTGTTATCAGCCTGCTCTTTTATTTGAATTTGACGCACTGTCAGAAATACTCTTTTCCTTCAGCTCCTTATTTTAAGTATTTATGTATTTTTATGACATGCTGGTGCAAAGAAAGTATTTGCTAAGACTGCATTTCATATCTGACAAGTACTTTTACAATTTTATGATCATTTTCTGAAGTTTAGAAAGTGCTTTGGACAATGATTTCTGTTCTATGCTCCCAGTGCTTTATAGTCTGTGTCTTTTATGACAGATTTCTGCCTATAAACATATTCATAAAACCTCTCACAACCAGAAACAATTGTCTGTTTTTTTTAAAGTCTGAATATAATCTACTGTTTTGAATAGAGCTACAGGAAAATTTGATGTCAAGACATTATTTTACACAGCAGCATTATCCAACAAATGTGAGATTTCATAATTTAAGGTCTTGATTTATTGTTTTTACAAGCTATGGTCTGTAGAAAACTGTTAGTGGAGATAACAATAGCTTTTACAAACTGCCATCCACCCATGGCCTCATGAAAATCTCAGAATGTTTTTCAGTGAAAAATGCTGACATTTAAACACTATATATAAGTGAAGATATACATATTCAATCATGTTTTCCTGCCTTTGGTGGGATTTCAATGTAGAGGTTTTGTACAACCAAATACACTTACTCAAAAGGCCAGTTCCGAGGAGATAACTCTGTAGCTGCTGGTGATATACTGGTCCTAGATGCTATTGAATTGGGTAGATTCAGCTTTGATACACAACTTTTCACTTCAATGTTGCTCGTGGCTCATGCCTCCCAAGTTAAAGGAGAAATAATTTTGTTCATAATGCCTTGATCTTGTAGTGCCAAAGGAGCTATGTTTTTCTGCTTCTGTAGGAGCTTGTATTCCAGCTTCCTTTTACAGTTGGAGCTTAATGGTTAGAACAAAAGTGTAAACATCTTGAATTTACATATTTCTAGAGCTGTTAGCCTGCTACTTCATGCAAGCATTAACTTTAGAACTTGATAGTCTATATGCCCATATGCTGGGGAGATTCATAGAGTGGGTCACCAAAACTACCCTTAATTAGAAAACTAAGTAGTTTCTGGACAGGAATTTATTATTTCTTTACATAAAAAAAAAAAAGACTGGGATGGTGTCCAAGAAGGAGACAGAGATATGTTGCTCAGTGCATACAGGTGACATATTGAACACTATCCACATGCTATTGATACAGATGACTTGGCTGTCAAAATTATAAAATCATGTCTGATTAATTTTCTGTAAAGAAAAAGAAATTACCCTTTTAAAATAATCATTTTTATTTTTAATTGTATGTTTTCTCTGTAACTTTTCATGCAGAATTTGGTGACACCTATTGGTATTAAGAAACAATTACATATTATATTGTTTGCCTGCATAAAGTTGGGAGTGACCTCTGAATCCACTTCATTTCTGCTTGTTCATTGTTTGTTTTTCTTTTTAAGGAATGACCTATTGCTATTTAAAGCCTGAATCTAATGCTACAGCTGCTCCCAACAGAAGACAGAACAAAGACTAAAACAATTAATTTTGCCAGACCCCTCTGTGTGTTCGCGAAAATGCACATTGATGCAAGTTCCATGCATGCTCACTGGCTCAACTTTACTAATACTCGTTAGCATCTGTCCAGCAAGAGTAGCTAAGGGTAGGGAGATGTGTGGTGTACACCCTTCTCCCTTACTCTACAGAGTCTGCCAGATACTCCACAGTTCTATGGTTCTATGATCACAGTGCTATTCTTCATTTCCCCTCCGATGTAATGATTCTTTTTTTTTTCGGTCAGCTATCAACTAAGCTTTTCACCTGATGCTATATTCCTTCTGGTTTTTTTTGTCTACATAGTCCAGCTATCTTGGCATAGGACCCTCTTACCCCTGAAGTGAAGTGATTTTCCTGGCTTCTGTTCTAAAGAAATCAAGCTGCCCTTGCAGTGTGTGCTGGAAGCATGAAAAGAAGAGTCTGGGAAGCATTTTATATATAGCCAGTATTTCAGCACTGTTCTTACAATATGTAATCAGAAACCCTCTTGCCACAGCTTTAACCCCTTTTTGGTTTGTCATGTACATTCTAGCCTGGGAGAAGTCCTTGTAGGTACTTGAGGACTCATGTCAGATCACTTCATTGTTCGTTTTCAAGGACATAACTTCTTTCAGTTTTGCTTAAGTCGTATTTTCTAGATCTCTGATTATTATCTTTGCTCTCCTCTGGACTTTTTTCCATACTGAGAACAGATACTGCACTGGCCAAAGCCTAGTAAATAGGTGAGTCCCTTTGCCTATCTCAGAGGCTATGTTCCAGTTTATATTTCCTTGACATGGTTGAGTCATGCCAGGATTGTAAGGTGGTGAAACCTCCACATCGTTTTCTGCAGAACTGGTGTCTAGCCCAGTGTTCATCATCCTCGTCTTGTAATTCAAATCTTACATGTCTGAAGGCAAGTTATTTGTCTTCATATCTTCAAATTCAAGTGCTATGTCCCTTTATTGTGACTAACCCAGTGTCATACTTTGTAGCCAAATATTTTTAATTTGCTTTTTTGTTTACTTCACTTTTCCAATTTGCAAAGACTCTTTAATTCTGATTAACCCTCCAATTTTTGCAACCTATTGCAATGTTATTTGAGCTCTATTCAAGGTTCATGCAGATGGCAAAATTTATCCTAAATCCTGATTGTAGAAACGCCTGTTTGGTCCATGTTAGAAATCAAGGTCTGGCTTTCCAACAATACATCCAGTGGTTATTCCATCTTCTTAGCCAAAAATGCAATGTGTACCTCCACTTCTGTGGCCCTGGAAAATGTGTCCAGTTTGGAAGTCTTGCTTCCAGCTGAGCAAATCTTTATAAAATGGCACATGAGACTCTCCAGATGCTCTCAATGGCATCAGATCCACAGCACAATGGCAGATGGCTCTTCAGTTCCCTTTCCACGGTTGCCTTTCAAGACCTGATACCAAGATCTAGGACCTCCTGGATACACATTCCAAACTGATACAGTGAACACACAAAGCCCTTGGTAAAGCTCCATGGAGTAGGCTTCCTGAATTGCCCCACGTGGGTTTTTAATAAAACGCTGAACTGAGTCAGATGCAGGACAGTATTTATGGATACTACCTCAAAACAACTTTGATTGTGATGATGGCTTACAGGTGACTATTTTTTGGTAATGGCTATCAGCAGTTTTTGCGTCTCTCTGACAATCATTGTGTCTCTTCCATATTTCTGTAGTTGGTAACCCTAGCAGCTGCTTGTGGATCAGGTCTCTTATCTGAGGCTTAATTGAGGAAAAAGAGAGTTAATACAAATTTTGTTCAAAGTGTTAGGAGAGTTCAGTGTAAGTATTGGCATGATGAGCACCTTAGAAATAAGACATGCAAGGTCATGTTCTGTATTATCCCCAGATGTACTGGCATCTGTTTTCTTCTCATGTAAGGAACCAAAATGTCGTTACTCTAGCTGAAGACAAATTTCAACAAGAGGCAAAGGCAAATGCCTCCAGCAACCTGTGAGGTGAAAATTCTGATAAACAGTCCAAATTTTACTCTGTTAACCTATTCATAAAATCTGGTGCATATCTTTTGAAAGACCAGGAAGAAACAAGGCTCAAAACAGTTGACATCTGTTGTCCTATAAACTTCCAAGACAGTGTCCTTTATTAGGAAACAAGATTTGTATATCAGCTTCCAGTTTTTTTCTAAAAATACCTTTTTCCTTTGTGGGAGAACAGCACAAAATTATCAAGTGACTTTCTTGGAAACTCAACCTCTTTGATGTTTTCTGTTGTTAAGTTGGTGCATCAGTGTTCCTTTCAGTACTGGAGAAGTGCTGTAGACATTAAATTACACAAGTCCATTTGCCCCCTGCAGACAATGAAGTGCCTGCCAGGAGAGAGGATAACCCCACTCGCTGTGCTCTCCTGGTTCTCCAGCAGAAAGTTTAGCTGATTCTGCAGAACTCCCTTGGCTTTTTTTGTGCTAGGACAAGTCACCACTCAGTTTTACCATGAGTACAAATGACCTGTGGACATGTAGTAAATTAAGAGTGGAAAAGGTGGTGATAGGCCAGGAGCACTCTAGGAGGACAGTAACATTTTTTCCTTTCAAAGCATTGCAAACATGAAGAGGACCCCTCAGAGTACCCAAGGAAAACAGTGGGGAAGAGAGTAGTTTGGAATGGTATTTTCAGACCATTCTCTGTGGACCTCTGGGTAGTGGTGTCAAAGAGACTCCTAGAACACACTGAAGAAGAGCAAACATCTTTAAATTCTCAGCCCGTAGAAAATTCAAGTACCCAACTCACTGCCTTGCAGTAAGTTTTAATGCCTAGCCCATTTTGTAGTGATTCTTTTTAACACAATGACAATTGAAATACCAAAACTGTTCAAAACATAATCTTTGATTGTTCCTGACTTGTTCACAGGACATTCAGGAAAGAGGAATAATCCTTTGTTACTTAGAGTTGATACAGTTGTAGATGATATATAGAGAGATGCAGATATATATCATACAGGCCCTGACATTTCAGGGTTGCTCTCATCAGACCTTAAACCAAGCAACATAACCAAAACAAATACATTATTATAAATGTCCAACTATATTGCTTTAATTTATACACTTTGTCTTATATCACTGTAATTGTTTACATTTTAATTTCTGCTAAATAGGGGCATTATTGCTATCAATTTTCACTAAGAGTTCCTGTAATGATAATCTAGTAGATTCATAAAGTTTTAATACCAAAACAGAGTGTTGTGACCATCTCAATGCAAGCAGTAATACTTCAAGAACCTTCATATGTTTACTGGAAGGTAATAACAAGCCTATAATTTCTGTAAGCATGAAAGGGCTCAAAACTTGTCATAATATTGGGATGAGTGAGACTATACTTTTATATTACTGCCTTTTTATTCCCATGTGGTACATGTGAACACTGATCAAGCTTATTTAACTTGCTTGAGGACACATGATCACATATTAGAAAACGTCTTTTCATCACCTCTTTAACTCTTTGCTTCTTACTTTCATTCATAGTCTTTTGAATATGAAAATTTCCTAAGCTCTACAGGCACAGCTGCCCATAGCCTGTGAGAATGTCTGTGGCAAGGAAGGCTGATAGATGGGCCTTAACTGCAAGCAGATTCCATCTGTCTCATCTAATGCTTATTAAGAAATCTAACCTCGGTTAAATTGTATGATACAAACCTTCAGCTGTACCAGCAGCTGCCGGATCGCTGTTTCGGGAGCAGTTACTGGGCTGACGTCTCCACCTACTGGCTCATGAGGGCAAAGTCTCCTTCAGATGTTTGTTTAAATGAAATCCAGAGAGTGTTTTGCCAGTTTTATGATATTAAAATAATTTAAAGCCCCGATTTTTAGTGGAGCTTTGTTCAGTGTTATTTAGCCATGTATATAATGAAGTCGTTGACTTCAAACTAGTTGACCTGTATGTGTTAGCCGAGGTCCTGGTAAAGAAAGTAATGGTTGCAATCTCAGCTGCCCCAAACTCCTGTTCTTCACAAGTTACAGTATCATTTCCTCTCAGCCTCAGAAGCATTCTGTCATACAACTGTTGTCTTTTAGACACTGTAACTCATATAAGGAATAAATATAGTACAATGCGTAGTAAAGCTAGAAATCAGATACCTGGGCTGATTGATAGTAACTCTGCCACACACACACTGCTAGTTTTACAGAGAATCAGTTTAGATCAGATGCCACATTAGGTGCATCTACAAAAAAAGGCACATGAACCACTTAGAATTAAGTACCTTTTTTGCAAAAGTTAATGTTAAACAGTGCTGGAATTCAAGTGCTAAGTGAAGTAGGTTTCTTCTAGATTTCTTTTTGCTCTGAGCAATTTCTTCAAATAGGTACAGAAATGAAAAGGAAGCATGCTCTGAACGAAAAAAACACCTATTACCCAGCAGGAAAGGATATTTTCCAGAAACGTGGAAGATAACAGAAACACTCTGCTCTATATCTATAAACAATAAGCACCAGCAGAAATACTAATTACCTAGTGAGAGAAGAGCTGTAGTTGTCTAGACAGCTGATTTTTGAATGGTTTCATTTGACTCAGAAAAAGTTAAATATTAAACTTTATTAAATTAATTTGAACATTTTTGAATCTTGTGACACTCTGGGCATAGTAGAGAATCAAAAAATTCTCCAAGAGCAGAACTGAAGCAGAAAAATGCAAAGTTCAACCCATAAAGCTGTGACCCCAGCAGGAGTAAAGGACTTCCTGCAACTTGACAGCAGCAGAGATGATGCCTCAGACTGGTGCAACTGTTGGTATTTCTGAAATTAATTGAACATACCTAGGCCACCAGGTTGTTTAAAAGTATTTGATCTATCAGATAACTCCTGGTTTGTTGCCAAAGAGAAATCACATGCTGTTTCTGTCTTCACTTCAGTGGCCTTCTTCAGCCTCATAAAATACCAAATCCATGATTCCCCTGAACGTTCTGGCACAACTCTGTGTTTGATTTCTCCTTTTTTGAAAACTGCAGGCCAGATTTGTATGCAGCATCATACTGCATGCAATCCTAAGCAGTGCTATTGATCTATAGCTTCTGAAAAGATCTCCACTAATAGATCTTAAAGTTGCATTTGCCCTTTCCAAAGCTTATCGAACACCTCTTTCATCCATTCCTGAGCTATCTGACCTTGTGTATCTCAGATGCTTGGAACAGGTATTTTTGCAAAAGTTCAAATGATCTAGTCTTGGTTCTGTTAACAGGCACAAGATGTTCGGCAGGGCAGCGAGATGAGATGCCTTTGGAAGATTCCGTAGGAACTTTGATGTTGCTTTTCCAATACTGGAGTCCATTTTCATTCAATAAGCTGAATGTTTTTTCACTTCCATTTCTAATGAAACCTGAAATTAACATAGTTTTTTATTTGCAGCAACATTGTTGACAGCAATAGCATGCCACTGGGAATAGGTCATGTAAAACTGGAGGAAGTCAAAAGTGTTTTGGATGAGTCCTATATGTTGCAAGGAGGGGTTTTCTGAGTTATTTGATCCTTCCTGATATAAATCTACATTTAAAGTAGAGAAGGGGAGAAGGACCTGAGGGTCCTAGTGGATGGAAGGTTGACCATGAGCCAGCAATGTTCTCTTGTGGTCAAGAAGGCCAATGCCATTCTGGGGTGTATTAGAAGGGGTGTGGTTAGTAGGTTGAGAGAGTTTCTCCTCCCCCTCTACTCTGCCCTGGTGAGGCCACATCTAGAATATTGGGTCCAGTTCTGGGCCCCTCAGTTCAAGAAGGACAGGGAACTCATTATTGTTTATAAATATGTGAAGGCTGAGTGCCAAGAGGATGGAGCCAGGCTCTGCTTGGTGATTCCCAGTGACAGGACAAAGAGCAGTGGGTGGAAATTGAAGCATAGGAAGTTCCATGTAAATGTGAGGAAAAACTTTTTCACTACAAGGGTGACAAAACACTGGAACAGGCTGCACAGGGGAGTTGTGGAGTCTCCTTCTCTGGAGATATTCAAGACCTGCCTGGATGCATTCCTGCACACCTGCTCTAGGTGATTCTGCTCTGGCACAGGGGGGTTGGACTAGATGATCTTTCGTGGTGCCTTCCAACCCCTAACATTCTGTGAAAGTGCTATTTGTTCAGGGGAGGGGAGGCAATCCACACTTGAATCTGGGTTAAAAGCTATTTCAACTCTGATCTCTTTGGTAGCATCACTTTACTTTAACACAGATGTTTTGTTAAAACCCTCAAGTAAACACAGTGATGTTTTTTTAATGTTCCTGTTGTGAGTTGCATGTGTAATAGTTTTGGAAAAATCCAGTAGATTTTTAGGAGAGAAATTATGGCAGTTAATTATTCTGACATTTCAGAAAACCATAGATAAACATATATTACAAATCAGTGAGCAAGTGGAAGTGTGAAAGGGATGACTAGCATTTTGATATTCAAAATATACATTCTGGTGTCTTGTATATTTGCTATCTATTTAAACAAACTTGGTGTTAGCCATAAAGTCAGAGTTTTTCTCAGTGTTCACTTTGGAGAATTCTGCCTTTCTGAACCCTTTGGTTTGGTTTGGATTGGTTTGGTTCGGTTTGGTTTCTCTCTGGCTTCTGTCGTTGTAAGAGTAATGTTAACAGTGTGTACATCCTTCTAGAGATATGATAGTAAGAGAAAGAGTAAACTTTGGTGTCCGTAATCCATTTTTCTAAGTTAGGTATTTCAGTCTGAAAAATGTACTGGTTTGGAAGTTTTCATGTCGGGACTCAGAAAAATCTGTAGATGGTTACAATAGCTGGAGCAGTAGTAACTCATCACATTGCCAGAGGCAGGGCTGCTAACTGATGTGCTGTCAGGTTTGTTAGCTAAAACAGACTCCCCTGGGATTTTCATGACAGCTTCCCTTTCTGCACATCTGATATTTCTTCTTTCTGAATTAATCAGAATTGCTCTTGCTAAGTCAGATAGTGTCTCTGGAGCATAATTAGCTAAGCAACAGTTACAAACAGGAAAAAGGAAATATTCCAATTATATATATGTTGCTTTGTGAGTGCTTGTTAACAGCTTAAAATACCAGCTATAGTTCACAGGAACCTGCAAGACAGGACTCAGAAGATCAGGAAATGATATCCTGGTCTCTGCTAAATTAATAATAAAACTTGTAACTATATTTTGCTACAAAAAGAAGAAATTCTGGTTTAGGACTGGGAACTTGGTAAGCTTTTGATTAGGTATCTGTGTGCTTTAATATTTGTCTCATGTTAAGTTCTAGAATTCCCTCTCTCCTTTCAATGTGAACAGGCTGGTTTAGCTTTAAAAGCATTGTTCTTCTTCAAAATCTTTCATCTCTAATCTGGTGTGCAGAATATATAATCTCTGTCTCTGCCCTTACTGATGTATACAGAAAAAATAGGCTTTGCTGCTGGTCCCTTGGTTAGTGCCTAGTGAACCCACTTTGGTTTTTCCTTTGGAAGACAGATACTTGTGTCAGATTTATCCACCGGCTAAAATGAACCTTTGAAAGTCCCTGAAAGACAATGGACATACTTCTTAGGATTGAAATGAAGTTTTAAAAACTAAAGGAGACAATAGTTCCGTTCATTCCATGAGCACTTAATAAAAAGAAAAATTTTTTGTATCTTTGACCTTTCCATAGGAGCTTCTAAAGAACTTTCTTAAAAGCTTTTGTTTGTGTCACAAGCTTTAATAAATTAGTTATCAAGGTATCCCACTGAAGTAGAAAGACATTCAGATCAAATTCAATAGATGAAGCACAGAACAAGTGACTTACCAGAGGGTCGTGGCAAAGGTAGGAACAGAGCAAAATTCATGGTAATTATTACATATATCTCCTCCTTGTCTTGACAAAAGAATTAGGCATTCTGGAATTGGATTATTCTGGTATTTTGAACCACTATTACACCTGGGTCTTAAGGAAAGAAATAGCACTTTCCCACTGAAATACAAGACTTAAAGAGCTGTGCTCCATCTTTTATTGCTGATGTCACTGGTAGTGCATACAGTTTTTGCAGCTACCTATGTTTGAATTTGTCAAGAATTTGCCAACCATCCAACTGTTTACAAACTGTTTCATGCTGAACTCGATGCATTATGGTGCTGAAGTGTTAAAGTCAAATGGAAGTGTCCACAGAGACCTGTTTAGGCCAAACTTTGCTACCCCATCTTAGGCTATCTTCCCCCCTTTCTTTACAATTTAACTAATTTAAATTAACCAGTTAATTAGCTCCTTGGCTGATTTCTTTTTTCTTTTTTTTAATCAAGCATTTCCTAAAATAGTTTTGGACATTTAGCTGTCAACTCTAAATTTAAGGAAACGATGCAAATAAATTCCACCAATATTTAGTGTCAGCTACAACCCCTTTCAGTTTGTCTTCAGTTGATGTATGCATACAGTTGATGTATACATAGCTTTATCATCTCAAAAAAACATGGAAATTATGTTTCACCTTTCTGTGTACAGGCCTGATTGGAAAGCAAATGGGCAGCTGTATGTTTACACTGTAGAAGGGGAGACAGCAATATCACACCAGGTGACTCAGTTGACTGGTCACAACAAATATGGAACTTTTGATCCATGAAGTTAAATTGAAAAATATTATTGGTTTGACTGACAAAGTCTGTCTGACTGACAGTCTGTTTGACTGACAAAGTCTGTCTGACTGACAGTCTGTTTGACTGACAAAGACTGACAAAGAGAAAAGTGCACACAAGTATTTTAAAAGACTAAAAAGGAGCTGATTTCAACAAGGAAAATGTTTTGAAGTTGAGATTTTTGAATGCAGATATCAATAAATTAGAAAAATCAAAATGCTGGTACAAACCCAAATGTTTTGTTAGAATTGTTATGTTTTATCATTATCAGAAGTAAGCTTAATTATTGAGTAGAACATCCTGGAAGACAGGCTTAAAGCCAAATTAGCCATCTGTCCACATTAGTTACCTGCAAGTGTGATGTCAGAGTTGGCTCCAGGGACCTTCCAGCTGGTGTCCTCCAAGGGAAATACTGGATGTCATCCGTCTTGAGATGAGAGCACCTTGCAGACAGATCTTCCTGCCCTGAAGGCAGAGTCACCAGACTCTGATATTAACAGCAAGGAGGAAAGCTGAGACAGAGCAGGGAAAAGTTGAGACAGAGATTGTGTGGGCTTTGACTTTCCCAAGTTCTTTCAAAACTGGAGTGATTCTGCAATTTTTATTTTAAGCACCTAGAAACCTGCAAATGTGGGGCATCATTTTAGGTGCAAATGCTGAGTGCAGCATAACAGGAAAGGGCGGGCATACTTTTCTGGAATCAGTACCTGTCTAAAATTTAGAATGCTTCCAGCAGTGCTCTGTCAGGTAAAGCAGCCACAGAGATTTTCCCAGTGATTTTCAAATCCTGTCCAGAGAGGGAGAAGGGTAAGGATTTGTGTGTTATACAAGATAATGTATACTTGCCATGAAACTTTGGCACAGGCAAGAGGCTGGTTTATTAAATTACTCTGGATGGATGAATGAAGAAGGAAAAAGAAAAGGATGATGGTAGATATTACAGAGTATTTAATCTGTGTTTGGAGCCTATTATAAACCACATAGTCAGAAAGACATGAACAAGGTTGTCTTTGAGCATAAATTGGAAATGATAAAAAATACTAAATAATTCACTTGCAATTATCTAAAAGATAGTAAAATTATTAATATAATCTTGTCGGGGACTGACCCTGTCATAGAATTTTCGTTTCCTTCTTTGACAGAAGATATGGTGCCATGAGACACAGGGAGAACACAACCATCCCCTGCCACTAGCTTGGAGAGAGGATGCTCATGCTGTGGGGCAGTCTGTCGCACTGCTCACTTAGTTTTGCCTCCTGTGCTTTACAGTACTCACCTCCAGGAGTCATTTAAACTCACTCAAGTGGCAAAAAAACCACCCCACACTAAGGAAAAAAAAAAGGTCTAGTTTTCTAACATTTGAGTGAATTAAGCAGTCTGAGGAGGATAATGTTCTCCATGGGGAGAAGACCACACACCTGCAAGTTAAGTTACAGCAGGAAGGATTAGAGGAGTGAGTGGAGAGTGAGATCCCTTCCTTTGGTAGCAGCAAGACAGTAGATGTACAATATTAGGAACTCAGCTACTCACAATAGGGAGGCAGTAAAGGTGATCTTCCTTACCAGGCTTTTCAGTGTTGCCAGTGTTGCTTTCTTTTATAGATGATAGAGTGTGAATACATCTTTAATTTTCATCAGATGGCTACAGAACAGGCTGAGAAGAAATTTCTGTCAGAGGATATCTGTGAGTGGTTTAATGTTCAGCTGTGAGATTGTGTCAGATACTGGTATAGGGCCCTGTGGCAAATGGCCTCTGCTGAACCCCACATCCTAGTTCTGTTCAATGTCTTCATTAATTATCTGAACAATAAATAGGTAGTACATTTTTTAAACCAAGCAATCTTGCATTGGTAGGAGCTTACAAATCATCAGGAAGACAGGGTTAAAGTGCAAGTTGATCCTGGCAAACTGAAGAACTAATTAGAAAAAAAAAAATAATATGAGATTCACTACTGAAAAGCAGTGAGGAGAAAAGAGCTGAGGAGAAATTTAAAGCATAAATGCAAATAGCTAGTTAATCAGCACTGTGGCAGGAAAGGATAAGAGCACTGTGTAATTAAATAAACAGCAAAATTCTATATTCACTGTGCAATGTATTAACATCCATAAGAAATTCCAGTCTGCATACTGTGAAGTCATGCATTCCTGTGTCCAAATTTGATTTCTGTACCTGGGAGCCACACATTAGTCATTCGGATTTTTTCATCTAGAACAGAGAGAATAGAGAGGGAGGACATTGTATCCGTTTCCTGATAAGAAAAATGTCATTTTAAAAGGGAATAGTGATTAGTTGTTCCTATGGAGACTGGAGCAGGTTTTCAAACAGCCCTAGCTTTGCCCCCCACCTTGTTTGTTTACTGAAGTTTGCATCAGGTGAAGGCAGTGTGTGATGTAGTCAAGGAGAAGACAATTCATTTCATTAGCCTTTAATGTTTTAAGGAGTGCTATAAAGAACTTTAGTGGTGCACAGCTATTTGTTTTTCTATGGAAACTTCATTTCTATGGACAAAAAGTGGTGCTTAGTGATTTGTTAAACTCTTCAGCTCAATTAAAGGACTTAATTTTGTAACTGAGTCATAGGAAGGAGCATTCTTAATTCACTGAAGTACTTAATTTATGTGTTTGCTTCCTAAGAGCGAAATACTATAAATGTAATTAAACCTTTTGTGATAAAGGCAGTTTGCAAGGCTTATAATAACAGGAAATGTTTTTGAAGTTTTGTTTTAAAGATTAAGATTTATAGTACTCAAATCAATTCAAGTAAAAATTCAAACAATATATTCAAAGTTAACATTAGGGACATGTATGAAATTGTAATTCAGTGGATTTTTTTAAATGTAGCTTCCTGAAGAGTAGCCCAGAAAATGTTTTATTTGGTATCATAGGTCAATATTATAATTCTTAAAATTCAAAATAACACCTCTTAGAATAAGGTGTTTTCAGCAGCTAGCTAGAATGGCGTGAATGCAGGATGTCTAAGTACACTGATGCTGTAGGACACAGGCCCAGCTAGAACAGTCAAGTGACTCCTCATGTATCAATTTTTAAACAAACACCTTTTTGCAAGAACTGGTATTTCAAATGATTATTTACATCAGCAGACAAGCCATGCAGTTCCTGAAAATGGATTATTTCTATGTTTTGCTGCTTACTGCAATAGATTATAAGCTGACTTCTTATTAGAAAATATATTTAAAAGATCTTACATTAACCTCCTCCTAAAGTACGTATTATCTGTGCTTCATCGATAAAACCTTGTAGCTAGAAAATTAAAATGTTTCAGGCAAGAAAAATGTTCTTGACTATATTCCTTTCACTGAAACAGGAGCTTTTTATTACTTACACTTTTTGTCAAGAATATGATGCATACTTCTTGCTGAATACTTGGCTGTTGGCTTTTGTCTTGATAATGAAATACACACATGCTCTGAACATATCTTGACAGTGGAGTGAACTTCATTATTTCACAGAGATGTGAAGATCTATTGTAAGAATATTGGCTGGCTTGTGTAGTGTTCATCATGTGGACACCATTCCTCATGGCAATAGGAGTTTGTGGAGGCTGATGTTATTCATTTGATTTTTGTCTGGCACCTATCTTTATTATTAGCATACAGCAAATAATGTGTTGATTCTAAAGAGATCCCAGGAAAGCTTACATGGATCTTTTGCTAACATCTACTGTGTACTTTCAGAGTTCCTCAAGTTATCAAAGCAAAAATAGGAAGTTTTTTTTCACTGTTTCTTAATTTTCTTAGTCATTGCTTCACTTGGCACCTGTACAGTCAATAATGAGAGTGTGCCCTACAGCAGTCATCTTTAAAGCTGAACCCTGGACAGACGGTGTGCATCTCTTGCTTCATTGCTCTCTGATTTAATAAATCCCATAGGAAGTGAAATCAAGTCTCAAGGTGAGTTCCTCCCCTTGGTGCAGGGAGAGGAAGGTTGTTTTCTAGGTTGCTTCTACATGGGGAGTTGGAGTATACTGAGTTTTCTCCTTGGGAAATGCAGGTGTATGAACCACTTCCAGATTAATGAGAAGGTCTCTAAAGGGTATTGGTACAGACAGGGTGATGTATGGAGGAAGAAAACCGCTAATGCAGTGCATGCTGTGTCAGATTTGCTTGAAGCTGCTGTCTCTGCTCTGGAAAAAGAAGAAACAAAGACAAAATGCTGACCTCTGTGAAGCTCATTCTTCTTCTAAGAAAATGTACTCCATCTTTCTTTGTTGCTATTACTCTTTGTCAAGAAATCGTATCTTCCAACTAGAGCAGGTTTTGGCCTCCAGGAATAGTTGGATCTGCAAGTGATTGAAAGATGTTGTCAGGAGTCCACTTCACCTGACCCCAAAACACAGCTTAGTTGTGACGGTATTGCTTTTCTGCCTCCATCGAGAGATTAAGCCTCATGACTAAATAGCAAACTCAATTATGAATGGGGTGCTTATAGCAATACTTGGAAGCAGATTTTTTTCTCTGTAGCTTGTTTATTTTCCCACTCATTACTAATATTAGTCGTTAATGGAATAGCGTCTTCTGTAATTACAGTGGAAGCATGATTTTGCTTTTAAAGTATAGTTATGAGGGGGAAATATTTGCAGTGTTCTGTTTCATTTTATCTTTATTTATAAGCATAGCATATAGAAGAATAGTATCCTGTGCATAGCTTCACAAGGAAAGCTATAAAAGTGATTCTGTCAATGCTGATCATTTAAATCTTTGACTTGCAATTCTGTGTTTTGTAATGTAGTTATTTGTGTTTTGCAATTCATATTTAATTGCACGCCTTGGAAGGTTCCTGCATTTTTTCCTTTAAATCTTTCATTAGTTTTATTTTCTTGCCAGCAGAATACGGTTGAATGCTACAGCAGCTGCTTTGCAGCTATAACTCTTCTCTCTTATTTCTGCTAATAGCAGCCAACAATTTATTGTGTGTATTAAGTTTGGTTATGTGTTGTTGTATAATAGAAATTTTCAGGAAAATATTTCCATAAACATAAGACAACAAACATCAGACTGATCTAATTACTATTCTTCTCTACAGTTCCTATGGGCTGCTAGTTGGAGATGAGTTGTTTGAAAATGTATTATTTAGCAAAGTATTCAGTTTTATTATCCTGCTGTTTATGGCATCATAACTCCCATTTTTGTTTAGCTAGTAGTCAGAGAATATTTCTACTTAATAATGTAAAGGAAGGACTGCCCTAAGTGGAGGGAGTGAAACGTGGTGTTAAGACCTATGCTGTCAGTCTTGCACCAGATGCAGAAGGAAGTGTCCCAAGGGAGCTGGCAGAGCTTTCAGGGGGAGTTGGGGAATGAGCTAGGGTGGATTCAGAGCAAGTAGCCAAGGGACTGGTTCAAGAGATCAAAAAGAAAGATTACAGTGGCAATGTAGACACAAGCAATCCTCTCATCAGAGGACTTCTATCTTTCAGAACCTTGCATGCTGACCCTCGTCATTGTCATTAAATAACAGATGATAGTCTCAATGATTAAGAGTAGATTATGGAGCAGCTAATGTAAGTGCCTGGAGGGTTTAGTGATGTCCCATGATGAGAAGGTTATGGGCACATGGAGCATTTGACTATTTAGGGAAAGCAGATGATTTGAGTTGTGGACTGTCTATATGCTGACACTTGAGCATATTGAGCACTTGACCTTGATCTTTTACTGAGTTCCAGTTCACATTTCCAAGGACAGATTCCTCTTTGAAGGACAAAAAAATGAAAAAGTGGAAACACCTCAAAGTGTAGACTCAGAGCCTTAAAGCCAACACCACCCTTTGAGTCTGCATTTGAAGTATTTCCATGAGGAGCTAAGAAACATGTTGGATCAGAAGTACTGAGCACTCTCTGTGTAGTCTGTAAGATGATATCAGTATCACCAGTTCCAGCCTATGAATATCATATTCTTTCCATTTGTTCATGGTGGTGAATGTGATTGTGATGGAGGAGATCAGATAAAACTACAGTTTCAGTGGGACTGGTAGTTGCCATTTCTAAAAAAGATTATTTTGATTATTTGTATTAAGGATTTGCTTTCTCTGTTGTGTTTGTCTGTGCGTATGTATGTTGGGGTTTGGTGCATTTGAAGGGTTTCTTTGTAAACTCTTAGCAATAAAGCCTTTGTAGGTCAGTTGCAAGAGTCCTTATTATTGTCTGGCTTACCTTCCTGCCACTTCAGGATTTGATATTCCTTTTGTGTTCTTTCTAATTTCATTCTGAAATGGTAGTGCTTTCATTAGCATATTTTTGGAAACGGTTCAGAGATGACTGATTGCCCCAAATTTTTCCAACTCTTCAGATGTTTCTTAAAATAACCATAACATTTCTTCTATCCCTACACTGTTAGTAAAGATAACTGCCAACAAACAGTATTTCCTGGAAGCGAGCATAGACAGCAGTCTTGGGATTTGAGTTAATGCAGTTGCAGTGCTTATGTGTTATTGTTTTCAGTTCTCAATTTTTTCTTGCGGTATTTTCATTATAGATTTGTATAGGTTGGGGTGACCCCTCCTGATCCTTGCACTGTCACGTGGCAGGCGGTGGGACAATGCTGGCACAAGTGTAGCTGTGCAATGTGAGCTGCTGGATCTGGGAGGGACAAAGCCTGCAAGGTAGCTGCAGTCTCTATCAGAAAGTCACTGAGAAGACAGTTGCGTACTTAGTCCAGCCCTGCCCACGAGGCAGCTTTACTTCTGGGGAACTGCCATTACGCTGCCTTTGAGTTACTCCCAGAGGGCCCCTTTGGTTTGCTGTTGTCAGAAATATATGTTATACCTTCCAGCTATATGAAAATTCTAGTGTGCAACTCCTAGAGTCAGGGAGGTTGGCTGTCTCACTAGATGGGGGTACTCCTCCGTGTGTTTAGAAGTTACGCTTGGAGTTTCCAGCTCTGGCCGTGAAGAACAGCTTGCACTGCAGCCTGTACAAATGCACAGAACTCTGCAGTAAATTTGTTATCCTTATTTTCTTGCAAGGTCAGGTTCAGTGTTCATGTACAACAGCATAATTTCATTGGCAATGTATTCTTTGTACACTTAAACCATCTATAGACCCAGCTGCAGGTGTTAAAGATACGGATTGGAAGCAGAATCATGTATTCAGCCCTACAGATTTCTAGTGCTGCACCTGTAGGTGTGACCATTTATCAGTAAATAGTGTAGTAAGTGTACTTGTGGCATTTGTGCAAATATGCACTTATATTTAGAATAAAAGAAAACTGTGATATTTCAGCTGAGAGAGACCATTTTAATCTCAGCTGCAGTAAGCAGAGACATCCCCAACTAGATCAAGTGCTCAGAGCCCCATCAAGTCTGATCTTCAATGTCTCCAGGGATGGGACCTCCCTAGACAACCTGTTCCAGTGTTCCACCACCCTCATATTATAGAACCTCTTGCTAATGTCCCATCTAAATCTACCCTTCACTAGTTTAAAATCATTGGCACTTGTCCTATTGGTACATGTCCTTGTAAATAGTCCCTCTCCAGCTTTCTTGCAGACTCTGGAAGGCTGCTATAAAGTCTCCCTGGACCCTTTACCTCTCCAGGCTGAACAACCCCCAACTCTCTCAGCCTGTAGATGTTCAAAGGCCGTTGCCTTTTAGGCTCACAGAGGGTATCCCTACTTCACAATCTCAGATGTGTTTTCCTCTTCTGACCCTATCCACGTAAAGCCCTTCCTTAGAAATCTTTTGTTTTACTTCATGCACCAACTGCACAGATTACCACGAGACTATGAAACAATACCTCTCAATATCAGCTCATAAATCCTTACCCTTTGCTAATGCAAGCAGCTCCTGGCTTCCATGAAGTGCTGTTTGGTAACTCTAACAATAACTACAATCATTTACTTTTCTACTGTGCCTCTGTCATCAAATGGAGTTTTTTTTAATGTGATTTACAATGATGATAAACCAGAAAGGTTTGTTTCCCTGAGTTGCCTGCCTGCCTGTCTTTACAATAACATCAAATTAAAAGCAGGTGCTGTCATGGGACAATGGAGTGCTCAACATCATCAGTTTTCAGCTCCTTCCTCCTTCATTGTGAAGTGCTTTCCAGTGTTTTCCTGTGGCACTGTTTGTTAGTGTCCTTTTTGAAAAACTGCTTTCACTGTTTCACAGTTCTGACAAGAAAATATTGTGACTCTGGTGCAGACAAGGAAAAAATCTAATTTCATTGTAGTTAGTTCCTGTCTCTCCTTTACCTACCAAAACAGAGTAATACAGCAATTTGTAGAGCTTTAATTCTAGAGCAATGATGCATCTAAGAGCCTGTCATGGTTTAACACCAGCCAGCAGTTAAGCACCACAGAGCCACTCATTCAGTCCCTCCTCATAGCTGGATGGAGAAGAGAATTGGGGAAGGGGGGAAAAAAACAGCTCATAGATTAAGACAGTTGAATAGAACAGAAAGAGAACAACAACAAAAATAGAATATACAAAAAAGTGATGCACAATGCAATTGCTAACAGCCTGCTTATCTATGCCTCAGCCAATCCTTGAGCCATGGTGTCCCCAGGCCAATTTCCCCTGTTGATAAACTGGGCATGACATGTCATAAGGTATGGAATATCCCTTTGGCTCCTTTGGGTTGACTGTCCTTGCTGTGTTTCCTCCCAGCTCCTTGTGCATTCCCAGCCTCTGCTGGCAGAGTCATATGAGAAGGTTGAAAAGTCCTTGACTTAGGATAGGCACAGCTTAGCAACAACTGAAACATCAGTGTGTTATCCATGTTATTTTCATCCCAAATCCAAAACATGGCAGTGTACCAGCCTCTGGGAAGAAAATTAAATTTATTCCAGACAAAACTAGGACAGAGCACATTTCCAGCATCCCAGAATACCATTGACTGCCTATTTGCACCTTCAGGCATCATCTTTTTTGCCTTCTCATAACTTAATGATAACATTCTTGAAATGGTTCACCTCTGGCAAATGGTTGACCTGCTTTTTGTAGCAATGGCATGGCTACACAGGCTCCACTCTTCCTCCCTGTCAGTATGGAACCATTTCATGCTTCTGCATTAATCCCCAAAGACAGATATAAATGAAATATTAAAATTACCATTTGTCTCCTTCTCCTGCCAGAGTTTGAAGTAGTGTGTGTACATAAGGGTGAAGCAGGGGCAGCTGCTGACAGTACTCCTGAAGAACTGATCAAAGGATTAATATTCATCTGCATCTCAGCTCTGTTGCAGATCACAGACCATATCATTAACTGTGTGTCTCATTCATTTAGCCTAGTGTGAGGGCTCTGTCTGCTTGAATCAGAGTTACTAGGTGTAGTTTGTAGGACTGAGAAAAAGCCAATTCCATCAGTGTGCTAGGCAGCACTGTTTTAAAAGGCTTTGCTGAAAAGTCAGTAGCAGGTTATTATATCTATACTGCCAGTTATTTAAAATCTTTGCAGCTCAGAAATGTTCTGGAAATGGCCTTCACTAACTTTCAGTCTGATGTAGCATGAAAAGAGTGAGGTGAACAAAAAAAGAAAACCCACAGAAAGTCCTGTTGCCATTTGCTTGCTGTACTTCAATACTCAGTCTTCACATTTGCCCACCAAATCATTTAGTGTTGCAAAAATAATGCTTCAGCCTGAAATACTGCTGGAGAGTCAGAAAAAAAATGGCTTCTGTTTTGGGGGGCAGTTGTGTGTGGAGGTTTGTGTGTGGTATTGATTGTAATTCTGCTGCTTTTGTTGCCTTTTTTCAAAGTTTCCCAGGTGTTGCAAATACGCGTCTGGTGCTGTATAGTAGCATGTACTATAGGTATCTGAATGACCTCTTTTCCTTGCCTGGCATCCATAAAAACACCCAAGCTACTATTTTGCCAGCCCCCATGGAGTGCATATGGGCAAGAAGACATGGCAGGCCTGGTGGACACAGCCCCACTGGTCCTGCCCGCAGGGTGGACACTGCAATGAGCACTCCATGGCTCATCTCTCTTGGTCTGCTTTTGAGGTTGAGCTGGGTGCTGTCAGCAATGCAAAACAAGCTGTTCCTGGAGCAGTTTGTAATCCCCCATTGTGAAGTCACTTTTACACATTATTTATAAAGTTATTTTTCTGGGCTGTGATCTACTTTAATCTGGAATAACTACATAATAATTTAGAGTTATAGAAATCAGAATCATAGTTCTAGTAATCCAAATAATTTAATCAGAATCACCTGTAACTTAATAGCATATTGCTAACTGGTCAGATTTGTTATCATTATTTATCTAGGAATCTTTCTTGGGAGTAGAAGGTCTGAATTGAGGGGTTATTTTAGATATAAGTATTTATGTTTGGGCCAGAGACTTTGTTTTGAAAGAAATTGTTTATCCTCTTCAGTGACATTTAAAAATTTCTCCTTGAGTTCAAATTTATTTATGATGCTATGCTGAGTTTAAGTAAATAAACAAAAGTATGTCCTGGAAAAAGAGGGTAGTTCTTTGGTTTATACCTCTACATCTAAAGAGGGGAAGATAACATTGTAATTGGGTAGTAATTCTGTTCAGCTGCTGCCCCCCGTATATTGCGAGAGAACATCCTTGAAGTAGTGATAGGTTTTAATGAACTGTTCTTATTCCCTAATGCATGGGAGGTGGGGATGAAGTTACTGTGCAACCAGGATGGACGATCTAAAGATACGAGACTCAGGTCTCAGTCTTGTAAGACTGCATATTGGGATCGTCTCTTTACTATGACTTGCAGTGTGATATTCCAGCTCTTCTTTGGCTTCTCATTTTTGTCCTTCTGAATAGTTTCACCTAGAAGTGTTCATTTTCTTTTTGCTTTTGAGTCCTGTAGATCTTCTCTAGCAATGATTCAGACAGATTTCTCTTGGACTATGAGAGGTGATCATGAGAAAGGGAAGCCGCCTCTTCAAAGTCTTCCATTTCTACCCACCTCACTCATCTCTTCTACAGCTTCATTAATTTTCTAAATATGGGAGGGAAAGCTAAATGGATCTCAGCATCATTACCCACATAAGAGCTCATCACTCTTTTACAATACGATTTTTTCAGTGAGGTTTAGCAATATGTTAAGAAAAATACGCAAAATATGCAAAGAAGTCATGTGGGCATAGGGCAAGCTTTATAAACTGAACCTGAGATGTTTTGAGAGCTTGCTTTGTAGCTGACTCTGCAGCTGACTTTCTGGCTGTCCATTGGGTAGAGTAGGGGCTTATCTTATTTTCTTTTTTTTTTAAGTCTAATTTTAAAAAATAACTGTAGTTATATAGGCACTTTTGAGTTAACTTTAAGTAGCATTACTTGGCTGCTACGTGTTTCAGCACAATGATCTATTTTATCATTATGTGAACTGATAGGTTATATAAAAACTGATACCTTTTTCTGTCTTTCTCATACCTGTAAAAATATTTGCTTAAATACCAGAACAATTTATACTTCTAAGCTTCAAGTGAGAGAGATGGGTGTAATGGCATTTGCACCGTTTTCCTGTAATGAAACAAACTGATTATTGTCTAGCACTTTTGCAATCTCCAACAGTCACTACATAAGAATGCAAATTTTAATGACTGTTAGTCATGAGAAGTGTGTCACATTTGGCATCCAACTGAGGCCTTGCTGCAATTTCAGTAGAGAGATTGTTGATTATGGGGGGATGCAGGCTACAAAATTGCGAGTCAAGCTAGATTAATCCTGATCTTTGTCCTGCATAATAGTGCATCTATGCTGGGAAGTAGCAGAGTCAGGAAAAGCTTGCCTGACTTTGTCACAACCTGACACAAGCAGCTTTTATCACTAGTGGGTACTGTTAGGTACATATGCAGTCTTGTGCCCCATTAACATTTCAAAAGTTTGAGTCGTCCAAGGAAGATGTTACTTTAAGTTAAAACATAATGGAATTCTGCTTTATCTGAATGCAATTGTGCTCTGGAAAAAGGAATGATTATGTTGTCAACATTAACTAGAATTTGAATGGAACTGCTCAAAAAGCAAGGTATTTATCATTGATAGTTGTTTTGTGCTTCATTTAGACTGAGTATTTTAGAGCTTGTTTGGTGGAAAAAAAATCAGGAAAACATTTAGCACAGAAAGAAATAGATGAAATTTCAATCCAGTGCTTCTTAAAGGACAGATATCTCACAATTTGATTATCACTTCTAAAAGAGTTGACGGGGTGCCAGTGAGTAGATATGTACAAAATATGCATGAGTGTATGCAGGTATGTATTGTAGGTAAGATGGAGACAATGTGCATCTGCATTAAATCTACCAACGTCTGATTAATTTTGCAAACAACTCAGCAGAAAGATGAGTTCCTTCAGTGAACTAACATATACTAACAGCTTAAGAGTGGCAATAAAGTTATGCAACAGTTTAATAAAAAAATACAAGTTAGTGAAACCAGTTGATGTATAGAAGGAGTCTATACAGTGGGATACAGCTCTACAAATTCAAATTTGCATGAGAGTAGCTTTAGTTTGCTTTCTGAAAATTGCTGGGGTACCTCACTGTAAATAGTTGAGATTCAGAGTCACATACATTAAAGAGAGTAACATCAGCTGGCAATTTATGGCTTTAGTGTTGTGACAGCTCTGAATGCACAGTGAATGAACTGGAGGCAGTTTTTATAGGGAGCAAGTCAACTTTAAGACAGACCTTTTCTTTACATAGTTGGTCTGTCATATATTTTCAGATGCTGCTTCTAGATTTTCTAATAAGATAGTGCTGTGAACATCAGGAATGCAGTGGTTTGCAAAACCTGTGTCATTATTTGGTACAGACTGGGGCACAAATACGTCAAGGGTAAAAGTTGTTTAGAAGACTGGACACTTCTTCTTGAGGGGGAAAAAAATAAATCCTGTAGGCTAATGTCGCAGATAAAGGTTTCACTTTTTTAGTTTTGATGATTTTATAAACATGGGGATTACTTGTGTTGTTAGAATAGATCAAAGATAAAGTAGACAGTGCCTTACAGAAAAAGTAAATGTACAACAGTCAACACATGTAAAAATACATTTTAAAATACAATTGGTTAAAAAGTTAAGTATGTAAAACTCTGCTTTTTATTTTACCTCTTGAAAAATTCGCTAAGTCTGATCCGTATTCATTCCAGCTTATATCAACATTTTTTTCCTATGCACAGTATAGAATCTGTCCCTCAGTTTAGCTGGAGCAACCTTTAAGTTTGTATTTTGTAATTTATTTTATTGATCTGTATCACTTCCTTGCCATTTGATCAACTTGTCTTAGTATCCGTTTCTTTTGTTTATGTATTCACTTCATGTGAGTGATGAGGTCTGCATCTTGCATTACATATACATAGATTTTAACTTTTAGTTTTAGCAAAACCATTTATTATCTAGGATTAGTGTCAGCTTCTGCTATTTGCTTTAAGAAGCTTAAGAAGGTGCTGTATCAGGAATCACTGCAGGGAGTATCAGGAGCAGTAACCACTGAAAAAAGGTATTTCAATTTATTCACTCTTCTGAGGTGTCTTTGTGTGGTATCACTAAGATTGAGGGATACTTGCCTTGATGAACAAGACAGTGAAATTCACTATTAAAAAGGGCACAAACCCAGCTCACAGCTGTGCTCAGTAGGTCACCAGTCATTTCTGGGACAGCAGCAGCATGGCCCCCTTCCTCCTCATCTGTCACATAAGGCTCTATAAGGTCAGCAGGACCCGGCACTGACTCCCAACGCAGGCTGACATTTGCTTCAGTTTTTGTACTATGTGCCAGTTGGTTTGGCACTGAAGGTCAGTTTGTCTAATGTATTCTGCATGAGATGGACACATCTTTTCAGCATTCATCTGTTTCTGTTCAGTAGCTCAGCAGAAAGCCTTTAATCAGGCCGGATTATACAAAGAGATGCATACAGCAATATGCCATTCACTGGATACAATTATAATGACCAAATTTCAGCTGTTCTAAGCAGGTGATCCCTATCAGTCCTTTCCAAAGTGCCCCAGTATGCTGCAGCAGCATCTCAATTCACCAATGATTAGTGCACAGTGTAATATTTTCTTTATGTTGAATAATAGATCACACAAACCTACATCCACTTACTGACACATGACACTAAATAGATGTGTCACTGGACGTGTTCCAGTCTGAATATCAGCATAGCTACTACACAAGCCACCTAGCACAGGTGCTTTCTGCATGCTATCAAAGCTCCTCTTTCCTTTTCACCTCTTAACAAATTTTTGGGTCCAGTGTATTTAATCACTCTTGCAATGTAATGATTCCAAACCTTGCTATACAGCTCATTTGTTTGCAATATACCACATTCATTTCTAGTGCAGGTAACTTGATGTTATTCTTTCTCTTACTTTGAAAATTTGTATACGATCATTTTCCTTCTTCTCTGGCTTGTGTTGGAGTTGGGGTTTTTGTGCAGTCTCACTAAATCAAATTATTTTTCTGTCTCAGCACAGAAACACGTGACCACTTGGGTTATTTTTGAATCAGCTGGCTGTTACTGGCAATATCCTTTCAGATGTAGTCAGTAAATCTCTGCAGTACCTCTCATGTGAAAGGTTTTTGTAACTATTTTTAAGTATAGCAACCTTCGCCTTTCAGCTTTGCTCATGTTTTGGTGTCTTTGTCCTTACAAGTTTTTGAAGTATTTTTCAGCTTCCTACTGTTAAGTACTTACATAATATTATGCTACATTAGCTCAAGGGTGATTGTTTAAGTGTCAAAGTAGGACATTTCATTGAAAAATTACTAATACAAACATAGCTTTGTACTTGACATTTCTAGACAGAAGCCATGAAACAAGAAATGCATTCTTCTCCTGTGGGCTCAGTATAGTTCTTTTCTGTGTGAGTGATCCTATTGACTACAAAAGCTCTTTTCATATCAGTCGTAATTGTAGGACTGAATTCTTGTCTTCATAATTTGGAGACAATTTAATTCCTGTTTAGCAGCAGCTTGTGGCATGAAGTGGAATACATATCCTGTGCCAAGTGGTCAGCTTATTTCTCATTCCACTCCAATGAAAACCAAAAAGCTGTCGTGTTCATCCTCTCCATTGCTCTTCCTGCAAAACAGCAAACGTCAGAACATGTTGTGGAATAAGACTGAATGGAGTAAAATTACTTGCAATTTCTGGTTTTCCTTTTTTTTTTTTTTCTTAAGTGCAAGAGAGATTAGTTTGCTGCTGTTCCAGGCATTGTTTGGTAGCTTTTCTCATTCTAATAAATGTCCTGAACTTTGTCATGTAAGTAACAAGTAACACAGTATTATCTCTGGGAAATCTATTGATTAGTTGTAAAGAATAATTTGTAAGTATATGCCAGTTATTTTGCAATTTGAAATCTGATATTTTCATCTTCTATCTGATTTACCTATAGGAACTGTCTTTTTCATACATTCACTGTATCAAGAGAAATGCTCATGAAAGATATCATACCTCAGAGGATCAGAGAAATCCTGCATTTCCCCAGCGAATTCTGGGACTTAATTTCTTCTGCCATTAACAATTTAGTTATAAGCATTCTCCATGCAAGTCCATCTTTATAAAAGGACATTATGTTTTGATTATTTAGAACCTGAAACATGTTTCAATTAGATTTACTTAGGTAGGAATTGAAAATGTATTGTAGTAGTCAGAATCCTCAAGGGAAGGTTTCTCATAAAATCTCCATTGGATTTATTCATGTCGAATGAACAGTCAATATCAGAGGTATAAAAGTATTCGCATTCAGTGTTTGCTACAGTGCATAGCTCTGACAGAATTTTGCAGCTTTGTTTTACAAAGCACCTATATGCTTTCAAATACATAATCACTAAAGGAAAATAGAATTAGCCTGTTAAAATCAAAACTCCCTGGTCGTGAAAATAGGTAGTTTAATGTAAGAGAGAGTATAAAATATTCATCTTTTTTGACAATCCTATAAAAGTGAAAGGTACAATATCTGTAATGTTTCTTGTTACCGTGAATGCAGATGAGAGGATCATTTTCTAACATTTCATGTTTGAGTATTCACTAGCATCCTAATGGTGGCAGAGGCCACTCAGCTGTCTGCTTTCTACTTTATGTTCTCCGCTGTGTTGGATAAAATAGCAATATAGCAAGTGTTAACACAGAGAAAATATTCCAAGATGTTGTTCCATTAATTTTAGTAAACTTCTAACTTATGCATGGGTTTCTGTGATACCTGCCAGTCCTGATTTCATTGCCAAATCCTAAATCAGTGGCAAAGGGAGAAGATTTCATTTTCCAGTCGCTACTTCAGGGATATTACCATCTGCTTCCATAGCTCCAAACAAACCACCAAGGAGCAATTCAAAACAAAAATGCCCCAGATAGGACAAATTTCCCTCAGGGGCTACAGTGTTACAAGTCACATGTCATGGGATCCAGTTTCATGACTATTTTCCAATAAGGAAGCACCCCATGGAAGGCATCCAGGTCTCTCACATTATGTATCTATTCCATTGTGGACCAGCCACTCACAGCAATGTGTTTCTTCTAGCTTCTTGCTCTAAGACTCATAAGGCAGGTATTGACTTGCACTGATTGAGTTGAAGAGCTGGGATGGACTTCCTTCAGCCTGTTGTCTCCTTCCTTGGAGATCCTTCAATGTAGATCCCTTTGTATCCCGCTTCCATCATGACTTCAAGGAATCACTGAGCAACTGATCCTGAGAACTGTCCATGTATTTACTGCATTAGACACATGGTCTTCTTGGTAGTGAAAAAAATCCTGCTTAGTTTATAGTACAAAATTCCTGCTTATAAATTTTAAATGCATTTTTCCTGAATATTCTCTAACAAAGTTTAAATATCCAAGATTTTTCTGTATTATCTGTGGAAAAGACTGAGTTAATTCAAGTAAATTTCACAAGTTTAATTATGCAATAAATGGAAGCATGGGGAACATAGCAAACTATTTGCCTATGAGTTAAATTACCACTGTGAGACCGAGTTTAGGAGTTTTAAATGCTGCTGTAGCAAAGCAGATGTTAAACTTTCAACAGCTGCTCTGGAGCCATCCACTTTCACCTTCTGCCTTTCTCTAACCAGCACCTGTGAGACTGAAATGAAGAGTTTTTCTAAGTTTCAAATGTGAGTTACATAGAGTACTGAGACTACATTATGTACTTTGGCAGGTTTCCAGAGTCCCTTTCTGTTCCTGTTACGTGGGGTCGTTATTAATGAATAGAATTTGGTGGGTGGGTTCTGAAAAAAAAAAAGAAAAAGAAAAAACAGGAGCTTTGTCTACACCTTCCATAGCTTTGCAGTTGTGGCAGCCAGATCACCCACATTCACACAGAGACACACACACACACATGGTCCAAGCATCTTCATTATTCTTTGTATTGTTTTACTCATCCTTCAGGTCTCCTGTAATGGCTGGAGGTCTATTTGCTGTTAACCGAAAATGGTTTTGGGAGCTGGGAGGCTATGATCCAGGATTAGAAATATGGGGAGGAGAGCAGTATGAAATCTCCTTTAAGGTAAGTCACCAAGTCACCTTATATGGTACTTCATTATGTGTGATCATGATGGTTGCATTCATACTGGCTTTTGTCTTTTAGCTAAAATTAATTTAGTACAATACTACTTTTTCTTAGGAGTTCCCACTAATTTCACAGATAATTATGCCATAAATATATTTTCCAGAAGCCATACAAAAATCATACTGAGCACAGTCCAATAGGAAAATGTGGTAGTTTATCACGATGAAAAAATGCAGTCCTCCCTTGTTCCTTTTTTGTCAAGTTTTCTCCACTTAATTTTTTTCAGATGCTGCATATCATGGTCAGGTGTTCAGTTCAGATCAATAAGCCAAGTGAGAACTAATCCAGGAGAATAAAAATTGTGTAATTTTCTGCCCAGATCAACAAGTTTCACGATCTCTGAGGCTAGGCTTCCTGGAATCAGCTCAGGAAAATGGGTGGAAGTGAAAAGAGAGAGTCATAGGAAGAAGGGTCCCGTTCAGTAGCAGTGAATCACTAGATCTGCTCAGCTGCTATAAGCTGTTATCTATAGGCCAGCTTTTCAAAATCAGATGTTTTTTAATTGAGTTTGAACTGTGGTAATCACAAAATATATGGGGAGTTTTGAAGTGCTTGGATTACGTACAGCCAGCCATGCTGTATCTTCATATCCTCTGTGTGGACAGTCACTTGGCTTTTACGTGTTGAGTTGAAAATCTTGTTACTTCCCATGTGTAAAATAAGTATTTGCATTAGTGTGATGAAGGCTAACATGTTTAATTTGAAAATTGAGTTTATTGGCTTCCACTGCACCCAAAAACGTAAGAACTTTGCAAATGTGCAAATGCAAAGATTTTCAGTGACTCGATAGAATTTAATGACATAAATTAATTGATTCAAGTGTATTTGGATAAAGCTTGGAAGTGAAATTAGAACTCACATTTAGCTTCAGGATCTTTCCAACCTACTTCCAAACCATGACAGTGTAAAGCCTAGCAAATAAATTCAGAATGTCAGCCACGACTAATACATATCTTGCTGAATCTAAGTTTCAATAGTGGTTAAAACAAGAGAGCTGAGGCCATTCTGTTGAATGAAACATACAGCATGACCTAGCACTGGTCTGCCAGGTTGTCTTTACAGGAATTGCCAAAACCAGCAAAATGGTTTGCATCAACTGTGCTATTCTTGTGTTTCTCCAAATCATTTTTACACTCCAGCAAAATAAAATAAGAAGGCAGGGGGAAATCTAATAGCTAGACTGTATTTAGAATATATTGATTTACCTTCTGTCCATTTAGGTTGTTTCAGAGGCAAATGTAAGTAGTCAATAGTAGCTGTCACAATGTTTTCTGACAGGTCACCCATGATTTTATTATTCTATTTCAAATACCCATTTTAATCATCATCACAAAGAATATACTTGTGATGCTCTCCAGGCCTTGTATAGAAACCATGGTAACAGCACTGGAAATTGAGATATTAGATCGCCCCAGTGTGTTTTGCTCAAGTGTTAGGATTTTTTTTGGAGGCAGCTGTGTCACACTGAGCCTCATTTTGGTCATATCTCCTGATTCATGTCATTAATGTACACTGACCTTAGGGTCCCTGTCCTTTCCTATTAGTGTTAAAAGAAATAAAATACTCTTCAGAAAGTGTTGCCAAATAGGAACAACTTTCTAGTGGAAGAATTTAAGACATGTAAGTTTTAAAAAGAAACTGTTGTTTGGTTTAGAATGACAAAAATGAGGGAAAAATCATGGAGGTGGAAGGGAGAAATAGAAAAGACTGGGGCTTATTATATCAGAATCACCAATATCAGCTTGGGAAAGGTTTCTGCTTTAAGTGTAGCTATAGATTCACTCATCTGAAAACTTACTGAAAGAAGGACAAGTTTGCCATACAGTTTAATTTCCCAGCTGTATTCACAAAACTTGGGAAGGTGGTGGACTTGCCATCTCTCTGTTATTTACACAACCTGTCAAACTGCCAGATGACCAGCCTGCTTCAGTTTCCTTGGCTGCTTGAGTAGGTTTGAAACAGCTTTCTCTTGGAGTATCTTACCTCAAAGACATCTCCAACCACCAGGTAGTTAGCTATTCTCACACACTTCTCTTCTTCTTTGATTCAAGTGATTCTTAAATATTTTATAAAAGTATGGCTGGCATTCATTAAGAAGCTGCAAAAAGAAGCAATTTGAAATGTTCTGTAGTTGTCAGAAGTTTATATTTAGAGAACTGTATCAGGCCAACCTTGAACCTGTAAGACAGACACAGTGTTCCTTTTACATTCTTCATATATCTTGGGTTTAACTTTGTCTATATATCAGTCTGGTATAAACAGAGACCATTCTGATGACACAGACTTCTCAGTGTCCCATGGGGAATTCTTGTGGTTAATTCAAATACAGTGATGCAATTATGGAGGGACACACGCCAGAGCAAGAGCTGTCATATGCTCCCCGAAATGAAATATTGTCTGGTTCATCTTGAACTTGTTGCCCTGCTCTGTGAGCTGGAGTGAGGACTGTTTGCAGATAATTTCTGGTCTTCAGTGATGCATTTTAAGCTCTAAGGACTGACAGCCTACTGTAACCCTTCTGCTTAACATTGTAACAGTAGGTCCAGGTACTACAGAATCCAAGTAAGCAGTGGTATGTCTTTAATTAAGCACCACTAATGTTTTGCTGCAGTGGAAAGCTTACAGGTATATTCAGGGAGGTTTTTCACAAATATGTGTATCACATAGCATGTTTATACCTCCAAACTCAGTGGTGCCTTACATGGAAGAAAGTTTAAGAAATATTATATGGTTTATATTCTCTGGCCTAATTTTACTGGGAGAGGAATTTCCTATATGCTGGAATGTAATCTTCTACTGCACTTCACAAACCCCAGACATGGAATGAATTAAAGTCTGGATCAAGGGCCATCATGCAAGCTCAAAGAAATCACTAATAACAGCAAAGCCATATTGCTTTGTGAGTTCAAGGACTGATTAAAAATTGAATTAGCAGGACAAGCGATTGCCTGCAGAGTCAGAGGGAGTTCCTAACAAGAATAGGTCAAACCAGATCTAGGAAAGGTACTCAGGCTGGGAAACTTGAAGGGAAAGTGTGAGTTTCTGGCTATTTCACTAGATGGGACTTGGGGTGACAGACACCAAGCTTCAGTGCAGAGCACAGACCTAATAAAAAGTCTTTTTTGGGGTGGAAGTTTGCATTATCTCTTTGTACAGGAACAGAAGGTAGGTGGTGTGAGCAAAAAATACATGTTTATGTGTGTTTGGGAGGAAAGGTTGTTCAATGGAAAAAGATGCTACAGAGAGTGAGTCTGTAGTGAATCTGAATATACTGCAGCATAATTCAAGATTTCTTCAAAATACAGTGGGCTTTGTAATGCTTCTGTGACATTTGGAATTCTGCCAGAGCATGAAAGGAAATTTCCTCAGTCTTCAGGCATGACTATTGCAGGTGCTGGGTTGTCAGAAACACAGAGACAGGTTTTTTTTTAAAAAAAGCTGCTGCTTAAAAATTTGCTTGACCCTTATTTTCCTTGACTTCAAAACTCAACATATTTCTCTTTTGTTCTTTTTCTGCTTGCTAACATTACTGCAGAAGACAGCAGCAGGCATAGCACTGAATGCCATGCTGATTGACTGGTGTTTGCAAATCAGAGCACACACATGCACAGTCAGTGGATGATAAGGCAGCCTATGTGTCAAAATACTGACATCTTCATTAAACAGTTTCTTAGATTAATTTTTACATAAGAAATCACGTGCAGCATTTTTTGACAACACAACCTCAAGATCAATTTTCTAATTAGAAAGATGTATGGTACCTTGCTGTGTTACACTTGTGAAAGCTGGGAAAGCACTGGAACTGACCAGATAAATACCATCACTTTCTCAATAAGCAGGGAAGCCACTATTTAGGAAATCTTAAATTTAAATGTTAGGCACAGTTTATGTAGTAATCTCCAAAATACAGAGCAGGGAAAGATGGTGGAAAGATGGTGAGCAGTAATTTCCTGTGTTTGCTGAAGATCCTCGTGGCATGTCAACCCTGGACAGCAGATGCCCACCATCTGGGGTGGACACCAGATGCCCACCAAAGCTGCTCTGTCAGTCTTCTACTGAACTGGACAAGGGAGAGAAAACATAACAAAAGGCTCACGGATCGAGATAAGGACAGGGAGCTCACTCAGCAGATACTGTCACAGGCAAAACAGGCTGAATTTGGGGAAAAATGAATTTATTACAGATCAAATCAGAGTAGAGTAATGAGAAAATAAAAACAAATGTTAAAAACACTTTACTGCCATTCCTCCCTTTTTCCTGGGCTTAACTTTACTCCCGAATTGTCTACCTCCTTTCCCCAGTGGCACAGAGGGAAGGGGAATAGCAGTTGCAGTCTTTTCATCACACATTGCTTCTGCCACTCCTTCATCTTCATGTGGAGGACTCCTTACAATGCTACTTGCTTCATCACTGGGGTTGCTCCCACAGAAGACAGTTCTTCAAACTGCTCCAGCATGGGTGCCTTCTGTGGCATGGAGTCCCTCAGGAACAGACTGCTCCACCATGGATTCACAAGTCCTTCCAGCAAACCTCCTCCAGTATGGGCTCCTCTCTTTCCATGGGTCCACAGGTCTGTCAGGAGCCAGCTCCAGCACATGCTTCCCATGGAGTCACAGCCCCCTTTGGGCACCCACCTGTCCCACCATGGATCTCCATGAGCTGTAGGGGAACATCCTGCCTCACCATTGTCTTCACCACAGGCTGCAGGGGACTCTCTGCTCCAGTGCCTAGAGCATCTTCTCCTCTTTCTTTGCTGACCTTGGTGCCTGCAAAATTGTTTCTCTCACATATTCTCACTCCTGTCTTTGACTGCAGGTGCACAGGGTTTTTTGTTCCCTTCTTAAATACATTATCACAGGGATGCTACTGCTGTTGCTGATGGGCTTAGCCTTGGCCAGTGGTGGGACTGTCCTGGAGCTGGTTGTCATTGACTCTCAGACACAGGAGAAGTTCCTAGCATCTTCTCACAGAAGCAGCTCTGTAGCCCCCTGACTGCCAAAACCTTGCCACACAAACCCAGTACAGTCCTCGACACTGGACGTTCCTTAGGCATCATAAATCATGCCTTAACAAAACTGCTTGTGGTGGTATGATAGCCTCTTTGAAGCTAGCCATCTGTATCTAGAGTTGCTTTATCCTAATCCATGCTGACACTTCTTCCAGATTGTCTTCATCCCTATTCTGCCACACACACCTCCAAGTTCACCAGTCCCTTTCTTTATCATCATTGTCATCACCATTACTATTTTCCTCCACTGCTGGCAATCTTCACAGGAGATACAGAGCAAGGGAACATTACCACTTGTCAGTGGAGTTGTAATCTATATGAAGGTGCAGGCAAGTATTGTTGAAATACCCACAGTCATCAGTTCCCATTTTCCACAGTAAGATTGTAATATCCCTGGCAGGAAATCCCACTGCACCACAAGTAAATGATTTTGCTGTTTGTGAATCCGTTGACGGCAGATTTGCAGTCAGTGATCCTAATTTTCAATATTTTCTTCCATTTAGCTGAACGTTCATACTACATGGAAAAGTTCACAGGGAAGTATTCTTCTTTACCATTTTCTACAATCTGCTATATCTGTTCTTTAGTCTTATATTCCAGGAAGATTGACTGAAAAGTCCCATGAAGTGTTTATATTCTTATTTTCCACAACTTTTCTAGCTCCTGTGGGTAGCCCATCCCACTTTCACATGCTGAGAGCACCAATGCTGACAGCTTTGCATAGCATACTTTATATTCCTTTTCTGCCAGTTTACTGTTTCTTCGGTTTATTATCCATTTCACTGTCTCTCACTGTTGTCTGTCTTGTTACTGATTGTCAGCAGCAGTATATTTCTCAATTAGTTTTGAAGCCTGATCCAAAATCCATTCAGTCCCCCTTCAGTCTTTTCCATAATTTGCTGTATGTTTATATTCCTGCTCCACAGCAACACATCCTTCACTGCTCAAAAATTGTGAGTCTCTTAGTGCAGTAATTGTGATTACAGCATAGCACATGGATCAGAGTCTCATTCTCACATGCATAGTGTTTACATTTTCCATATAGTCCCCAGGCTGGATCACTCATAAACTAGAGAGAGGAGGCAGGGGGAGAAAAACCCACAAGAGCAAGCAGAATTCAATTTTAAAGACAAAGAAGTGCATGAAAAAAAGAGCGATGCACCCCAAATCCCACAAGAGCTGTAGAACAGAGCCAGAAAAAAAATATGCATCTGTGACATCCAAGCTCCAGTCAGGAACAAAGCCAAATAACCACAGCTTAATCTGTTTTAAAGCTTGTGTTAATGTTTGCCTTTTGCTTTCAACCATCGCTGTAAAGTGTTTTACAATGTTCTGTTGGAAGGAGCTATATAAGTTGTGATATACTATATAGTTGACACATAAACTACTCTTCTTTTGATCTTTCCAAGCTGAAACTGCATTGTTTTGGTTTTGTCTTTGGTTTTTATACCTCAGCTGCAGACCAGATTCATTGCTTTTGTAAGAAGGAGACATTAGCGATCTTGAGAGTTTCATTGCTTGCTCTCAGATAAACAGAGAGGTATCAGTGCTGTGGTATCATTTTCCCACATGTCCTACACCACCTGAATTCCTTTCATGGTACGCTGGAGGTCTGCAGTATTTAACACAGAAGTCGTTCTACAATTTATGGCATTTAGCACGTGACATAAAAATGCACATTTTAAAGACAAAGTTACCAGAATTGATCTTCCCAGGAAAGTATAAAAAATGCTTTAAAATCATCCTGAAGCTGAAAGATAAACAGGAACATCTGCTAAATGTCCTTCAAGGCATCCCAAGATTCATTTCAATTACCCTGCACAGCGCACCTCAGGTGCAGAGCAGCATTTTCAACTTTTGTATCTATCGAGTATAAGCCTAACACAAACTGCTATTTCTTCCCATTTGTTATTTCCTAGCATATCTGACAGGGTGGTTTCTTTCCAATTCCTTTTCTCTTTTTTTTTTTTTTTTTTTTACCAATATCCTAGTGCTTTACAGGAAATACAATATATGTCTCCTTCAGCTCTCATTCTGTAAGGTAATACTGACCTATATATTTTTGCTTTCTTGTCTTAAATTTCTTGTGTGCCTGACCTTTGAGTCGAACTGCTGCGCTATCCACTCTTCAAAGGCTAAGAAACCTTGGTTAATCCCTGTAATATCTTGTCTAGCCCTTGAAATGATACCTTAATTTAGAAACCAAAACCAAATAGTAAATATAGATCTGCACTCTCATTGGCCCACTGGTTTGTTTGAAGACAACTAAAAATGTGCAGCTGGTGTAACATACAAATGAAGTATTGGTAGAAAAGTGAATAACTTTTAATGATAGCATTACCCAAATTGTTTTAGCGATACCAATTTTATTATTTTTTTAAATATGTGTTTTAGCATCTTTTCCAGTTAATTAAGTGGTTAAACAGGCGATAATTTCAAGGGTTTATTTAAGAAAAAACCTTATAAAATGTTTTTGAAAGGAAAATAATGATCCTGTCCCATCCCCATGATGGCACTGCAAGACTGTTTTGGCATGGGTCTCCATTTCCAACCCACCAGTAAATTTCATCCCTGAAAAGGACTGTGCTCTCTAGGAGCAGATGGGATATCCTCACCTCAGAAACAAACACTAAATACTCTTGATTCCATAATGTATGTGCTTCTGTTTGGCAGAGTGATTCCCAGGACAGCTGCATTTATTACCCTGTGCCACTAAACCACAAAATATGTCTCCTCTCCTGAGATGCTAGGATGCACCAGAAATACCTACCCAGACCTCCTATGCCTTAGTTAACTCTGTGATGGGAGCTGGTAAGTAGCAGCTTCCTGAGTAGCTCTCAGTTTTACTCGACTGCATGAGGGTATCCATGGAATCTCAGGACAAAGCCCAGCACATGATCCTGCCCCACTTTCAGTGGTTTCAGATCTTCCTTAAACGTTTACACCAGCGTATTTTGGTTTTCCTTGCAATGAGGTGTAAATCCTCAATCATTTTGTTGCCAGATCTTCGCTAGATGCCATAGCTAAGAGGTAAGGATATGTAAGAACTAACACAGAAATGCCCCAAAAGAAGCAGCTTCCTAAATCGTTTTGCAGTTTAAGTGTTCAGTCTAAACCTCATCTTCTCCTTTCACAGTATGGTGCTGGTGTGCTTTCAGGGTCTGAATTCCAGCATACTGCCCTCAGCAAGAGCTTTAAGTCACATTCAAGCCTTAAGTGATCCCATATTGCAACGTTTAGCATCTGCATGCTAAACATTCAGATTACTAAAATTCAGATTACTAAAATTTAGTCCCAAGCTTACAGCCACACTGCCAGGACCAAACCCAGAGTAACACAAACAGACAAGCACAACAAAAGAGACCAAACTCCTACCCATTTTCACTGCTGTTTTAAATGAATAGAATTAATAATTTTGTTTTCCTGTGATTTCAAAATGCCAGTAGCTATAGCCAGCTGCTGGGCAGGACAAAAGACAGAATAAGAAATGTGTGGAAAAAAATTACAGAGATGCATATTGTTCTCTGCAAGCTCATGCAGAATGTCAAGTATTTGTTACCACATTTTCTGATACTTTTTTTTAAGGATGTGATTACTGCTGGTTTAATTCAGAGCATATCAATTTTTGGGTTAATTCCTTTTTGTATGGAAGTTGTTAGTGAAACTTTCAGTTGTCTATGTTCTACTTTATTTTAGCCTCAGTCACAAACTTTTTTTCACAACATTTCACTCCAGAGGGCATGAAATAAAGGTAAAATTGCTTCATATGTGTAATGCATGGACCTAAAGTCTCATGCAGATTCATGAAGATGTTTCATGAAGCATAGGATCATAGAATGATAGAGGTTGGAAGGGACCTCTGGAGATCATCTAGTCCAGCTCCCCTGCTAACACAGGTTTGCCTAGCTCAGGTTGTACAGGAACATATACAGGTGGGTTTTGAAAATCTCCTGATAAGGAGACTCCAGAACCTCTCTTGGCAGACTGTACCAGTACTCCAGCACCGTCAAAGTAAAGTTTATCCTTAAGTTCAAGTGAAAACTCCCATTTTCTAGTTTGTATTCATTACCTCTTGTCCTATCACTGGCCACCACTGAGAAGAGCCCAGCCCCATCCTCATGACCTCCACTTTTCAGATACTTGTATGCATGTATAAGTTTTGCAGGCTAAAGAGCCTCAGGTCTCTCAGCCTCTCCTCATAAAAGAGATGCTTCAGTCCCTTAATCATCCTCATGGCCCTCGGTTGAACTCTGTCCAGCAGTTCTCCCTCCCTCTTGAACTTAGGAGCCCAGAACTGGACACAATGTCTCTTTTTTCTTTCTGTGTTTCTTTATGTATGTTCACATAAAGAGACAGAAAGGACAAGTCCTCTTTCTTTCTTGGCTTTTAACTTGGATGGGAGGGAGTTGGGGGTTGTTTTGTTTTCAGTCTAAAGGCTGAAAGCTGAGACCATCAGTGTCCCCTGCTTGGAATAATAGCCATTCTGTTCTAAAGTTTTGACTGAGTTGTGGTTGCTCAGACCTCAAGCATCAAACCTGTGTACTCCTGATGTTTCCATCTGTTTCACTGTTGTATTGATGTATTTGTGATGAAATGTGGTGGCATGCCCTTCTTCCTCTGCCTACATAAATTTGATCAGAAGGAAATTTATTTTCATTCCTTTCTGTTTACAAAATGAAGGGTGTCTTTATAAAATGTAGAACATCTCAATATTTGAGCTCTTTATTCACTATTCAGAAGATAAACCAGGTGATTTGAAAAAAAAAAAATGCCTTTACTTCCAATTGATGGCTTGTTTTACTTACTACAATTATATTACAAGTTCAGATGTGAGTTGGGAAATTACTACTACATAACTAATTAAGCTTTAAGATTTAAGGAATATTCTTCCTGGAAAGCCAAACAAAAATGTGCTCATATTCACTGATAAAGGGGAAATCTCCTGCTCAAGGGTGCCCAAAACACACACTCACTAAAGAGAAGGTTAGAACTCACTCAGTCCCCACAAAATCCTTTGATGACTTGCTATTCCAAGGGGAGAGGAACCGACTGGAAGGAGACTTGCTTTGAGGAGACCGACTCAAAATGGCTCTGTAGCGGGACTCCTTTTATACCCTGAGTTGAGGGTGTTCTGTGATCATTTCAAATCAGCTCAAGGATCAAGCCCACATAACCACACAAAAGCAGGGTAAAAGCCTGGGCACCAAGTCACAAGGTAATGTGTGAGAAGCACCAAGCTGATCTTTATCAGCCTCTAGCAAGCAGCAAGCCTCAGCACTTTTCAGTTGTTTGCCAGGCTTTTGTGCTTATGTTAGGCTGTACCCGCCACACTCACATAGCCTTCTTTTGAAGTTTTGGTCCAGTTTGGTTTAAACAGCAGGCATGGTGTTATCTTGGTTGTATTGCAAGAAGACCACTGGTGGATATTCTAAATATGTTTTATGATCTTGCTTTGAACATACTTTGCCTTTGCACAGTGAGATTCTGATTAGGCAAGTCGTCCGTGTTACCTAATCCCAGCTATCAGGATTATGGAGAAGGCCACCACTATGGCAGTGGGAGGGGTCAGTACAGAACAATGTGCCATTTTCACATACCACTCACTTTTTTGCCTCATTTGTTTCCAGAAATCATTCTTTCACTTGCTTTCTCTCTGCTTTCCAGGTGTGGATGTGTGGAGGTGGCATGTTTGATGTTCCATGCTCTCGAGTTGGGCATATCTACAGGAAGTACGTCCCGTATAAAGTCCCTTCTGGAACCAGCCTAGCAAGGGTGAGTGATCAGATCTTGTTGGGTTTTGCTTTTGTTCATCATCAGTCTCTTCATTCCCTGTGAACTAGTTTCCAGTAAACCACTGAAATGAAAAAAGAATCTTTATTTTTCTGAAATGAGATGTGCAATTGCTTCAGTTACATTGCCTTTCAGAGGCAGGATTGCCAATAATAAAATTAAAACTCAAAAGTACAGGCTTGGGCATCTCAGCACAGAAGCACGTTTCATACTGATTCAAAGGAACCTGGAAATAACCTGACGCTTATAGTTCTCCAATTGCATACTGTTGTCTGTCATAGTTTTTTCAAGCAGGACCAATTTGAATGCATATTTTCTCTTACCAGTCAGCTGAACAGACAGAATCTTGTGGAAAGGTAAAATGTGGTTGTGGAATACAGCCAGCTTGAAGCCGTGTGAGTGAGAAATTACCAGACTTCTAGACATTTCTCAGAGAGTACTGAACGCATCCAGATCCATGAGGGACTTTTTGCTCAAGAGAAAATCTTCTGTAACTTTCTGGAGATTTTCATGGGTTGTCAAAAGATGGGAGACAAAGGGCACAGATGTAGCTTCCAGGGAGACAGTAGGATTTATTCATGCTTGAGTTTAATCTTTTCTGGTTTAGAGGGCGTTGGGGTTTTTTTCAATAAAATGGCATTAATATTAAAGTTTGCATATTGCCATAGGGTAGTATTTTATTAATCATATTTTTGCTTCATGGGGTACAAATGAAAGAATAAAAGAATATATTTCTTGCTGTAAGGGGGAGATACTCTTGGTTTCAGCACCATGGGACAAGATTTGCTGTAGTAACTGCAGCAGAGGAAATAGGCCACCTTTGTTGCCTGCCTAAGAACTGGCTAGAAAGAGAGAAGGATTTGCTTTATAAGAGCATCAGAGTAGACAGTGCCACACATAATACAGAGAATCTCATCAGAGAATATGCTGTCTTGTGCATTACACGTGGGAGCAAAATTACAAGCATTTGTATTTGAACTAATAGTTTCTCATACAGCTCAGCTCTTAACCAGCTTTCATGGAGGCATTGTGTGCACTTAGAGCTTGATTTCGATACATAACTTGTGAAATATTGTGAAACCCCATTCTTAGTTATAAAAATGAAATATCTCCCCATGCATAGGGTGTCCTACATAGCATGTTGATAGGGTGTGTCTTGTCCTTTCCATTCAAATAATGGATAGTTTCTTCTGTGTTGTTGGGGTCCAAAATATGATACTTAGGTAAATTTCTCACATATATTTATCACTGACAAAAAATTTGCATTCTCAAGTTCCCAGCTTGTTTCCCGTACCATATTCAAAAGAAAAACATTCATATTAGGGTACATTGTATTAAGGCTGCTAAGAACACAATATCTGAAGTTTCACTGTTTGGGGCTGCCATAGTAAGTAGCCAAGAAAGAGAGTTTGATCTCTGACCCATCAAATCGTGTGTAATTTTAAGATTAAAAATAGTCTCTTTCTCTCATTCAAGCCAGAAAAGGAAAAGCAAGGACACAGTCATCCTCAATGCTTCAGTCCCTTTGATACAGATCTCTCGTATTCCAAATAAACTGCCCCAAATGGAGCTGTTAGCCAAAATAATACTAAGTGAATATGCACAGAAGTGGCCTGGATATTTCAACTATCTTTGCATTATCCTTCAAATATTATATTATATTATATTATGTTATATTATATTATATCATCCAAAGGTTATAGTCTACCCCTTAAGAGTATTTTAGCTAAAACATCCCTCTGGTTCAAGAATATAATGAATAGCACATTCAATAATATCTGGAAGTATTACCCCTTCTGCCAATAGCAATACTTTTCACTCCTAAGTAGTTTCCACAACGGATTTTACTAAACCCTTTTCCATCTTCTGCAGTGTAAAGTAGGATGCTGGAGGTGCAGTTCAGAAAGGAATGAGCCATAGGAAGCCCAGCTGTGATTGCAAAAATCATTGCAAGTGCCCCTTTATTAATCATGGGAGAATTTCCCCTTGTGCAGATACTGTGTTAAAGAACAGCAGATTTTCCAATCCTATCCACAGCAGCAGCACAAAGGATATGGAGATTGGAGATAGGAAGAGGACAGAGCTTCTAGACAAATTCAGGCATACCCCAGATCATACCATGGGTTTCCTTTCAAGCTGTTTCAGCTTATGTCTGCTCTTAACAAATAATATTTAAAGTGATGATTTTACCTTCCCTTGGAATTTCACCTCTGTATATCTTTTAGCAAGAAGCACACAGTTTCAGCCAGCTAGATAGCAATCTACATATATTTTTAAAGACCTGTGACCTGGTATGTGAATCACATACACTTTATTAAATGAGAGACTTTTCAAAAATGGTGTTCTATCACCCCGTCACTGAATAACCATTAGTGTACTATACAAAATAGTATGTATCTCTATGGAATGTCTGGCTTATAAACAAGATTCAGTGATGTCTAGTGCGTGCAGGCAACACACAGAGGGTTGTAAAAGCAATTCAGCCTTGGATTGCCTTGAGGTCCTATATATGCAGAAGTGACCCATGAGGAGTTGTGTAGATAGCTCAGCTCCAAGTAGTCCATAAGCCATAGACCAAACAGGGCAGTGCTGCATCAGAGAACCCTGGGGAGTTCCAGTACTGGTTCTAGCTGACAACAGACAATCACAAGATCAGCAAAATAGAATTAGAAAGAGGAGCACACCAGCATGAACCCCAGCCATGGATGGAATAAAGAAAGATAAAGGGAAACTCCATTACATTGCCTAAGATAAACATTCCTTATGGTACAATCCACTCAGGCGTAGTTGTGCCCACAGTCACTTGAATCAGGGGATAAAAGCCTTAAGGTTTAGGAATGGGGAGTTGCCTTTCCAGTGCTACACTCTGCCTCTATGGAGACCCTTCCCCCTTGGTCAGGACACCAGCCGAGGACTCTTCTGGGTAATCAAATATTTAACATGCTGTAAGTTTGTAACCTCAAGTGATTAACTAACATATAAAATGTTTAGTGTGCTTTTTTAGGTCATTATAGTATACTCATGCTTTGAAATTGTAAGCCTGCATTCTTCCATTGTATCAGTGAAGACCTGCAATAGTGGCATATCAAATCAGTTGCTTGAACCCTGCAGTTAAACCTGTGAGGAAGCTCAATCATTTGCTTGGGCCTTACAGTTAAACCTGTAAGAAAACTCAAATAAATTTTTTGCTTGAACCTTGCAGGTTAGTCTCTTTTCATCACAGTATTATGACATCAGTTCTCTATATCCTTCTTTTACTACATTTCATAGCTTCTTATCTGTCACTCAAGACCTGCAAGGCCATGTATTTTTTTCGCTGACACATACCCCATTAATTGAAAATCATCCACGTATGAAACACTCTGTCGGAAAAACTGTCTGGTGGTACAGAGTGAAAGTAAAGCAAGCTGTAAACATGCCTAGCAGATTCATGAAACAGACTGTGACAACCAAATGCAGATTAAAAAGCTGAGTATTTTTGTCTGGAGGTATCTAAGGTGTTGTTTGCCTAATGCAGTCAGTGTCCAATTTTCAGGCAATATCACATTGGGCAAGCAGATGTCAACACTGATTCCACATTGTGATGTAGAAGCTCCACGTAATTGTTCACTCATTCTAAATCTGTGAACTTCTGCACAAAAATGTAGTGACTAATAATCTTGCCTGTTCATTTTAAGTAAGACATATATAGAAAGCAAACCCCAAAATCTTAAAGTCCTATGCAAGATTTTGCCCTATTAAAATCTTCTGGATTTTTGGACTGGATTATTTCAGTTGCTTTGTGGTATGCTTGGCTGTTGCTTCATTTTTAACAATTCTAGGTAAGCCGTTTTCTTTTAGCCAGTTACCTATGAAATTAGATTCTAAAGTATTATTATCATTTCTTGTAGATCTATCCCAGTTTATTAGTCTCCTGTTTGCAGGGGGTGTGCTTTCCTTTTTGTAATTATATAAAAGCCATAAGAGATCTATCAATAAAAGCTCAATGTTTCATTGCATATGCAGAGATAAACTTAGAATTTTAAAAAATATCCACAGAATTTTTTTTCATTTGCAGGTGTTATACGCAGGATTTTAGCATTAACTACAGAGCATTATAGAGCATTAGGCCTTTCTGAAAGGAAGGGCAATCCCACAGATGGTCTAGTTTGGATGCTAATGAAGCAGTGTGGTGAATCCTAACACTAAGTTGAATTCCTCCCTGCACACCAGGATGTGGGATCCCAGAGCACAATGATCCTCTAACCCAGGAGGCACAAGCATGGTGACATTTGCCTCATCGCACAGTGTCGCTGAATTGGAACTTGCAAAAGTTTGGGTTCAGGAATTCAGCTGATAAAGGTGGGTTCAGATTCCCACCTGAACCATTTGCTCAGCCTTTTCGTGTGGCTTTGAAGGGGATCTTCAAAGAAAATTACTCTAGCTATACCATCTGTGCCATGACCACATTTGCATTTTTTGACAGAGCTTCCTTTAATATTATTAATGACTACAAATAATGTTTGGGGTTTCTTAGAGCAGCCAGTGAACATTTTCTTCTCAGTTTCCAGGCGATTTAAAGAGCCAAGGGGAATCAGTTAGGTAACAGCTATGTTTTCTTGTGACCAGAGTGCAAACCAATAGATGAAGCATGCTGCTAAAGGACCACTACTGGTACTTTTGCAATCACCTCTGTGTCACAGAAGACTGTAGCACAGTTATTGAAACTGTTGAATCATAAAAAAGTAGCTGAAACATCAGCTTAAAATAAGCAAATTGTTTAGGAATCAAGCAGACTCACCTTCTTGCAGCAGGACAGCTATTTGTTGGCTACTGGGATGTTTGCTTTACAAACCCATAATAATGATGGTTAGACAATCCAGCTTTTAAGTTTTCATTCTAGCTTTTTTCATTTTACAGATTCATAAATTTGTCATTAAAATTAATGAAACCAAGATATCAAGCAGTGCACTTACCAAAGAAAATTTTCAAATTCATATCTTCTGATGCTTGAATACCAGAAAATCAAAGTAATTTTTTTTCAATGCTAGGTTTTTATGTTTTCTGCAATTTGAGTGCAAGTTTTTTTTTTAGGATAAAAAGTGCAACAGGGCAGGCAACTTAGTTCTCCAAAAGGAATAGAAAGATGGTGGAGAAGTAGATGTTTCTGAACAATGACAACATCAAACTGGTAGTAGCTACTTTCCAGATTTCATTCAATAGGGTACTACTGGAACGCATTACATGGCTAAAATCTACTTGGAACCCTCTTCCAGGCTTGGCTGTAAAGGTAAGCTATCTCTATATTTGTCCATGGAGCATGGGCCTATAAGGCCAACAAATCTGCAGAGATGTGAGTGTCACTCTGTTTTCCACAGCTCCCCTACAGCCAGCCTGCAGAGACCTGCAGCCACAGAGCTGGAGGCAGCCAGCAGCATCCTCACAGGACCTTGTCTATCCTTGCCCTCCAAGCCCCCCAGGCCAGTCTCATGTGAGCCAGCAAGCAGAGATTTAGCCTTGAGGCAGTAGGAAGGCTTCTTTGATTTTTTTTTCTACATGCAGGTCTTAACTTTTTTTTGCAGTGGACTTGCAAACCTTTGTAGAGGAATCAAATTCTGGTTGTTTTCAGATTACATCTGTGGAATTTCAGGTTTAGGTGTTTTCAGACTAGTGGCTGAGAATAAATAGTCTCTTGCTTCTCTGCCAGCTGTGCTAACTCTCACAGGACTTATTTGTATACTCCACCAGTTTTGTCACCTAGTCAGTGCACTGTCTTCCATGGGGGAGTATTTCTTGTATGCCTGCAGACATCTCTTTATTTAGTTGGGTTCTTTGTACAAAAATACAAACCATTTCTGGAATGAAACACAATTAAGTTTTAAGCACAGTTAAGTGCAGAGGACCAAAATAAGATAGCCAACAGGGGGAAAGATTAACAAAAAATAGCACAGCCTAAGTTAAAAGGAAGTTAGGCAAGAAAGGGAAAGGGATGTAAACCCTCAGACTTAAATGCTGTGGCAGAGGTATTGAGACGTGAACATCAAAAAGCTGCAATTAGTGTCCAGGAAATATTTTACTATGCTTTCACTGTAGAAATACAGACATGAGAAATGGTTGCATTCCAACACTGACGAAGGACCTGCATGAAATTGAAGGTACCATTTTTCCTCTTGTGAGTGCTATAGAATTTTGTACCCTGTTGCCTCTGTCATACTAATCCATACTTGCCGGATGGGCTTCTCCAGTCATACTTTATTCTCCTCTTCTGTGATGATTTATTGTGACATTATGCTACTCATATTCCAGAGGAACATAAAGTGTAGTTATCTTGGCTGGATGGATCCCAGTGTGCTTTTTAAGTACATTTTACAGAAAAGCAAACTGTGTTTTCTGTTATTTCCAGCCAAATGAAATAGAGCAGCTTCCAGAAGAGGGCACGTGTTTTGAAGCAGCAACAGCACTGTGCTTTGCAAAACAATCAAAACCCATTTAAATTAGGAAGATGATGTAGGTGGAGTGAAAATAATCCCACTGGAATTTTACTGGGAAGGAAGAGGGATAAATACATCAGTTGTTGCAGAGACAGTAGTGTTCTTTTTAGCAAATAGTCATATCCTGTCATATATTTCACAACTGAAATACACAGTCAGACATGCTATGGTGATTCACATTTGATTGGCGTAATTGAAAGTGATTTTTGACTGATGACAGTGAGTCCTGACTGATGAGAGAAATTACTATCATGACAGATTAGACTGCACCAGCTGGTGACATCCAGACTCCTGGAAAAGGTTCATCTTAAATGCAAGAAAGCAGGAACTTGTTACAGAATCCGAATGTTCTCGTAGGATGTCGGTATCGACAAAAGTGAAATCTGTGGATTGGGGTCAGGGATAGGTTAATGCAAACAGTAAGTTAAAACAAAAGCAGAAAAAGCAGATTATGCGGGTGAAATGAAATAAGTAATAAAACTATTGTGTTGCTTTAGTGCCACTGAACAAGAAGAAAATACTTTAGAACAACTGTAAAAACTGAAAAAAAGAATTACATTTTTATATTAGTTTAACTGCTGCATCCAGAATGCAAATAGGAAAAGATGCCACTAGAGGATGGAGTTGAGCAGGCTTGCAACGTGGAATAGAGTACAGCTACATATCTCTCTTATCAGTGCAAGCATTGCAGGCCAGCACACCAGCCACAGTTATGAAACGTGGAACTACCCTGTTTGTATGAGGAACCAATCTCATTAAACCTTGCTTAGAGGGAATATTTATCAATCTGTCCTCTGCCAGGTCCCTGCCTCACTCCACTTCTCCATTCTCTTGGCCAGCATCGGCCTTCTTCTTCCTGCATTTATTTGAGTAATAGCACATCTCTTAGAAATGGCAGATCACCTCACATGCTTAAAAAGAAAGGACAGTTATTTGATCAGAGAGATGTATCTTCCCTGCTCACCAAAGAATGTGAAAGAGACAAAATGGTCTATGAAAAATTTATTTTTTTTCAAGTGGAGATGTCCTCATTTTTCTTTCTCTCCAGTCAAATTGATTTAAACTCTTTGTATTGCAGTCCAGGTATCAGTGACGTTGTAACTTACCGCCTTGTAGACTATTGCTGAGTGAAAATGGAAAACAAAGTGACAGCCTTAAATGTGTGAGTTCATACAAATTAAAGAAAACTTGTCTAAATGTAAGGCCAGTGTTAAAGGAAAGTAAAATTGTAACAGTGTCACAAAATGTAATTATGCCAGGAATGTGTACATGGGCAACTGATGACGACTGATGTCAGTCTTAGTGTGATTGCCATCACTTTTGTATGCATCTCACAGCTTCTTGGTGACAGCTGTCACAACCTTACATATAGAAATATGCATCTACTAAAATATCATTGGGCCTTATTAATTCTTGTACAGAAATCTTTCACTATAATGACAAGAGAACAAATTATCATTAGTCTGTGATGGATAGGTCCTGAGAAACTCCTCAGATGTCCATCTAGAATCCTTGTGACTTCCTTGCATTGCCAATTCAGGTAACTGATTAATATTGATCATCATTTGATCGCTCCTATTAATTTTTATTTTTGCTTTTTTTTTCCTGTTAAAAGACATGGGTAAACAATCTGGACATCCATAACCTTGCAATGCATCTAGCAAACAAACTAAGCTACAGCAGTGTTCAGTTATATAAATGTGTTTAATTTCTCCTTCGTAAATGCATTTAGATGAGATGTTCAGATTGAATCCAAGTAAGCATGGTCTACCACAAAGAGAGCCCAAAACTGATTCTTTTTATTGATAAAGATATTTGATGCCATTTGAGAAACTGGCATTTAAATGAGTTTTTTTAGAAGATTATGCAAAGAATAGCAGAGAGAAAAAAATCAAGATTCAAATCTCTTAGTTTGTTCTCAATTCTTTGTAGCTTAGCTTCACTGTGAGACTGCAGTGTTTAAATGATGCTGTAAGGCACTCACAAAATGCCACCTAACATGGTAGGCTCTTAAACTCCTTTTTACCTGTAAATTCTATGACGGTATTTACACAAACACGGGAAAATCCTAACAAAGTTGAACTGCTTAGCACCTGTTTTGCAGCTAGGCTCTGTCAAGATTTGGTAGCTACTCATGACAATTTGCACTTGTGAGATTTAGGATGATGTCATTCTCAGATTGTGCCCAGCCTCATCTAAGGCTCAGGTAAAGTGGACCGTCTTTTCTCCACCTTGTCAAACGTTCACCCAGATTGTGGGAAGGGCAGCTTTGGGAGACTCATGAAAGACTTGAAATCACACTCTTACCTTACTGTAAGGCCTTAAAGTGTTTAGAGATTGAATGCACTCCTCCTGGTTATGCTCCTCTACCTTCTGTTATCGTATGGGGAGTAGAAGAGCAGCAGCTTACTGACATGATTTGCAGAGAAGAGTTATGTGCGTGTGAAGGGGAATCTTCATCTTACAAGAGCTCACTTACCTTAGGCATCCTGCCAGGAACATGCTAGGCTAGGATGTTCTAAATAGGAATGTAAATGATGTTTCCTTTGAACCTGTGAACTTGTGCCAGACTACCTTCCAGTACATGTTCATGTTAAAAGGAAGTGTGGCGATTACTGAGCTCGTGTAGTGATAATGAAGAGAAGAAATCCAGGCTAACTGAAGTCAACAAACCTCTTTAAAACTATAAAACACTTGGATGCTGAGTTCTTGCTTCATAGTAACTGCCAGCTTTAGAAAGAGCTTCCTGCTACTCCAGAATAGTGAGTTCCTTACAGTCATATTTATAAACAGTCCAGAGCTTTACAGCTATCAAATCAAGTTTACATTTTAAAAAGGGAATCTACTGAAATTGAAAAGGATGTCTCATAAGGATTCAGCTTATGATATCAGTGTATAAACATGCAAAGTGTAATATATAGGTTTTTACTGTAAACTTAGGAGGTTTTGGCAGGTGAATGAGAATTTTGAAGTAGTGACCAGGTGTGCTATCAAGATTTCTGTTGGACTCCTGTTTTATTCAGTTATAATAATTTAAAGCAGAATTAAATTCTTTTAGTGCAGCCAGATAATTAAAGCAAAACCTCCAGCAGACCCTATTCTGCATATTGATGAGGCAAGTTGCTCCTGGAGTTACTTTGATTTTTTTTTCCTTAAGAGAATATCTTACTGTACTTTTAATGTATGGTTATTTTAGCAGAGTAGTTTTTTAACATGAAAATAGCATTATCAGGTGATGTGATTGTAAAAAGTAGTATGATATTTTCTAGAACAGTCTTAAACTACATGTGCATTGTAGTAAGTGAAGTGTTCAGCATTACAGTGGAAGATACACTAGAAAGATCACACCTATTTTCATTACTTTGACTTCTTTTAATGTGACTATTCATATTCGTACTCATCTACAAAGTCTCATCACGTAATATTTTCACTGGTCAGGAGATTTCTGTGTTACAGGACTTCTGCCAGAAAGGTGAGATTGTCATTTAGATGATGTTCTTGAATTTGTTCTGGTTTTCTTTGTCCTACCCAGTTCCTGTATTCTTGTATTTTAATTTAGATCTTCATGAAATTAGAACAAAAGTCAACCTTGTGTGGGGCATGAGCTGTTTTGGAATAGGGATATAAGTGTTGTGAATTCTTATACTGCTTTATATTTTTTTTTTTTTTGCTTTATCCTTGCAGGTTTTAATGTATTTGCTTCACAGAAAAAAAGCATACAGAAAGTTATCTTGCAGTGTCAGCTAAAAGTACTTCATTTGTTTGATATCTTGCTATCTTTGTATTCAGATAAGTTTTATTAGTTCAGGGACATTTAGAGTGCATGGATTAATAAAATTCAGGAAAGGAATTTTCAAATTAGTATTGAAAGCAAATCAGAACATGAATCAGGCCTACTTAGATGCAGAGAATGTTCTGAAAAGAAACATTACCTTATGTTGATGATAATCAGATGTATATTGTCCTCCACTTATTACAGAGCAAATCTCAGCATTTTGCAGTTAGTGTTCTATAAAAAGAATATTATAAAACTTTACAGCCTAGTGTCTCAGTGTCATCCAGTGAGATGTTGCTTTGTTGGTGGGATAAGAGATTAGATAGCTGAGGAAATGCAGAATAAACTAAGCCTGTACTCTACTACAATACCAGCCTATAAATTTGTGTGGATTAAGTTGCAGGAGGAATTTTAAAATCTGACAAAACACAGAAAAGTGTAGATTCCTTGATGTTAAGTAACAATAAAATATATCTCTTTAGTCTCATCCATACAGGATTATTCCTTACAAGTCTTTTATTATATATATAATTTGAGTCATAACATCTAATTACAATTTGATTAATACCTATGCAACAAAATAAGTAATTGCTTCCTGTTAAATGCTAATGGAAATCAACTTTGTGGTACATAAGCCAGAACTGGGTTTCATGGAACAGAAATAGTCTTAGACATGTCTATAGGATGAGTGTAGAAAGTCACAAGCTGCAATGCCTATCCCATGAGATGCTTTGCTTCAGGTCAGCTCCACTTTAGAGTTACATGCTATGCACAGACTTACTAGCACAGCGAAGCTTCCAGTCCAAAGGCAGTGCAAAACCAACAATGAGAACAAGCAGAGGAGGCTCAGCATTGTTTGCTCCCATACATGTGTACATGTGGTGGTTTGGCCTTGGGTGAGGGCCAGATTCCCATCAAAGCCATTCTGTCACTCCCAGGGGAGAAGGAAAATGTGAAAAGAGGCCTGTGGATCAAGATAGAAACAATTTAATAAGGCAAAGAGAAAGCAAAGGCCATGTGTGGAAGCAACAGCAAAGAAAGATGTTATTCTCTGCTCCCCATCAGCAGACAATGTTCGGTCACTCCCCAGGAAGCAGGGTTTCAATATGCATAGCAGTTGCTTCAGAGGACAGATGCCATTAACAAATGCCTCCACACTTCCTTCTTTCACTTAGCTTTTATATCTCAGCTGATGTCCTGTGGTATGGAAGACTCCTTTGGTGAGTTTGAGTCAGCTGGCCCAGCCATGTCTCCTTCCAAGATCTTGCCCATCCCTCAGCCTGCTGTTGGGTGGAGGGGGGAAATGTTTGAAAAGCACAGCCTTGGTGCTATGCAAGCACTGCTTAGCAGTAGCCAAAACAGTGGTTTGTTACAGCTAGCACTACAAAACACAGCACTATGAAAGCTGCTGTTGGGAGAACTAACTCCATCTCAGCTGAACCAAATACAGCACGTTAATCCTGAGCCTAAAATTTAGATGGGAATTGCTAGGTGACTAAGCATAATGATACCTGAAAATTCAAATGCTTTTCAAATGCAAAGTGAAGTAGATTAGAAGGAATAATTTGAACCATTTGTGAACATTAGTAGGTTCTGAACTAACAGGAAAGGAGATACAGGTACCAATTTGAGGAGCTGAAAGAAAATTTCTGTTCATCATCCATTATTAATCAGAAAAACATGTGAAGATTCATAAAGAATGTGAAGGAGAATGAGATATTCAACAGATAGAAGAAAACATATCTTACAGAGTCAAGAGGAAATCAGGGTACTCAATACTCCATAATGCTTGCTCAATACTGAAAAGAATAGTGGTAATCATCCATTGTTTTAAGACTGAGAAAGTAGGCCAGCTAAGCTTAGAAGTTGTGTGACCTACTGAGTTTTTTTGTGTTTAATTCTCCCTTTTAGAAGTGTCATTTTCTCAAAGCATGAAGGTGGTAATGATTGTTTTTCCCTGTGGCACAGAACCTGAAGCGCGTGGCAGAGACGTGGATGGATGAGTTTGCAGAGTACATTTACCAGCGACGGCCTGAGTACAGACACCTCTCGACTGGAGATATCTCTGCCCAGAAGGAACTTCGCAAGCACCTTAAATGTAAAGATTTCAAGTGGTTCATGGCTGCAGTGGCTTGGGATGTTCCCAAATATTATCCTCCTGTGGAACCTCCACCTGCTGCCTGGGGGGAGGTGAGGAATACACAAATGAGATCAAATTTAAATGAGTCTAACATTTTACATTGCGAGAAACTAAAATTATAGCTTTAGCTCCTGTGATAAGTAATGTTATTCAGGGAGTTCCCAATGACTGGAACAATCTCTAGAGTAGTCATTAAACTAAGAAACCTTCATGTCTTAGAACTATCACTGCTGCTTTTATAATTCCTTACAATTTTGTGGGTACAGGCCATAAGATGCATGCACAATGAGGACAAGAATGTGGAAAACAATATGTTGACCTCATTATTGCATGTTACAAGATGATTTTAGATGTTGAGAATCACCTTAGTGAAAAATGAAGTCTGAAATCACCACTTTTGGGGTTTTTTTTCATATCCACTTACATACCTTCTCAACAGTTGTATGAAGGTGGAGTTAAGTTTGCTCTGTTTTGCTCACACATGGAAATGTGACAAAGGAAGCCTTGATACTTTTCTTTTACAAAGATGGGGTTTTCTCAGCCTGTGGTCTGCATTCTGTAGGTGCTGCAATGGCCAAATACCAGTAGCAGACAAGTACAATTTGATGCCTAGGGAACAAGGGGATGGAGAGAACACCAAAGAGAAGTCAATATCTGAGCATTGCTCCAGAGCAGGGTAGAAGCAAACAGCCTGCTGGAACTCTCCTCTCATGATCAGAGATGTTCTGCATTCAGAGCTGTAGCCCACCTTCCTTTGACAGTTTGTTTTGTGTATAAGAGATGAAATCACTAAGAGTGCAGGGACAGGAAATTACTTTCATAGCTGCACTGAAAAATTGTAGTAGCTTTTGTTACAGTGGAGAGGAACTACAGTTTCAGTCCATGGCAAGGTGGCATGCAGAGAGCTTTTTCCTCTCAGTTCATTTTGATTTATAAAGAAGGCTTTGCTCTTTCAGTGTATTATGCTACTTTTTTTTTAAAACCATAGGAATATCTGTACTGTGAGTTCTGCCCTTCTCTGATTTTGCTGGAGATGTTCTTGGAGCTCTCAGACAATTACCTTTTCTGTTTGAAACCAAAAGATGAAGTTGAAACTTTGACCAAAACATTTGGTAAGTCCCCTCACATCTCTGCATATCCTTAGTGGTCAAGGCTGGACCATGCAGGGTGTTTCTAAACACAGGTGCCTTTAGTATTCTCCAGAATTTCTTTCTAAAAAAGCAAATTTTTCTCATTGTGAAGTTTTAAAAAAAACTTACTGTGCTAGTAGCAGACCTTAGTTCTTCTTTGTAAGCTACCAGTTACAGATATTCAAAGGAACTTGTTTGCTTCTTCTCAGAAATAATGAATTCCTTTGTTAACGTTTCCTCTATCTTTGATGCTGCTGCCCACACTTCATGAGATGAGAGTATACCGAGAGGTTAGGAGTTTATCAGTAGAAGTCAAGCCAGATTGGGGTGCCATGACTACTACTATGATCTTCCTTCATCATCTTCCACTTATATACATGTGCATCCTTGGAGAAGTGTGATCATGAGATATTAATTTCTCTGGCCAGCTTCAAAGTCCTTAATTCAATCAGAGGGTCTAAGTGGAGAACACTGTAATTCAGGTATTCACTCCTTTTGCAGCAATATTAATATATTCTTTGCATAAAAGCAAGAGTTATAAAAGTAAATCAAAGATCATAGCAGTGGTATCAAATTTGTACCTTAAAAAGCATTTATTGAATTCTTAGGAAGGAATTGAAAACCAAGGGGTTTCTTTTCCCTCTAAAATGTACTTTCTCTGAAATAACAAGAAGAGAATGTTCAGCCCTGCTGCTCTGTTTTTTCCTGAAACTGTCACATTCCTGTGAAGTTTTAATTAATTTGTTGGCACTTGCAAGAAACTTGAACAAACTTGAAGGTCAATGGCTGTTGTAATTAGAAGCTGAAAGAGGAAAACAGACTGTGTATTATTGCTTTGTAAGAATCAAGCAGTTCTAGAAACCTTGCTGATTATAAAGACTAGATGTCTGTGCCAAGGCTGACTGTCATTTAGTATCCTCTCTGCCTCCACTTGGAAATACTTTACCTCTGCTTGCCTGTGCCAGTCTGAGAAAATAAACAATGAGGCACTCAGACAATTTTTTGCTCCAATATTTTGATATCTATCTTGTAAAAGCATGCAGTGTGAAAGCAGACATCTCATAAACAGCCTCTGCATAGCTCCTCTTTTTTTGCCAAACACATTTATCTAAAATCTGACTCGTATATTTCTTGACAAAATCAGTTTATGGTGGAAAAGAAGGAAATTTGAAAAACCAAAGCCAATCTTCTTCACTACACTTGTCATGGCCTTATCTCTCCTGCACGTTTGTGCCTTTTGTCCTTTGTAGCTGGCAGGGTGTACGTTCCCTTGATACTCTACTCTGCCTTGTAACGTCTGAAATATGTGCATTAAAGCACTGTAGCAGCAAATTCAGACACATTTAGGCTAGTGAGACTGTCAGTTCTGTGTCTGAGTGAGATAACCATACTCTTTACTCTTCCACAGGGAGAAAATGAAAGTTTTCAGTTAGGTTTTGTTCTTATCCTTCCAAATACATTGGAAATTATGCTACCAGTATGCCACAGTATTACTCATCCCATTCTTTTTATAAGACACAATCGTTTATTTGTAATGTGTATTTAAAATCCTGTTGAAGGAAGTGAAAACAATAGCTGCACTAGTTGACATTTGAACACCAAATATTTTCTTAGGAAGTACTTATGAATCTACAAGATGTTATCCAGCATGAATATATTATGCAGATGTCACAACTTCCAACAGTATCTTTGAAAACACATTTTACAGTAAATCAATGATATAATACCAGCCATTGTCATTTATTTTGGACTTCATGAGTCTTGTAGTCAAGATGATAAGATAAAAAAATTGTTACTCAGTCAAAAGGGAAATATTTAAGCTTGTTTCATTTGCTGTTACATGACTTGATTCTCAGTGATTTAATACAGCAAGTCTCTGAGTCACTGCAGCAGTGCTAAGCTGTAGGACTCGAAAATACTCCTTTCTCAGTCCTGAACTCGTGCATTTTACAGAACTGTTTTACATCACTGGCATGAAAATATTGCCCAAGTCAAGCAGCACATTTTAAAAAGGATGAAAGCCTAAAACCTTACTAACTACTCCTTTGATTACTTTTTCTAGAGTGTCAGCCTCAGACCTTAAATGAGTCCATCTCAGCCCACCAAGTGTCACAGGTCTGTTGTACAAAAGCTCTGTGTAGACAAAGTGCTACACAGCTTGGCCACTCAAATTCTGCCATTGGGATTAGTGTCATACTGAATAACAGAGTCCCCTGTTTCTTCAGTGAGGTCTTTGGCAGTGATTGACTTCTTTTAACTTCAACTTTTCTTGAATAACAGCTCACACAAAGGGTAAATACTTTTAGAATTACTATCCATTTGACAGGAAAGGTGGCTCATTTTTCCATATTTCATCTGTAGACGTTGATGGCCCTTGGGTTATCTGGGAATGTAAGCAGTGCACTATAACTGGCTTTTAGCACTGCTTAAGTGAAAAAAGCAACAGAAGGGAACATTGTTAATGTCTCCTAAAAGCTACAGCCACTTTCTTAGTTGAGGCATTAAATCAGATGTCCATCAGTGACAGCCTGGCTCTGGTACAGGCATGCTAAGGCTACAGTAACCAGGAGATCATTCACTATCTCAACAGCAAATCTTGCAGGAACTCATTTGCCTATGAACTTAGAGAGGTTTAGATTTAGCAAAGAATATTGGTCAATATAATTGCTGGACCTTGGGAAGCTGTGATTTCCCACTGGTTTAAGCCTTAAAAGGAAAGGGAGAAATTTGCTTTGCTTTAACATATAGGTGTGTGAGAGGAGGTTGTTTCGTTGTTTTCTCTCTAACGTGGAGCATGCTAGTCTGTCCATTACACAGCTCTGAACAAAAAGCTTAAAAATCTCAAAATTAATGCTAGCAGGTTGTATCAATGGCCTCCAACCATTCCTCTTCCACAAAAGACTGTTGCTTTTCTGCAAGAGTATCATGTTAATCAACACATCTATTGCTTTCCAGTTCCCGTCACATGCTTGCTTACTAATGACAGTAAGTGTTCTAAAGAGGGTAATGCTAGACCATCTTAATCTGCCTCCTTCACAGGGAGCTTGTTAAATAACATGACTGCTGGTTGTCATAAAACTCCAACATTAATTTAAGTAGAGATCAAGTTATCTGGGAGAGTATATATTCTGCAATATGTAAATGCTGTTTGGGAAACCCTAATTTTATTTATTTATTTATTTGCCTTTCTTGAGAGGTGTCCAAACATTTTTTTTCCTTGAATACCTGTCTACCAAATCAGCAGATTCAAATGTCAAGACTTAACTGTGTCTTCTTCAGACCTAAGGTCTAGGCTTTCAGCCTGTTTGTCCTCTCATGTTCCAGATGACATTTTACATCATGCTCCTCTTTCCCCATTGCAGTGCCAGTGAGCTAAGCTACTTCTTTCTCAAGGCTCCTCCTACTCAGGAGAAAAATCTTTTTAACACTGCCTGGCTAACTTAAAGAGAGCAAGCTGTAGTTTTTACATAAGTCCCCTGCTTTTTGTAAAACCCAAGGGTCACTTGTATCTAGGCTTTCCCAGTGATTTTCCCTTACAGCTGGCTACCTCATTTAAAGCACAGAAGTTAGATGCTACACCAGCAGAAACCCTACTTAAGTGACTCATCTTTGTTTCCCGAGTACCATGTAGCACTGTGAGAAGCCTCTACATCCTTGCTTGGACACGTCCAGTGAAGAAGTGGGAGAAAACAAATTCTCACCTTCCATGCCTCATGACTACAGAGCCCACAGCCTTAGTATCTTATGTCCCATTATGTGTTAGGCTGGCGTTTCAATATGCTTAAGGACTTACATATAGTGTTTTTCGCTATTTTGGAATGTGTTTAATTCCAAAACAGCCTTTAATATCTCTGCTAACTGTGCTTCTTAGTCTGTACACACCCCTTGAAAGCATGCTTCTTACATGTGCTACTCTATGTGTATAAATTATAGCATTTAAGGCTGAGCGAATAATCTTTATGTGTAGCAACTTAATGCCCTGCTTGCAAGGGTGGTAAAATCTGTCTCCTGTTCATCACCCCCAGTGCCTATAATTGCACATACACAAATGTTGGAAATGTGAGTGTATTAGGATTGCTAGCCATTGCCTTGCTAGTTGTAACTCATAACCTCAAAAGCTCTGTGCAACTGAAAACAAGGCAGTTCAAATGCATATTGATGTATAAATGAGAAGAAATCCTCTTTGCTGTCTTTCTCCTTTCCTTCCTTCATCCAGGAAAGCATCTTAGGGGATTTGCAGGCCATGTGGTGCTGGTGCTCAACAGGACGTTTCCTGTGGCTCTGGCAACAGTATGAAGGCTCGGTTCAGTTTCTAGCAACTGCCAAGGCCACACAGAAACACCAGAGAACAAAAGCACAGACTTAACTGAAATGCCTGTATTACAAAAAAGAAAATGAAAAACAAACCATCACCCCTCTGCAATTGAAAGGAAGGGTAAAACCAAAAGAGAGAATTAGCTACAACAGACCAGAGGAAGGAAAATCTCAAGGAAACCTTTCAGGAGTGGAGGGAGAAGAAATTAAGAACAGAGGAGACATACTTCAGCAGTGAAGGAAGTAAATGTAGCCTCAGCTCAAACCTTTTCCAGAAACGCACTGAGCACAGTTACCACACAGTCCAAATGACTGAAAATGGGATGGAGCGATGCCATCAAGACAAAATTATGAAAGCCCCTTAATCCAGTAAGCATTCATTGGACATGAAGTATGTTCACTGTCATTTTACAATTATGAATCACATAAATACACTCAAATTATTAATGTCAGTTGTTAGCAGCTCCATTTTAATTAGCTCACATGCTCTAAGAAGAGAACTGATATATCGTTTAATTTTGTATTAGGCTAGCAGTCTGTATTTATATGACGTAAATTTAAGTGCACTGAGAAATGATTGAACTCTCAAGAAAATTATACTTGAAGTAGATATTTCACATGAAACTTTAAAAATACAAAATTAAAATTTATTCCTCTCATTCTTCTTTCTTGTCTCTTTTGCTGGCTGATACGAAATTGAAGGCAGTGTTGTTGAGAACTAATTATCTTTCTTTTTTTTTTTTCCTGCTAACATGACCCTTTGTACTGTGTGATTTGCTCAGTGCAAGTTTCTGCATCTGGTTGTATGTATGAAATGCTAGCATTTTACTTCATCCATAGCAATTTTTATTGTATTGAAAAAGTATTCTGGAGCTGGGCTTGTCTGGGTTTTAGAAGAATATTCCTCTGAGTTCTGGTGAAGGCTCAAAGGCTTTTCAAGTCAATCACTCAAACTAATGTTCCTCCATTATTTGCCTAATTTGCACTTTTCTAGGCTAAAAAAATGCAACTCCTAAAACCTTTCAGAAAGTGATGGTTTTTACAATTTCTACATTTTCTGTTGATTTCCCATCTGTCTAAATCTTTCTTTGATTGTGGTGAACAGACACAATTCCAGTCTTCCAGAATCAGAACAACAACAGAGTAGCTTCTGCCATGTGTCTTGCAAGCATGAGGATTGCCTCTCCTTGCAGTGGTTTGTGCTATTCTGGGAAGTTTTCCATCCTTTGGATCTGTGCGAGGTATGCAGTGGCAATGTTTACATTTGTCTAACATAATATGGAAACAGCAGAGGCTTCTGAAATATTTTCCATGGAAAAATACAAATGTCATTTCAACTGTATCTCCATTTAGCATCTAGCTTTTCTCTTTTTTTAATAAATGAGGATCAAAGTAGTAGCTAGAATGTCAAAATATGTACCTGCTTTCTGTATGTTATACATATAGAATTTGTGCATGTTTCCATACATGTACATGCATTTTAATTAGTTTCTGTGTATCTTGTTGACAAGGTAAGTTTTTCAAAACAATTCTCGTAGAGGTGTCTAAAGGTTTTTTAAATAGCACAGCCAAAGTACTCAAGGAGAAATGCAAAATAAATTTGGGATTTTATTCTTTTTAGCAGCAGTGGGTAAACTACTTCTTTTGAATCTAATCCTTAAAAAAATATATGTGGCAGCAGAGGTACATAACTGGGATGGCTGAGTCACAAATCAATTGTTACTTAGTTGCTTTAGTCTGAAAAATAAGATTTTCCTTTTAAGAAAAAGTTACTCTGCAGAGTGTTTGCAGAAGACAGAAGTCATGAAGACAGCACAAGGAACTCCCGTGGATAAGCATAGTAACAGATTTGTTAAGTACTTTTTAATTTTATGCACTTTGGGCCTTGTGTGTGACCTTATCTATGGCAGTGTTATTGCGTCAAAGAACAAGGACTGGAATGGGGTGTGCCTGAGCTTTTAAGAACTTCAAAGCCTGCAAGAGATTCAAACAGAAACAATTTCATCCTAATACAGTTGATCACTACTGCTCTGGTAGGAGAAAAGGAGCAGTCAGACCAAGCTTTGAACTTTTTGGAGTTTTTTTCTTTGCATGAAAGTATTTCAAACAGGCTTACCTTTCATTTGTTAAGCAGACTCTTTCAAATTTGACTGCTTCTAAAGCTGTTCCCAAAAAGAATAGATCATTCCAGAACATGGTTCTCTACATTATGTAAACTAATTCCCACCAGTTTTATCTAACTAATGGTCAGTCTCCTTTAGGAGCTAAACTTCTAACCCCATAATGTTGGAAGCTCTATTCTGCAACCTGGTTTAATGCGAATTGTTGCTGCTTGGTTTTGCAGATTCGAAATGTAGCAGCCAATCTCTGTGTGGACAGTAAACATGGAGCCACAGGGACTGAGCTGAGGCTAGACATCTGTGTGAAGGATGGCTCAGAAAGGACGTGGTCACATGAACAGGTATTTTAACAGCTGAAATAGAAAAGCAGGGTGAAATCGTTTCTCTTTTCCAGTTCTTTAACAGTTCTCTGAGGGCTGCTTCTTTTCCTAAAACAAAGCAGGGTGTAGAAATAACTTGTGAATGATTGCTGACCTTAATGGTTTTTATGAAGTGCTTTTTAGCATAACCTTGGGAATTCCAGCCACACCTGGCTTGTATATTCATCTTAATTTCCAAAGAGAATCACCATGCCTGAAGAGCTGTTTGGTTTCCTGTTCTTCCCCACTGTGTCATAAAAAGATGTTGGTTTCAGTTCAAGTACCTGGAAATATTTTAAATAGAGTACATTGTAAAGCTCTAGCGATTGTCTGTTTCTATAATTTCATTCTACTTTAAATGAATAAGAAGCATAAGCAAGGTAAAAGGGTAAAAACTAGAAAGAAAAGGTTTTACAAAGACAAAAGATGATAGAGAGTCAAGAAAAGCTTTTATCTAGGTTTGTTAGGTAGAAAAATATTAGCTTTCAGGAGTACCCCTCCCTACCTGAAAAGAGATCTGATTTGTACTCATTGTGGCTATGAGTGCCATAGGAAAGGGATCATGACTCCGAGGCTGTCAGTCTGGCCAATGTGAGCAAAAAGAATCTGGATGTAAAGTACAGCCTAGCCATTTATTAGCACTTGTAGCAAACATTCTTTTCACAGAGCAAGGTCTTAAATTAGAAAAAATTCTCAATGCTGAGGAGAAAAAATGACCTGGCAGTCACTCCTGGCACTTTTAAAAAGCTTAAAAGCTCAGGAGAGAAGAGTTCTGAGGGGTATTTGAAGTGTTGAGGTCAAGAAATCATTCTCTGAGAATACTGAGAAATTCAGCAGGAGAGGTACATGTGAATGAAATGGAGAAGCTGAAGGATGATCACAGTTTAGCTAAGTGCCAACATGGGAAAAAGAGAGTCACTGAGAGAAGACATCTTTCACATAGCTAGCAAAGATACAGCACAGTGACAGGATGCTGAGACTAGACAAATACAGTCTTGTTTTCCTGGAAAGACATCCGAAATTCAAACAATTAATTGAAGGAAGTTGTGTGGTCTAGACCACATCACCACAGTGCTTTGTGGCTTTAAAATCTTCTAACCGAAGAGCTCCAAACCCTCCTCAAGAAGGGGGAAAGTCCTGAAACTACCAGAGATGAGAGGAAGGAGGGAAGAAAAGTGAATGAAAAGGTGAGAGAAAAATAAATAGTAGCAGGGCAAGCAGAGAAAATGAAAACTTAAAATATTCTTTGAACAAGTAACTTCTTGGGAGGAAGGGGAAGGCATGCAAACGGAGAATAGGAAGGAATCTGTGTTTCAGTGTCCTCAGTGCATTGCAACATTTGGGACCAGATGTAATAGACTCATTCTATACTAATGATGAAAGGTGACCTCATTAAAATAAATACAGCTAATGTAGCACAAAATGAGTTCAACCAAACAGCATCTCAGATGACATAAGCAGAACTAGGAAGCCTCAAGCACATCTGTGTTTGACATGCTCCAGGCCCAGCATGAATTATTTCTGCTGGGCTGGTGCGGAGCAGCACGTACCTTCTCCCTGCAGGACAGCATGGAAAGCACCGCCAGGGAACGTGTCTCCCACCAGAGGGATGCAGTTGGATTGGGACGGGTCTGCCAAGACCCAAGCCAAGCCATTTCATCGAGTTTGCTGTTCAGTTCAGTGATTTCTTTTAGCTGGTGTAGGGATGGGGGCGAGTGATGCTGCAAGTCGGCAGCGAGGCAGCAGAGGGCAGCTCCGAACAGGTGGAGCCACACGATTTAACCTGCAGTGCCATCCGTTTGCTTCTCCATCGAGTCAGTTGTTGGGATTTTTTGTGGCTTGCCGTTTGGTTTGGTTTGGTTTGGTTTGGTTTCCCAAGTGGTAGCACTGCGTTCAGAGGTTGTTATTCCCGCTGACAGGAACATGGTTACTGGTCATTTAACCACTTGTCAATCAAAATCCTAGAAATAGTGTGAGAAATATTAAAGAATCTTTAGCAGATAATTAGGCTAATAAATAAATGTATAATTTATTTATAGCTATAAATAATATATATAAATATCACTGAATTCATTATTTTAAAAAATAAATAATTTTAACTTCACTTTCAGATGATTTCTTATCTTACCTTACCACCTGCTATAATATCAATTACTGTATTGCTGGCCAACTGTTTATTTGCATCGTTTTAGTAGTGGTGATATCCTATTGCATCTGGATTAGTTTAGAAACAAAGAGAAACTAATTTTCCTGAAGTATTTCAGGCTCCTGTTATAAGACACATTCATCTGCCTGATAGATTTCAAGGGTGAGTCTGTGCAAGGTACAGCTTTTAAAGATAGCAACTGAGAAAGAAAGGAAAGAATTGCAGATTTAAGTTCACAGACTTGGCTGAAACTCACAATTCCTTTCCCAATGGAAATAAGGTAGAATGTGCAAAATACTTCATTCAGAGGAGAACCTTCACTTCTGAAAATGTCTGATTTATGAAGGTAAAATTCCTTCCTGAAGTTTCTCTCAGCTAACAGTGGAGAAACTGTGTGCCCTGTTTTAGTACCTGGCCAACAGCATCACGCCCTGTAGCTCCCAAGGAACCTGCAGGACAAAATCTGAACTTCCAACCTTGCAAGCAAAGTCTGTCACCATGTTGGTGACAGTCAGTACAAGTGACAAAATTTTCACAAAAATTGTTTTCGTTGGTTGTAGTTTAAAAGAAATTTCTCAACAAGTTCTCCTTACTTGATCCCAAAGGCTGCCCAGTCAGGAATGTTACCTGTAGTGCGTGTAGGACCACAGTCTAAAGAGGCATCTCAAACATCTGAGGAGAAAGGATGTGATCTTCCACTTGCATCACAGTAAACTGTGAAGATTTACTTTATTAAATAGTGTTTGGGAAGCAGTGAACACCCGACCAGCCTTCAGAGAACTCCTCTTTGTTGCTTATATCTTCTTGAGTTTGTGGCCTACATGATTTCTATGTATGCCAGTAGAAACTAGCAGCATGAATGAAATATCACACCTTTTATTATCATGTTTCAAAAAGCCTGGACTGACACTGAGCTGCTCTTTTAACTTCTGGTATAAATTCACAGAGACCTTGGTGGCAAATTGTAGTAGCTTGATGTGAGCAGTGCAGCAGGTGCCAGTGGTGTCACTGCCGCTAGACAGACAATGTCCTCTCTGCCACTTGATTCACATCATATTACCTGGGCAGGAATTAAAAGTTGACAGTCTCAGCAGCCATGCTGGGAGACACAGCAATTTAGCAGCCCCCAGGAGAGGAAGGAGGCCTGCCAACCCAGGGCTGTACAAGCCCCGACAGGCAAACGCAGACAAAAGGCTTGTGGCTCGTGTGGCACTTGCAGATTTCTGGTGAACAGGAAAAAGGTGGGAAGTGAGGATGAGTGTTGCTGTGATTTCTGGAAACTAACCCAAAATTAAAAGACGGAGGGGAAGAAAAGGGTCAAGAGGATTGCACGGCATGGTGTTCTTCCACCTCTGTCTTCCCAAAGCTGACTTCTGGCTTCAGAGGCAGCAAAGGCTCTGCTGGATTGATAACCAGCAGTAAGGGAAAATGACAGGCATACCTCTCTTCTTAAGTCCCCCAGCCTGACCAGGGAGTAGGCTGACAGGCAGCTCTTCTCTTCTTGGAGGTATAAGTCAAGTCAGAGCCCAGCTCTGAAATGTGGTGTCTCATCTTTGTGCAGAGCACATGTTGTCTGCTCAAGTCTAACACTGTAGTCAAAGCACAATGCCAGCTGATGGATGCCAGCCAGGCAGAGACTAATTGAGCAACGTTGTCAGGCTGAAAAGCATTCATGGTATCAAAAGGGCCTTTGTCCTGTAGATGATCCCAAGCCAATGGCTGTATCAGGCAATCGTTCTTCAGGCCCTGTGCCAATTATAGATGAAGCTGGAAAAATGCATTTTCCCCAGTTACTGCATGACAGAGCTAAGCTGCATGAAAAGCTAAAACATGAGGGCTGAGAAGTTGCTTGATTGCAAATGCAGAGAACAGGGCTGTGGGGTTTGGGCTATGTAGTATGACAGAAGGTAGAGTAGGAAAATGAACATCCTCTGAGCCAGGACAAAGGGTTTCGTGTGTCTAGCAGGGAGCAGCAGCCCCGCAGGCTGCATGTGAAGAATGAGCCTGCTGTTTGCTAATAATATGTCTGGAAATTTAGGTGCAGCCTTGTTTCAAATTGAAACTAGACAGGACTGAATGAAGCAGAGCAAAAGGGTTCATCCATTTCTCATAAAATCCAGTACAGGCAGGTCCTAGCAGCTTAGGTAAAAGGAACAACAAAATCCAAAGTGAGAGGCGATGGCAAAGTGGAGAATTTTGTACTCAGGACTTCAGCTAATAACACATAACATTGTTGCACAGTATGCAGGGAAAACTTAAGTTTTATATTGGCCAGATCTAGTGTTTACTAGAGAGAATTTGCTGTATAATGGAGGATAACCTTAGAAGGACTCTAGTCCTTCAATTTTTTGTCTATAATTACAAGATCTTAATCTTAATTTCATATATAGAGAAGTACAACCAATGTGCTGATCAAATTTTTTTCACTCCTCTTCCTCCTCCTCCTCTCTCTTCCTCTTCTTTTCTCTTTCGGTCCTAAAACTGAGTTCCTGCTTCTAACAAGGCTGAATTTATAATAGTATCACTAAGGAGAAGACATATTTGATCATTTAAAAATTAAACTGTTTCATAAAACAGGAAGCAAAGAAGGAGGAAAAAGAATCTATGCTAGTCTAAATACTGAGATCTAGTATTACACAGATCGTGGGTTTCAGTGGAAGGGAGTAAAAAATCCCTGCCTGTTACCAGGTCTTGATGGTCTTCAGAAACCATATAGGAGTGGAAAGGGCAAAGAGATAGCCTGGATCAGTATGATCTGATTTGAAAGCTAGCTTGAGCATTTTTCAGGGGTACTGATGCCTTCAGTGGGGTAGTAGACCTCTGGCCAAGGTCCAGAGAGCAGCAGGAACTGGATCCTCAGCTCACCAGTCATGCACAGAATGAGAAATTTGGAGAGCCATCCACTGGGAAAGATGAGCAAGAGGAGCTTTCTGTTGTACTAGTGATGAGAGCAAGAATATTGCAGAACTACTGTTCCACACCATTCCTCTAAGTATTTGTTATTCATCACTTTGAACTCTAGGTTTATTACTTGGCTGTAGAAAGGTAAAGGGTAAGAGAAAGAGAATAGCTTTTACTGCTTTTCCCTTAAAATAAAAGAAACTCAGGCTTTTCTTATTGTAAGGAAACATCAGCATGGCTTTTTTCTGTAGCAAATCTGTCTTCACTTGTGAAATGATAAGTTACCTTTGTAGGGAGTCCATGATGCTGCTTCTGAGAAACAGGCATAAAAGTGGAAAAAGACTTAGCCTTTTGGAAAGCAGAAATTGCTTTCAAAATGAAGTTAAAGCTGTCCACTGTATTGCACTGCAGATAAATGTAAAGTGCTGTCTGGGAGAAAGAAGAAATAAACAGGACACAGGGGCAGATTAATAAAATGCTGTCTAGAAAACCTATTATACAGAAGTAAACAGGGAGCAACAGCAACTAAGAGAGAGAACAAGGTCTTACAATAAGACATACAACAACAAAAAAGCAGATTTTCAGATATATGCTTGTATTTTGTGTCTGCAGGCCAAAGGAAATAGTAACATCTCTCAAACGTGGCATTTGGATGATGGCACAGCATTGAAGATGCAGCTTCCTAAAAGATGTGCCTTTTAGGAAGACCATGGAAAGAAGATAGCTATCACAATGAAAGAGTTAAAACCTGGGAACCACAACCAAAGTGTTCAGGGTCAGACCCACAAGTCACTGTGCTTGGGTCTGTAGATACTGGTTCTAGTAGGGAATGTACACACTGCAGGGAACAGGGTACTAGATAAGGACCCAAAGGACCCTGAGATGAGGCAGCTGTGGTGCTGAAGGTGATTTGAGCACAGTCCTGGGAGCTGCTTCTCTGGGTAATGAGCTGCATGCAGTTCCACATGAACCAGCACAGCTAAAGAGTTTCCACTAGCAAAGTTTGCTTGTTTAAAGAGAGTGTCACTTTCTCAATGTTAAATTCCTGTTTATACTGTGGAAAATCAAAAGTCCTGCAGAAAGCCAAATAGCACTGACACTAATGAAAAATGGAAACTCAGAAACCTCACAACTCTCAACAGAGCTTCTAGGTAGTAATTTACAACCTGCAGCCTGTTTTCTGCAAGGATTGGTCCTTGAGAAAGGAAAATGCACTCTGCATCTTTAAATTTGGTGCTGTCAGACCTGTCACCTTCATCTGATGATTGAAAGACTGCAGTGTCACAGCATCATGTCAGACAGATGGTGTCTAACTGAGAAGGATTCCTCTATTAACTGTGAGCCTCCACAGTTCGTCTCCGAAAGCAAGAATAAGAGCTTTAACGAGCTGTCTGTAGCTCACAAGTTTCACAAGTAAAAAGATTTAAGATCATTTAATGTGTGTTGTTTGGGGGAAAAAAATACAGTCAAGAGAAGATATGATAACAGTGTTCCACATAAACAGAAGTAAACTGTTCATTAAACACGGGAAAGGTTCTGTGACAGGAGGATCTCTCTAGACAGCTTCTTCAGACCCAAATGAGAGCTAGAGCATTATTGCTAGCAGAGGCTTTCAGACTCCTAGGTAGCTATAGTCCTAATGCATACAAATGCTGCTTTAACTGAGGTAACAAAAGGCTTTAATACAGCATATCCCCTCTCCTCTCCACAGAACTGCATCACCAGAGATGGTTTTCGTCTCTGCCAGAGGGTTTCTGACTTCCTGAGGTATATTCCACAATTGGCATCACTGAATCTTAGACAGGCAGGATCTCATTTAACCATCAGCTGGGATGTGTGGAGTAGAGAAACATGCATCAAGCTTTGTGTGTTTGTTTTAAACATTTTCCACTAATAATATGTCATTCTATTGTCTGTTTCATTTTCCAGCTCTTCACCTTTGGTTGGAGAGAAGACATCCGCCCCGGAGAGCCACTTCACACCAGGAAGTTCTGCTTTGACGCCGTTTCGCACAGCAGCCCTGTCACACTGTATGACTGTCATGGGATGAAGGGAAACCAGCACTGGAGCTATAGGAAGGTTGGAGTCACTGTGGGGCGTCTCCGAGGTTCAGGCTATCTTCAGCCTATGTTCAGTTCAGTGCAGGCTTGTGCTTTCCCATCAGAGTTGTTTTTTTTAATCCACCCCATCTTATTCCAATTTGATTTTGTGGTAATCTCTTTGGAGTATGTTCCTTTTGAGCACTCAGCTTTTCAGGTCAAATTTAAATGAGTTTTATCCAGCTCAGAGGATGTCTGTGCTGGATCTGTTGCCTGAAAGGTTTTTTTTTTTTACCATTCTGGCACTTCACAATGCTTGTGTCATTTTAACAGAGGCACTGTCAGAAATAGTTTCATACAAAGTGACAGCAGCAAGAAATGCTTTTTAAAAGTTAAATACTATTATTTTACTGCATTTTAAAGATTACAAGTCACAGAAACAGCTCATTAAAAAAAAAAAAACCCACACAAAAAACAGTGCAACATTAAAAGCACTGCTGTAAGCCCAAAGGCAGGAGTTTATAAACTAAAGATAAGCAGCTTAGACACTACTCTGATCTGCTAACTTTCAGCCCTTTTTTATAAATAACTGGAAACAGGAGGTCAAAGTAGGAACTGTCAGAGTCTCATTTGGGGCAAAACATCCTACCAAGACTACCAAGCTGCTGCTGTTAGTTTTTTTTAATGGTTAATCAGCAAGTTGCTTTGATGGAAGATTTCACCATTAAACTTTGAATTCCATGCAGGATAAGGACGTACATTTCTCTGAAGTGGTGAGGATTCCTCTCACATATCCTTCACTTTGCCCACTGTGCCTTGCCTATCACCTTGCTTAAGCTGAGGCCAAAGTACCAAAAATTGGTCTTTGCTGGATAAACCTCAATACTGCTTTCTAGTTTAAAATTACATATAGTAGAAAACTAATTCAGAATCATTAAAAATAATCTTGCCCCTACCGTTTTTCTGAATACCTACTTATTAGCCTGTGCCTTTTTACCCTTTTTTATATTGCAGTTGGAGGATCCACCACAAGATTTTCCAAAAGTGTTTAGAGGATATAAATTTTCATGACTGTACTGCTGTATATCTGTCTTTATAATGCCATAATAATGCCTTCTTGATTCAAAATCCTTCCAGTTAATCTTTTTGCCTACCCAAGCTGCAAGAAAAAAGCTTTCATACCTTTAGCACTTCATCGGTGTTTAATGTAGCTGTTCCATAAGACAAAATGCAGGACTGGAGCTATCCTCTATAAGGCTCATCACCTTTGATGAGGACAGAATACAGCAGATAACTAAATTTTTTTTTTTTTAAATATGCAGTGTGAGATCTATTAAATTCACTGCACAGCTTCATTTTTAATTTCCAGAAGGCTGACAGGACTCATATAAAAATTCTCAGTGCAAGGCAGGCATTTCCATTTCAGCAAGAAACACCACAACATTTTGTTAGAATGAACGTACTGACATAATCTTAACTGTAATGCCAACCTAACAGCAAACTGATCAGTTTGCATAAACCTTCCAGTTAAGAAACCGCATTGGAATATTAGAATTATGCATACACAATATTCTTTAGGTGTAGTTTTGGTTTGGCTACAGACTAAATAAACAAGTAGTTATTTAATGTTTCACATAGTCTGTTTCCTCAGATACAGGGCAGATTTGCTTTAGAGATTTTTGGTGCTACAGCACCAGAATCCTAATGAAATAATTCTTATCTAGTTTTGAAAGCATTTTGGCAATAGGAGTTATAGTGTTCCAACCCCCCCCACAAAAAAACCTGTGTATAAGGAAAAGGTGGTGTATTAGTTTAACTGCATCTCTAGTAAAGACCTTTACCTAGAGGATGCATGCTGCTAACATTGTACCCTAAATGATAGTAGTCTGGTTAATAAGCAAGTGCCTCATTTTAAAAAACAGAGCAGGTCAGCAACTCTGTTCTATTCTCTGCACCATCTACAGATGCTGTAGCTTCCTAATGGTCACATATCCATCCTACCAATAATTTTTCCCATTTTTAGGAAAAATGATCTTCTTGTCATCATCTTAATACAAAGGATTTCTTACAAAACTGTCATAGTGCTCCTATAAAACCAGAATATAAGAGATTTTTATTCTTCTGAGTCTCTTCTCATGATCATTTGCATTGTGGAGCCACTGGTAAGAAGACACTAGGGCTGTAAAGTGATTACAAAGTGCTGCAAATACATTTTGAAGCCAGGAGGTTTCAAGATTCTGTATTCTTCCTGCGTAGAAACCCTAAGAACCTGTCTGTGGGTGTTTGCAAATAAAAATACCTTAAATATTTTAGTGGCAAGGAAAATACATTAATATTTACTTTGGGTGAGGAGTGCTCTTCTGAAAAAAAATCCAGCTTATCCCCATTACCTTCATTTTGTTTCTCCTTGCAGTGCAGTCTCAGAATGTGCAAACTGGATTCTTCTCACATGAGTGATACCAAAACTACCACTAATAAACATAGTCAAAAAACTACTCTTATTCCTATACTGCTTAAACTACATCTGAGTGTTTGAAAGTCTAATAAAGTCTCTGATATTAAGTTATCAGGTTTTTAAAATCCAAGCCAAAATACTGGTGTACAGCCAACTATACCTTTAAGAAAACTCTGTAAGAAGCAATGGAGTAGAGTGAATCCAAGTAATACTGTAAACACTTCTGTGGAAATAGAAGAAGATTAGTTTAATACTGGGGAAAAAAAGTATATTGACACCGTAATGGGGTTCCCATCAATGATGGGAGTAATGTGAGAATTTAGATAGATAAATGTAAAGAACCTGAAATTATTAGAGATATGGGAGAATTATGTCATCCCAAGCTGAACCCATTTCCTTGACTCTCTTTGAGATTCCTAAATATGGCAGAGCCAAAGATCAACAACTGCCTACAAATTTCCATTCTTCCCAGTGAAGGAATACGCCCCTGGTTTTCAGTGTAGCATTATTATTCTGGGTTGACAAGAAATACATTGGTTCTGATAAAGTATGATTCAGTTTATGTGCCCTAGTCCCATTAGTGCTATTCTAGAGCGCAAGGATCCAAGAGAAGGCTGATTTAGTAGGTCTTTAAAAAGAAACAATTGTGCAAAATCAATTTCATTATATGATAATTCTACCCTGAACCTGGTGATAATGGCAGATGCTAGACTGACAATGTCAAAAAGTGTGCCCAGAGCAGCATGGTTTGCTCATACTCTCCTGACAGCTTCAGGGGCAATCTGTAAGAGTAAGTTCACTCTTCATGCAGTAGGTGCATAGATTATTTCCTCAGACAACTGAAGGCATGTCATTGTGATAGTGGCTTTTATCATACAGACATCTGTCCTGCTGAAACTACACTGGGGCTACCAGCTAATTTCAGATAAACTACTGCAGCCACCAGCTGATAATGACTTCCAGTTGCTATTGACCTTAGCCATAGTTATAGCAGTGACCTTGAAGAAACGAAAGGCTCTGTGTCTCATTACCAACCCCCTGAACTGTCAGGGCCCATTATCTTATGGACAAGTTTCTCCTTCTGCAAATAATCTTCAGGCTTGCCTTCATGCAGAAGGAAAAAAAAAAAAACAACTGCTGTTCTTATGTTAGAAGTGGCTCCACAAGAGCTCTTGTGGATTTTGATATTGGTGTGAAGAGGAATTTTTTTTTTGGGGGGGGAAGGTCTTTTCTGGTATGCACACAACTGTTACCCCTTGAAGTCCTGAGCATGTTTCCATTGAAATCTGTAAGAGCAGCAGACTTTGACCTTAGGTCAGTACAAGCTTGAGATGATAAATTAATAGGCCTTTATACATAGCAAAGTCAGCTAGAATTTTTCCAGAGTGGTAACTGTGTGAAAGACATTCTTTTCTCCTAATAACCAGACTTTCTCAAAGAAAGCACCAACAATGCTTCAGTCAAAAATTGCATCCCCTGGATATTTCTGTGAGAAGAAAGACTGCCAGCTCTCTTCAGAAAGACTGAAGTGTTTTTCATAGCATGCTTTTTGTGCTGAAGCTGTTTCCTTTCTCCTTGTACCAGCTAACCTATTAAAGCTTCTAGTATTCCAGCTTTGGCTTCCTAATAACTTGGCTGACCCTCATGACCAGCTATAATGCAAGGAAAACCAGATGCCACCTTCCTCAAAGGCTCCACAGCAGGCAGGGTCACTCAATCAATCACTCACAGAAGGACAGGAGGAGTGGCAAGGTGCACATGGGTGCCTTGGGTGCCAGGCTCCACAAGGTGCTTGGGAGTTCCTTCAGGCACCTCCTAGAAAGGAGGTGAGAGAAGAGCCCTTTGTACCTGGTACAGTTAGCTGCTGCTTGTAAGCTGAAATATCCTACCTACTCACCTTGTAGAGAAAACAGAGCATAATGGAAAGGTTTCTACTCATTTGGGTTGGTCCTGTTGGATTTGAAGGCATCCCTCTGAATTGCAGCCTTGTGTGTGTGTGTTTACTCACTGTTTTGGTGGATGAGTTGATGCTGGAGGTGAAAACCAGTGGTTATGAAAAAAAGATGTAGCACCAGCACCCTCAGCCAAAGCATGAGCTGCTTTTGACTTTGCTCTTTGTTGCACATGTTAATATAAAAAAACCAAAGGGCATTGTACCTACCAGTGTTTCACAACCCCCAAAATCAATCCACTTCATCTTTACTAAATTCAAAAAACAAACTCCTTCCTTTTTCAAAAGTGTTTTTAAATAGCTACTAGTTCTCATTGGTTTGGTGTTATGTTTATTTTCTTACTTAATTTTTTAGTGTGGTGTATCTCTTGTGAAAGAGAAGTTCCTGTATGATTGCTGCTTAGTATCCAGAGCAGTTTTATGATCTTTAAGTCAATTTGACAAGTAGCATTTTTTTTTCCTCCTCTCACAACCTTGGCATGTAGGCACATCCTGGATTAGTATTAAAATACTGGCAGGGCATGTTTGGCAGGGAGTGGGAAAGCCTGTATGTGCTTTACCAAGACTAATCTGAAATTTATTTCAACAGAAAGAGTAAATATTTAGCCCCTGGAAACCTTCAAATCATCTACTCACTCACGTATCTTCTCTCTTGAGCACTTTGCTATGTAAACTAAGTACATTCAAACTACCCAACCCAACTAGTTGCTCGTCTGAGTAGTTTCTGCTTTACCAAAGATTCATAGTCAGGTTAGTTACAATTTCCTCCAGTTTTGTGAAGTAAAATGAATACAACTCATCAGCCTACTTATAATCTTTAAAGCAACTTAATCAACACTTACCCTCCAAAAATCACCATAGGGAGCCAAAACAGTGTTAGTATTTCCTTCTTATTAGGAAAGTGTATTTCAGTGGCTGGTCTTATCAAGGCCATAGGCAAAGTTTGAATTTCATAGGGTGATAAATAAGATAATCAGTCCTGTGTCCATCTGTCCATCACACTACTTCAGTGAATAATACATTTTTAACATCTTCATCAAGCTGAAGAATATCCATTTTCCAGACAGACAGTCACAGATTCTTCTACCAGAAGCATGATAGAAACTATGGAAAACAAATAAAAACTAATAAATAAATAAAGCCCAACCTCTTTGCAGGTTTGGATATTTAAATTGGTTCCAGGCCAGAGTATGATATGCAAGGACTATTAAAAGATATTCTATTTCTTCATTATTTTATGCAGTAGTTAGTTGAACACAGGAGAAAATGTCTCCTCATTCTTTCATGAATCCACAGTTTCATGAAGGATGATAACCCAAGGGGAAAACTCACTCTGTTCTCTACTGATTCCTAATAATAGCTGTGGTTTACACAAGGTTAGCACACAGAGACCACAAAATCACCTCAGATAAAGCTGTGTTAATCCACTTACAGATAAAACGAGGACACTGTCAATGACTTTGCATTTGCTACTTAATTCTTTTTTTTTTCATTCCTGTAGGACAAAACTTTGTTCCATCCGGTAAGCAGCAGCTGCATAGATTGCAACCCAGCTGAGAAGAAGATTTTCATGAACAGATGTGATCCTTTATCTGAAACTCAACAGTGGATTTTTGAACATACTAATATGACTGTTTTAGAAAAATTTAACAGCAAGGCCAGTTCCTAGAAAGAAAAAAAAATGAACACACCTAATTTCATACAGACTGCAGACTACATATTCGCCAGCATCTGGGTCAGAGGAGTCAGGAATTAAATTTCCTAGATCCAAGAAACATGTTCTGATGATTGAAAAAATGCCACAGCAAGAGCCAGCAGGCTGTCCTTGTGGATGTACAGTATCTGAAGAACTTGGCCAAGAGCCTCACCGGATGCTGCTTGAGAGCTTCAGGCTGAAAATTCCCTTGCTGGTCGAGGGAGAAACTTTGTTTTAAAACTGTTTAAAAGTACTCCAAGTTAATAAAGTAAAACAAAACTCTAGAGTTTCTCAGGTCAAATCCTGCTGTAGTGAGTAGCTCAGAACAGACACTGTAGTTTGGAGTGGGTGTATGGTATGCATGATGGCTATGGGAACAGGAAGAAATCCCAGGTTTTAGAACTATACATGCCAATAGAAGAATAATGATGTCCCATCACCCCCTAGACAAAATATGTGCTTTGTTGACATTCTCTTAATAAAAGGTTGGGTTTAGCAGGTTTAACCCTTACAACTGCTGCAATTAATTTCAGTTACCTACCTTTTGCATTCCATTCATTACCAAAATAGAAATGGCAGAAATCTTAGAATCTAGAATTACACTGTAGTGAAGCATGAAATAAACAGTGAAGTTTTGCCTTCACATTTCCCCCCTTCAGAAAAAAAAAAAAAAAGTAAAGCAATCAAAGTTTTATACGTGATATATGTAGAAATTGTGATTCAAATCCCATTGTCACACAAGGTCAGGTTAATTTTAGTGAGAAATACAACAGCAGCAGCTGCAGCATAATGGAAGGCTTGTGGACTAGCTGTTTCTTCTAAAGGTGGAATCCTAGCAAAGTATAAATTAAATTGAAAATAGGCTGGGGAGGGGGGAATAAATTAGGAGAGTAGGAAATAATTAGATACTGCATGCTCAAGTAGGTTAGTCGAATGAACATTGGTACACTGCCATCACATAAAGGTGTGTTGACTCCCTGCAGTGCAGCCTTGAAGATCTTGCAGAGATCATGCAGTGCTCTTGAAAGATAGGAGCAGAGAGAAAAAAACTGACATGAAACTAGTTGGGTGGATTCAGAGTTTTTGAAATCCACAATGGGGAAATCACATGAACTTTCCTGAGATAGCAAGTAAGCAGTATTGTAGATCCCACCACAGAGGAAACAGGAAGTGCTAACAAACAAGTTAAAATGTACAATATTTTGGTACTTTTGGCACAGGCACAATTCAGAGTTAGGCTTCTGTCACACTGATGATCATTACAGCCCATCATGTTCCTCAACCCATTAAGCTGTTGGCACGAGAGATGGATAAAACTCAGTTTAGGTGGCCTATGGTCCTTTTCATCAGAAACCAGTTAACACAGATGTATGGAACATAACTGATAGGTTTGGAATTTTTCAAGGTAAGAGCAAGTATAAATTTGTATGAAGTAAGTACCTGGCATGCTTTTACTTGCAAAGATGAATTTACAGATGAAAGCACCATAAAGGCAGATGATCACATTCTCTAGGAGGGGTTGTAACAGTGCTTTCAGATTCCAAAAATACCATCTGTAATTAAGTTGCTTATTCTGATTGCTGGAGAAGAGGCTGACTAACCAAAATACTGATGTGCAATCTGCCCTGTTTTGAGAGTGTTGTATTTGTTGCTCCTTAAGATGTGTTTATGCACAAAGAGCATTGATTGCATCCAGAGGATGGTTCTAGTACCAATACCTATGTGCCATTTTATGGCAGCACCTTGTAGTTGTAGATTAAGACCCCAAATTGTAGCTCATAGGAACTTTTTTGGAGGGGAATGAGATCCTGTAGCATTCAGGATGCATGCACTAGGAGAATGCATCCATACATTGAGCAATTGCTGCAAGTGAAGAGATTTTTTCAAATGATCTCGAAGAAATGTGTTTGTAGAGTTCATGTTTTATTATTTTTTAAAATGAGCTTGTTTAGGTATCGTTTAAATATAGTTTGAAGATATGGTACACTCAGGATTGTAAGCAGTAAGGCCACTGTATAAGAATACTTGAGATTTGTTTAGCTCTCAGTACACAGAACCAGACTAACCACTGCAGACTGTCAGACTTCCCAGGTGCAGTGCTTGCAGTATCATTTATTTGCAGCCTGAACATGAGGAAAAAGGATTTGGAAAAAGAAAATGGCTGCATAGAATGTAAATGCAGCCCTCAAGCTGCTGACTGCAACTGGCCCCAAACTGTCAAAGTCTTGGAAGCAACACTGTATGCCCAAAATAGAGAGGCAAAGGCATATTGCTAAACCAGCTGAGCAGTTTATGTTGTGCACAGACTGAGTTACATCATTTAATGTCTGACTGCATGTCAGTGGTCTGATTTTTGAAATGTCTCATTGGAACTAGGCTCCTGGTGGGGCAAAGAATTTTGTGCTTCACTAGTAGTGCACAGAATCTTGCACTGCCAAAGGAAACCTCCCCTTACCCATAGCTGGACACTAATTGTAAGTTCTAGCAATCCACATAACTAATATTAGGATGTTCTGGACAAACACAATAAGATCTACATGGTTTTATAAGCAACGTATAAGAAAAAATGTATTGGAGTTTACTGTGAGCCAATAGTAAGCAACTGTTGATCAGTCTGGAAATATAAAGGTTAAATGAAGGTCCATATCTTGAGGAAAGTTTCATAAGAACTTGCCACAGTGTGGAATGGAAACATGTACCTGCACACATGTGTATGTGTGTGTATATGTATAGATATAAGTCTGTGACCAGTGGAAAGAGGTAGCTCTAGAGGAAAGTCATTTCATGGACTGATCTTTTAAACATTCAGTATAACTACTGAACTCTCACAGTAAAAACTGGAATGAACAAGAGCAAATACAGCTCTGAAATCTTATGTGTTCCCATGCATATATTCCAGAAGCTAAACTAAACAGAAGCTTTGGGGGAGAGGGCTTAAAGGAGAGGAGGCACTGAAAAACAAAGTATTTCATGTGTTGGAGAGCAGCCTTGTTGCAAGAGGCATGACAAAACAGCACTTTTCATTGGGCACTGTCTTGCTTTAGAAAAATGAAATTGCTTTAGAACAAATATTTCTGCAATAGTATGGGTGTTGTAATGATACAATGCCTCCTTTCTGGGTGTTATCAGTTTACAAATAAACAGTCTGTAGCTGCTGAATTAGATCTTCCTCCTGATAAGGGCAGACTAAGCTTGAAAGGGAGCTGACAAGCACTTAACAGCTTTTGATTACTGCCAATTTACCAGGCATCAATATCTCCATGACCTCGGTGAAATTGGATGACACAGAAGATCATAGAAGAAACATACATAAATAGCTTAGCCACTTTGATTTGATGGTGGCACCACTGTAAGAGTGGATGTCATCTTTGTTGTTTGGGGGGGGGGGGGGATTGGTTGGTTGTTGTTTTGGGTTTTTTTGAAGGCATCATAATCAGAATTCATTTGCATTTTTACTGCTAGCTTCTACTGGGGACTGAGCAAGTGGAACCCTTTTAACATACCCAGATAGAATAGGGATGGAGCATATGAGGAAGGCAGTGCCAGGAGGCTTTCAATGTGCCTGCCACCAGGGGCATATCCATTAGCTGTTTAAAGAGAGAATCAATCTTTAATGCTGTTAGCCTAGTGTTTTTCCAGAGAACATAAGATGTGCAATTAAAAACCAAAAAAAAAAAAAAAAAAAAAAAGTAATGGATTTATTTTTGGGGCTTAATCCATCAAGGCTATTAGGGAAACCATTTCAAAACCCCTGAAAACAAAAATACTGATCAGAATTAGCTATTTTTTTTTAAATTATAATTATATATATATATGAATATATATATAATTATATATATATATATATATGAATTAGTATTATAAAATTCATTAATCTGTTTAACCCCTTTCTAAATCTGTTTTGTATGTCCTCCTAGAAAAAGCACAAGGGTTCAAGAGTGCTTTTACATAATATTTTGAGGATCTTGCCCTATCTGAAAGATAGTTTTGAAAGACCTTTAAAAAATTAGAAAATATAAGCCAAAAGGTAACCAAAAAAAAGGCAAACAAAAGCAACTAAAGAAAAACACCTGGCTATTATGTCTAGTGTACCAAGAGATTTTGATAAACTTCCTGTACTAAACCAGCATCTATTAACTAGATAAATAAGTAATATGATTTAGTAAATCTTTAGTGCTTTCTATTTCTAAAAGAGAGAGTTCAAATTACATTTTAGTGAGTCTGTGTAGTTAATTACTGATGGGTTTTTTAACCACATGTAATACAAAAATCTGTCCTGATGTCTCCTGTTACCCCCTGTTTCCTTGTTATAATTCTGAATGCACTGGACAGAAAATCTAAACAGAGGAGGGGGAAATACTTCTAAAATCTATCTAAGGAACTTGTTTAAAAAAATAAAAGAGAGAGAAAGTTTAACTAGAGGTGATCATAAAATACATCACAGTTCCAAAGTTTCTGCAGCCTTCAAAAATTACATCTACTACTTGTGATGGCTTTCTATTCTTTCGGTGTAGCATTAATACCAGTGGTACTACTCCTGAGTAGTACTGCTCCTGACTTCTGAAAATGATGTGCTATCATTTGACATAGTAGATGGACAGCCTCACCATGCTGAGAGAGGAAGAAACATCACTTTCTAGGAACAGTTCCTGAAAAGAATGCTTTCATTGCAGTCTGGTATGCCTGAAGAGTCTTAGCTATTTATAAAGTTGTCTTTTTTGGGGGACCTGAAAGTAGGCATTTCAGTGGCCCTTATGAAAACAATGCAGACAATGGGAAATAATGAGGACATGGGTTCAAACAACAAGAATTTGTTGTTACCTAAAGGTGTGATGTCCACAGCACTGCCAAGCAGGTGAATTATAAACAAAGAGAAGTTTCTTTCTTTTGTGTGGCCACTGTGGTAGATGCCCAGTTTCACAGAGTATACAAATGAGAATGAGCCTGGCAAAGCAGGCCAGCAGGAAAGCTGGTGTTCAGCAGAAGGTGTAGACAATGTCACAATGTCCATGTTAAAGAAGCACATGAATAGAGTGTTGAAATGGCTATCAACAGACAGTTGAAAGGATGTAAAGGGAACTGCTATTAGACAACTCTGGTAAGTGGTACTATCCAAAAGATACTAAGACATAGGAAAAGAAAACTCAGTCCTCATTAACCTTAGCCCTCATTAATCTTGGCAGCACCCCTAACGCTTTGTCAGAGCTTTAGCTGATTTAATTAAGTTAATCCTTCACCTCTCCCAGTAAATTACTCCAACTGGAAGGAATCACAGCCCAAGCAAATTACTCCTGATCAGCTTGGAGCATCTCATTGGTGCAAAACACCGGTAGGCAGAGTTTATTCAAACATCCTAACTGACACCAGAACTAAAACGTTATGAAAGATGTGTAGGCTTTTGGCCATCCCTCTGTGAAAAAAGTTTCACTTGCCTAAAGGAGTGATTGATGGTAATGATCCTAGATTAAGAAGATCAGGAATCATGAGCTTGCATGGAGGTGAAAGGCCAAATGGTGAGTTTAGGATTTGGCAGTTTAATTGAGAAAGGAAAGAGGAGTAGATGGTAAAGGGAAACGAGCAGGAACTAGGTTTAATTCTGGGTTTGACAAAAGTATGACCTAAAAAGGTCAGCCACTGATAATTTTAGAAGCCTCTTCATGCCAGGGCTTGTGTGTTTATTTCCATCACAAATATTCAGGAATTGAGAGGCAATCAGTTCCACCCACTTTTGCAAAAGATTTTAATTTAGAATAAAGAGAATTATAGGATCAAAATTATATTGATCATGAAATACACAAGTGCAACTAGAGTAAATCTTTGCTAGACATGCCAAGACAGTGCTGAGTTTTCCACCAAAGATATGTGTGTGCATTCCTGAGGATACTTTGTGGATGGTGTGTAGAAGCAGAACATTATGGTCACTGTTTCACCTCAGATTAATATTTCTCAGGCTTTTTTGAAAGAGGAAAAGTGTTTACCTAAATTTTCCATGAAATGTCAACCCGGAGTAGTACAAAGTAGTTCTGCCTACTCCCTACCTTGATCAAGACAATGTGTGTTTCTCTTCAGATATCACATACAGCTCTTCAAAAAAAGAATGGTGTGGCTCTGCCTTTGTGACTCCTTGCAGCATTCTCCTCTTTTTTATCCATTTCAGTTATTTTACTTATTCTTTTCCCTGTTTGGTGTTTCTTCCCCTCTGCTGCCTCCCCATCTGCAGGATTCTGCCAGAATCTTGGTCCTCTTCGTTCCTTTCAGGTTTGTGCTGTTGCAGATCCCTTCCTCAATATAACAGTGACAAAAGCTGGTTTGATCTGGACTTGGCAGAAGCACAAGCCCTTCTGCCTGTGATATTCACTTGCTGCAGCTTGTGCTAGCAGAGGGGTGGGGAGGAGAAAGACACCTGAGAAGAAAGGAGAAGTTCTGTGCTTATGGGTCAGTTTCACTACAGGTTTCGTCCATGGAAGTTCTATCTCCTAGCACAGAGAGACAAATATCTTTGAGAGAGAAAATCACATTCATGACCTACTTTCTTATCCAGCTTCAAAATTCAGTGCTACCCAGAGATGGGAATAGGTAAGAACAGAAGCATCTTATTCCATGGATACACTTCTTATGAATGTTTAGAAAGAGCTGAACTTAACTTTGGCAAGTAGATTGTAATTTGTTACTGAGCTAATGCAGATTACAAGAGTCAGAGTTAGCATTATATTAAAATGTGGTGTGTATAAGCCACCAGGGAGTTACAACAACTTTAACTGAAGGCATGGTTTCAAATCTGAAATGGATGTGCAATCTCTGAGGATTGCATGATACAGGTTAGCCTCTAGTCAAGATGCAGAGTGCCAGAGGGGCTTTTTTATACAGAACTCAGACTGTCCAATGTGCAACAGCTTTTGATCTCAGCTGTACAGGGCTCAAGTTTATTTGAATCTAAATATGTCAACAAAGTTAGTATGTATAAAAAGATGTCCCCATGATTATTATCAAAGCTGTGTTTGCAGAGATGGCAGGTAAAACATCAGGTTCTTTTCCAGCAGCAGAGAACCTTTTCATTTAATTCCTATTTGTTTTTATACATCTCCAGAGTAATTCATTTATAAGCAAAATATATGGGTAGAAGTTCTACCCTGTCCCTTCACTTCACTAGTTCCTGGGAAATAAGAGTACCAGTGTGAGGGCTGTACAAATGCACTGATAAAAGAACTGTCAGCCAAGGAAGAAGGATTTCATACAGAAGAAAAGGAAGTCCCCCTAAAGTTCATTTTCCTTTATTCCTGTCATATCAGCCTCCAAACTGCAGCTACTGCTCTACACCGAAACTTATGCCATTTTTCCATACTAATCTGCACTGCAGCTATGTAAACCTGTTCTCTGAGGTGTGGCCATTCTCCATAGTTGGTGTGCCTGCAAAGGGCATTCCTTTGGCCTGACCTGCAGTTTTCCCACCTCAAACTCTCTTGCCTGAGTAGCTTGGTATTGCCCAGCTCTCCAGACACTCTGGTCCACTGCATAGCTCTTCAGACTTCCCAGCAGTCCAGTTCACATAAACACACACAGTTTTAACAAGCATTCAGTGGCAAAATAGAGATTTATGGTCCCTTCTGAGCAGCTGAGATACTTTTATTTAGCAACTAGCCTGTCTGAAGGTCAGAGTGTTTTTCAGGCATCTCTGTGAATAAACACCTTTTTCTGCAGGTATCCTGCAAAATATCCATTTTTCTCCCTTTTCTGAGAGTCTGGAATTACAGCCTTCACTCGTTAAATAACATCCAGGACAAAACATTCCCTGGTAATTCAACTATTACTAACTTTTTTTCAAAGGCCCTGGAAGAGCTGGAGACAACTTTGTGTAATCTCTATCCAGTCACAGATTGGTAAGGATTGGAAGGGACCTCTGGACATCATCTAGTCCAATCTCCTGGCTAAAGCAGGTATGCCTAGATAATGTGTCAGTAGGCAAAGCAGCCAGTGACAAGCTGCAGTTAGAGTTCAATGAACAAGTAAGACAGAGTTGTCTAATTTTCTGAAAATCAAGGTCAAATTCTTTGGTTATTGTAATTTAGGAAATACAGCTCTCTGAAAAAAAATGGGGAAAATACTTTCTGGTGAATGCATTTGAAGTATTATACAATAGACTATAATTAGTAATATATACATTATAATAAGTAAAATGAAAACACACTTCTGTGCTGACTAGCCTGAGATAGATGGCTTAGTTGTTATTCAACAAGAGCTGTAGAAACTTTGACCAACTTACTGATTCATTAAAATAATGTTTTTATTCAAGACATGCTTAAAGGATTTACAGAGAGCATATGCCTGTAGATTACTGGACTGTAATTAAGAAGATGAACTATGGAATAAAAATTGTAACACCTGTCCTATTTTATATTTGGATGTATTACATTACAGAATACGAAGTGAAAGATTGCTGAAGTACCATTTAAAAAAGAAAATACCATGATCTGAATTAATAAATACCTCTCAGAAGCTACAGCATTAATGTTTCAATTTGTTGTACATCTACTGCTGCTAAAAGAACCTGCTGTAAGTGGGTGAAGGACTGGACAAGCCCAACGAGCTGCAGGGCTGTCCAGGGCTATACAGCCACTCACTGTTTCCACAGCCCCAGCCACACCAGCTGTGTAGTATCAACAGAAAGAGAAACCACAGTTTTCTGCTCCATCAGAGAGCACTGGTAGCTCTAGCAGTACCACAACTCATATCTTGAATGGCCACTTAAATAAGAGGCAAATACAGAAGTGAGGACAAAACAGTCACATGTGTGTAACAGTCCTCAAGTGACAAGTAAGGAAGCATTGAAATAGAGAGAATTTGATTCTAGTAAAAAGTCATATAAGTAGATATTGATTTATCCCCTTCCACACCAAAAAAAAAACACCTCAACCTGGAAATTCCCAGTGCCACTGGTTCTTCTAGATACAGCTGATGAGAAAGTTCATCCAAGATACCCACTGAATATGGCAGAGTTGTGGTAGGATTTAACTGGACGCAATCTAATTTTCATTTATTCAGGCAGCCCTCTGAGTGAACAGTTCAAGTGAACATTGCTTCTGAAGACCTACGAATGTCAAATGGAGCAAAAATAAGAAAACTGTAAGCATAGATTGAAAATATGTAGCTGTTCCTTGTCTAGAGAGCTTAAACAGGTGCTGTGCCAACCCAAAAGAGCAAAACCCAATTAAATCCTGTTGTTTTCTACCTAAACTATTTGAGGCTAATTCCTTACAGGGAGTTAATACTGAAAAGACTTTGGTAAATATCATTCCAGATCATCATAAACTAAAATGGTGGTTATAACAAAACAAAATACAAGCAAGGGGAGTTTGGGGGCAAAGAAAAAAACAAAACAAAACAAAAAAAATATCAAGGCCCTAGCAGGGCTGGAGTCATTAAGTTACAGGTACTACCCTTGGCATGGGAACAGCTAGGAAGGAGCAAAGAAAAATTGTTATTAAGAGAACAACAAAGAGCTTTAGAGACACCCAAAAAGAAAAAAAAAGGCATTATTTTTTACATAGGCTAAAGTTAAGCACAGAATGGCAATAGAGGATTCTCATATTTGCATCACTTAAAATTCACCGCCTAGGAAAAGCACAATGTAAATTGTGTGTATCAATTATCTATTTATCTCTGATGACATCACGTGCAAACCTTCAAGGGAAAAGCTTTAAAGAGCATTTGCAGGTATGGACATATCAGGAGACTAGTAAGACTTGAAGCAAGGAGAAAATAAAGGAGCAGGGATGGTATCTCATTCTGAAATTGTTGCCGTGTGCCTGGTAGCAGGGACAAGAGATGGACAGTAGAGCTACACAGCAGTTATTAATGCAGTTATTCATGCACCTTTATTAATTAAAAATGTAGCATTTCAGCATGGGAAGAGGGACAGTCTGTATGGATTTCTGCTTTGAGTCTTCTTTTACTTCAAGGCTGTGTTACCATACATATTCCTGCCAGTCTGGAAGCAGAGGAGCATCCAAACTTGGCTCCTACCTAACCTCCCTTCTTTCTCTTCAATGCTTATGGATGGGGAAGGGTGAGGGCAGTTTGTGATCCTCCTGGCTGGGCAGCTCCTTGCACAAGAGGGAGGATGCTCCAACAGAGGAGGTCAGCAGCAGCTGCAAGATCTTAGCTTTCAGATACAGCTCCACATTAGCAGCAGCCGTTTGGAAGTGCTTGCAGAGTGCAGCCACCCACTGCCTGATTTACCCTCATGAAAAGCCTGTGACAGCACCAGCACATGCAGTAGCTCTGTGCATTAGCTGTCCATTAGTTTGATCGTGGCACTGCACCAGCCAATGTGTTGCCTGTCTGCACAACTGGGTAATGCTAGGAGCTCTGGGCAGCAAATTGCCCCAGGTGAGTGGGAAGGAGGCATCTGTGCACACCTGGTCAGCAGCAAGGTCTCATCCTTGGTTTTGAAGGGGTTGCAGAAGAGGGTGTCTGGTGGGATATATGTGTTTGGATTACTCTAATTAGATTCTCTTTTTTTGGCTTTCAATGTTGGGGGCAGTGAAAATCAGGATTTTTTAATATTTTTTTCCTCTGCTAAAGTGATTCTTAAATGACATTCACCACTGTCTTAGTTAAACACATCTCCTGATTTAGAACTAATAAGCTTCCATTTTAAATAAATGCCAAGGTAAGCTTTTATTCAGAGGGAAGCAAAACTGACAGGTAGAAGGAAAGTAGCTCCCAGCAGGCAGGCAGATAGACAAGTGAGAAGAGTTGAGAGAGCACAGCTTGGGGACTAACCCAGCAGTAGCACCTGCAAGGTAGTAGTATGCAACCCTTTGCCAAAGCTCAGTAGCTACTGCCTGAACTAGATGGGAAGACAGGCACTGTGTCTGGATTTCTTGGTGTTCTTCTCCTTGCTGCCTCTCAGAACCCAAATTTAGAGCAAGAAGCCATTCATCAGTTGGCATCCCCTCAAAGTTCCTCCTTAGGCCACCCCAAACACTTAAGGTGACCCAGGAGGGTCCATGCTGACACCAATAGCACAGAAGGCTGCAGTCAGGGGTAACTGCTACCACCTGAGCAATCCCCTAGCTCCTCATGAACCCCACACATCAACAGAAAATACCAAAGGTTATATAGAGTTTTACAGATTGACTTATACTTAACTTTGAGCTGTTTTGCTTCAGGGTCTCCTGTCTGTATCTCCTGATTAGTGATCAGCTGTGGCTCCACCATTTTTATGTCAAGAAACCTGCATTTGCGGCACCTGAAGAAGTCAAGCTTCTGACTTTCCAAGCACTGGGATGTGCAACTGAAAGGTGATGACAACTCCAAATAAGGTCAGTGACTTTAAGCTGTGTGATATTGGCAAGTCGAGTGTCAGCACCATAAGGGTACTGACATGAAGTAATTTGCAGTTATTGCTTAGACTAAGAGCAAGAACGGTCTATTTAACTGTCTCTGAAATAGCAGCTGGGAGCAGATGGAAGGGTGCAGGGACAAAACTGCACTGTGGTCCACTGAAGATGCAGATGTTTTTGCTATTAAAAGCGTATGAATGTTGTACCAACAGGTGACACTAGCCAGCTGGCACACAGGTCTTGAATAACCATGAACATAGGACTAAAAACTTCATGGCAAGCTGGGTTTGGTTTGTTTTGTCTAAACAACATGCTATAAAATTAAGATCTGTTCCCCTGAACTTTTAGGAGCTCCATCCTTCTTCTCACTGCTTTAGTGCAAGAAACTGCAGTCTGGCCACTTGACAAGGATAATGGTGTAATGTGTGCCTTGCCAAGTAAAAGCAAAATGTCAGTGCTTCCCATCCCATCTGTCTGTCAGCATACCCAGTGGTGTCACTGCTGTACTTGTTGCCATTTCTGCTAAGACAAGGAGAAGACACTTTTTTTGCAGTAAGGTAATCCAGGAGTCTCTTAGGCTGACAGGCAACATGACATGGCCTAGGTGAGTTACAGGATGGAAAAGAAGTAGTTTTTTATGTATTTACCTAGCAGAATATCTATCAAAACGTGATGTGTGGCAGGCTACTAAATATTTCTCATATAAGTTTTTGTGTGTGTGTAACTAGAAGAGAGTTTAGTACTTTGTTAAAAGCGTTAAGTACAAGATCTTGCCTCCTCCCTCTTCCTGACATAGCTTTTACATTTAAGAAATGCAAAGTGCCAGAAGAGCACATGTTGGTTTATGAGATGCCATATTGCTGCTTACAGTAAATGAAAAGCAAAAGCCAGAAATTCCATGTCCTTTGTACTAGCTACTGTTGGTATAGAGAATGTTGATGAACTTCTGTTCCATGCCAAAAATCTTACGTCTTTCATCTGACCTATTACTGAGATAATCTTCAGCTCTCTTACTCTTAAAAGGTTGAAGCTGTGGTGATTCTCAGGACAGGCTGGCCAATGCCTATGTGATGAAATTAAGGAAAGCCTAGCTATGCCTAAGGTCCTTAACATTTTCAGTTCCCCTGAAAGATTCCACCAAAGTAAACCTAGAGTAAAATATTTCCCTTTTAAAGCACATGTTTGAAGCAAGGTGAACTAAACCTTTTCTGTTATTTGCCTGCCACAATATTCTTTATGTGGTGTCTGGAATATGCAAATATTTGGTTGACATATGCAAATACTGCAGCTCATTTTGTAAAACAGCATGTTATATCAGTAATAGAAAACACTTGGCATTTCAGCATGTGTATGCATTTAAAGTTTACAGCTTTGTTTTAAAAAACTAAGGTCTTCATTTGTTTTCTGAATGATTTCCTTTAAGGATAAGAGTTTGACAGTCTGCTATCTTTGAATTTATATTCTTCCAAAAAGAAATACTGATCTAGAACTGAGTTTTTATAACATGTGGCATGTAGGATGTGTTGAACTTCTTGTAGTGTTTTGTGGCTGTTTTTTTGTTTGCTTTTTTTTTTTTTTAATAGATCATAGTCCTTATTCAATCTTCTGTAGGGGGTTAACATAAGCTGATAAGTGTTCTGCTTTTAAGCAAGGTAGAAAACCTAACTTCTTTGCCTTTGTTAGTTTGGTGGTCATAGGCCACTCACTAAGCAGGAACGTTTTCACTGAGAATACATCATAGTCCTTCTGGCTCTCAATAAATAAAATTTTCAAAAATTACAATCTAATTGATCAGCTGGAGATAAAAACCTCCCCACACCATCTGTTTTTCCAAAGATCATGTAGAGGTAGTTACAAGTGAGGGGAGGAAGTGACAGAGTGTAAGAAAGGATAGGAAGAGCACAGTTACCTCACAGCCCTGGGGCAGGCTCCTGCAGTTCCTTGGTCTCACTGTGTTGCAAGAGCAGTGAACTGGCCACAAGGGTGTTTTGTCCTGCCATCACTAAGTGTGCTCCCAAAGCTGTACTGCAGCCTCTTCTTTCAGGGTTATTGATTGCAGTGGCAACAGTTGCATACAAGCTCCGAGTACAAGCTTACTTACACGGAGATCTTTCCACGTGCAAAGCCAAACTCCAGCGAAGGTGCTTGGGCTTCTCAGTGATGGACGCTTGGTGAACCTGACTGTGAACTGCAGCTGCTGAAACGAGGTGGGGACAACGTGTTTGCTAGTGGTTAACGAAATACATTATACAAGGAGAACACCTACTGGGGCTTGGCTTCTCTCAAACAAGATGGACTTCATGGAGCTGCTGTAACTCCTCTTACCGAATACACTGCCACCCACTCTGCTGAAGCACATGCGCTCCAGCCTTGGGAAGATAATTAAATATAGAAGAACACTCAAAGTGCACCTTTTGTGTTACCAAATTCACAGAAAAATAACTTGGTCCATAAACCATGTAGCTACCTATCTGCAGCAAAGAATGCCATGTCAGATAACCCAGGCAGCATATATACCCTAGCAATACCTGAAGGCTTCACCGAATTGCTGCTTGACTTGTGGCAGCGATGTCTCAGAAGAAAGTTCTCAAATCTTTTGACTGGAGCAAGGGCCGAGGCTCCCACTACCATAGCAACAGAAGTGCTCCCTGCTGAAAAAGCTAGCTGAGTCCAGAAAAGGTCACCAGAGACCTTTAGAAACCCTGGGAAGCTTTATCCTGAAAGGAGGAGGAAGCTGCACAAGGGTGAAACTGGAAGGACAAAAAAATACTTTGCCAGTGCCAAGTATCCAAAATTCACCAGTTTACCTCAAAAAGTATATTTTTAATATACTTTTGTTGACTTTATAGCTATTTGAGCTCTCTGCAGATTTTTGGTGGGAGTGGAGGATGCCAGGGCTTGAAGAGTGAAGATGGGTAGATTACAGAGCTTTTTAGCTGTCACAGCTAGAAGTTTCACGAAGCTGCAAGGCCTTATGGAAAAGCAGAGAGAAAATAAAAATAAAGACCTTTCCTTTGGCTTCTTTTCTGCACTCTCTCACTCCAGTGCTTGGCAGAGCAGATATAAAACACAGCACGCTGCTTTTGGGGACACTGGTTACAGTCCCAGATCTGGGGTTGTCAGAGACAGCTTAGTCCTACAACTTATGATACGCTGAATTTATGGGAAGTGTTGGGTCCATTTACCAGATGCAGGCAGGATCATTCTCCAGTGGAAAGCTTTTTAAAGAATTACAATTTTTGATGCACCCTGTCATGCTTAAGGCTGTATGTGACTGCAGGAGTTCACTCTTGCATGCTTAAAGCATTTATGTAACAGTTCCTTAAACCTGTATAAACTATGTCTGATTATAACTATTGTGAGAAGAAAAGCAATTTTCCCCTCAAAAGTGTATTAAGGCTGCTGTGCTTAATACAGGGAAGAGGCTGAATGTACAGCAGCAAACACAGCCTGGCTCAGTGACCTGAAATGCTGCACTTGACAAGGAGCAAAAAAGCTTGACTCTAGTCTCCCTTCCTTCACCACTCTTGAAGTGGCTATGCCAAGTCACATCATTGAGCAGCAAAAAAGAAGTGCAAAAGATGCACAACCACTACACACACACACACACACCTATCCTTTTGTATTTAAAGAGGATAAACTAAAAGGTGCTGGGTGAAAATGTGAACTGAGGATTTGGCCACATTCTCTGTACTGCAGCCTCCTCTTCTCCCAATGCATGCTAAGCAAGTAGGTGATCCTGAACACAGAAAACTTTTTCTTCAAAACAAAAACATTTAAAAATACTTACAGAACATGCTTGGTGTTGAAGTTGTATAACTAAGAAGTTAAGGCTTTGAAAAATAGTTATTTAAGCATAGTTGCTAAAAGGAAGAAATAGAGCATAGATACGAATGAAGCTTCTAAAACACCTTAACATGTGGCTCTTAACTTTTCTTTATGCTTTATCTCTTCACCTGTCATTCAGCTTTTCCTGTCTATCTGTGGTGCATATTATTCTAATAACCCAAACATTTTCCAGGGGCTTTAAGAAGTCTGCAGCTAACTTCTTTTTTTTTTTTTTTTTTCTGTAGGACAGGAAAGGTTAAATCAGTGAGTATTGCTGTCTTAATTATGGAAAAGCCAATACACTTACACAGCTTCAGGCAGTGTGGAGAAGAGACCCAACACAAGCCTTAAGACTTTGGTTATCAAATGATGACTTACATTTATGTGTAACTTCATGATAATAAGGTAGGCTTACTTGTCCTCAATTTGATGTGAAATAATAATACAAGGTATAACAGACTACGAAATGTTAGGAACATTGGTTGTGGCAACCAAGCCAGCCTGCAAACTCAGGCATTTCAGCTAGGCACTGCTAGCTTGAAAAACATGGCACAGGAGTCTAACATTTTGGATTGCACAGAAACTTTACATAAGGTATCTGCAAGTTACTGCCACATACATTTTATACAAGATATCTACAAGTTGCTGCCACATCAGTGGAAACGGTCAGAAAAACAAAATGAGTTAAAAGAATGCATACTGCAAATATTTTGTGCGTACAAATGCTAAGTGCAGACTGGAGGTGAACTAGACAAAAACTGCAGAGCATGTCAGCTGCTGTTAAAGATGACACACCATTAGGTTATGAAGGTGCACGTTAAGGGTAAGTGTTCCTACCTAAGAGCTCCTCAAGCACACCATGTCACTTGGAAGTGAAAAGGGTAACAGTACAAGATGCATGCTCTGAGCACACTGTTTACAAGCCAGAGCACAAAATCTGATTTTTTTTTTTAACATCTTTTAACTCTAAAGAGTAAAGGGAGTCATGCACACAAATCTCATTATTCTGAAAGCTGCTTAGAAACTTTAGCCCTTAGAGTCAAAATACCACGAAGTATTCAGAAGTACAATTTCAAAGGGTTGCAAATGCTTCTAACAATTAGCTAATTTAAAAAAAAAAAAAAAAGAAGAAAAAAAAAGGGGGGGAAAGGATTTTAAAGGATTTAAAAGGAAGGAATTATGGAGGAGTTATATGTTAAGAAGGAGGTAATTGAATGGGATTTAGGGGGGTACAATAGGAAGTGGATGTGGTTAAGGCATTTGCAAGATTAGTTGAAGAAAACTCTGGTAAAACTAGACATAGGAAACCAAATCCTTGGACAAATGAATATAGTTTCTTTGATGTATTTAGAGATGCATGATTTGTACATACTCAGCATCTGGCTTGTGGACCTTAAGAATGACTGGGTAAAAATAGCAACAAAAGCTTATTAAAATACAACCAGAAAAAGTAGTATGCACCAAAGAAAAAGAAGTATGAAGGTACTTCAATTTTCAGAGATTAAATACCCAGTCAAATACCCAGTACTGAACAGGGCAGTGGGGGTGGGGAGGGTGGCTGTAGTTGGGTGTGATGAGAATCTCTAATTAGTGCAGATACACCTGAAATTCTTGCAGGTTATTTTCTATCTATAGAAAACACACGGAAACACCCAGGTAAAGTGGTTGTGTGTGCATGTGTGTGCCTGCTTGAGGTCTCAACTTCTTCCAGGATTTAGAGACTGTAAATACATGTGCCATCCTGCAGTAACAGACTGAACTGGTCTGTGCTAAGCACTGAGCAAACACAGGACAAGGATACACAACAGACAGTGCACAAGGCAAAAAGACAGTAGAGAAAGATAAATAAAGAGCTGAACCAGGTCAGTACAACAATACCCAACCTTTGTACTCCTTTGCCAAGCCTACAGAGATCCTAGAATCTTTTTGTATTTTGCATATTTCAAAACCAGAAGGCAAGCAAATCTCTGTCCTGACATTAAGCAGACTCATTTCTAAGATGAATTTTATTTCATTTTCATTGCTTCAGTGAGCCAGTGCCATGTTCAGAGCACCGTCAGCACTGAGGAAGAATAGACAAGCACTGGGAGATCCATAGCTGTAAAAATAAATACTGTCAGCAGGATACATAAAATATATTGAACTTGAAACGCGTCATCACAGGAGAATGAGGAAAACCAGAAGCAACTGCTAAGCATTTCTGGACAGATCAGTTTGCATAATGCCATTCTTTCAACTATGCCACTTTATTTAAAAAGTAGACAGAACGGTCCTTCAGATCCGAGACACCCAGCAGTAGATCTTTATAATGCAAAATAAACAACAGATGCTCCATTTTCTTCACCTCCTTACAAAACTCATCAGGATGATGATCCCCAGAATCCCTAAGCTTATACTTGGTAGGAAGTTGGGTGTGTTCAGACAGGCTACGTGAAGATTCGTCATCTTGATTTCTGCTACTCCTTTAGAGTTGGGATGTTGGCACATTTAAACAAGGACTGTTGTAACAAAGGCATTGTGCTGTTGTATGGTGGTGAGGTATCCCAAAATCATAAGCTTGGGTAGGGTGAAGGTATTTGTTAAGGACTTTGCCCATCAGAAGTTCTTGAATCACAAGAACGGTTCTGCCTATTTGCCTTTTATACCAGGTTTCAGGATTCACCAGCAACAGACCAGTACTACTCTAAAGTGCTGGAAGCTTCCTTGATCACTGTGAGAAGCTTCTCCCACCCCTGCAAGTAGCAGAAAGAAGACTGCAACACCAGAAGCTTTAAAAAGTCTTGCTTTTTCTTAGTCTGTGTGGGAAGGGTACACGTTGATGCTATCACTGCTCCTCTCCATGTACTTTAGGGCAGGGTGAAACGCTTGCCTTCATAATGGTGATTATTGTGGATGATTGAATTGAGATAATAATTTAACTGTACCCAGATAATCAACCAGGAAACTGGAAATCCTTGTATCAGTTTATACCATATAAAACAATCTTTCTCTCTCTTTTTTGTTTTTTTTTTCCCTTTCAGGGAGAAGAACAAATGACAGATTAACAAAAGGGCAGTATCAGGAAAGGATTTGGTGAAAGCTCTGAATGATCAGAGAGGACACCATTATCAGATAAAGCAATTTCTGGGAGGCATGAAATGAACTATTCTAATTTTTTGGCAACAACTCAAGTTGGGCAGCCACTCATAAATACTTTGAAAGCTCTTTTTAAGATAATTGCATGCATTTTACATGCACTATATCCACTTAATATTTCAGAGAGTGCAAGTTATATTGATGGCTTTTGCCTGAATTAATAGTGCACCTCTGTCTGGATTGCAAAGCAGTAACTACTTGTTTAATTAGCTTCTGTAGGTATTACAAGGAAAACTATGACTAATAGAGTCTAAAATCCAGATTCTTGAATGTAGGGAATTGATATAGCAAGAGATACAGCCATAAATGTGGGCCATGATGATGGGAGTCCCTCTCCTGAAGTCCAGTATCATAATAGGGGACTTCAGCAGGAGAGAAATAGGAATTGTGACAGCTTCACTCACTTGATGTATTATGAACATCAACAGCCTATATGCGTTTTTTAGCTGCCAAAAAGACATTATTTTGTTACCCATCTGGGGGTTCATCCTAAAACACTAAGCACAAGACAGTGGAATTTGGCACTCTCAGAGCTTTGGTTATGGAATGCAATACATCTCCATGTATTTTTGCTGCTGGTGCACTCATTCTGTGGCATTCCCACATGCCGTAAGACGAGCCGGCAGGGAAGACAACTGGCCTGGATGAGCAAGCAGCTCCTGAAGGATTTAAGGGAAAAAAAGAGGGTTTATCGCCTTTGGAAAGGGGGGAAGGCAACTAGTGATATGTTTAAGGATGTTGCTAGATCATGTAGAAGAAAAATTAGAGAGGCAAAAGCACAGTTAGAAATTAAACTGGCCGCTTCTGTGAAGGACAACAAAAAGCATTTTTATAAATATATTAATGCTAAAAAGAGGGGCAAGAGGAGCCTCCACTCTTTGTTGGACGTGGAGGGTAACATTGTAACTAAGGATGAGGAGAAGGCTGAGATTCTAAATACCTTCTTTGCCTCCATTTTCAACAGTAAGGCAGGAGGACTTCAGGATAACTGGCCTCCTGAGCTGGTTGATGGGGTCAAGGAGCAGTGTTGTACTCCTGAAATCCATGTGGAATTAGTTCGAGACTTGTTGAGTCACTTGGATATTCACAAGTCCATGGGACCTGATGGGATTCATCCTAGGGTGCTGAAAGAGCTGGCAGATGAGCTGGCCAAGCCTCTCTCCATCATTTTCCACCAGTCCTGGCTCACTGGAGAGGTCCCAGAAGACTGGAAACTGGCCAATGTGACACCCATCCACAAGAAGGGACGAACAGAAGAACCTGGGAACTACAGGCCTGTCAGCCTGACCTCAGTGCCAGGGAAAATCATGGAGCAGATTGTCTTGGGGGCAATCACTGCGCACCTGAAGGATGGCCAAGGAATCAGGCCCAGCCAACATGGATTTAGGAAGGGCAGGTCCTGCCTCACCAACCTGATCTCCTTCTATGATCAGGTGACCCGCCTGGTGGACATGGGAAAGGCTGTGGATGTAGTCTACCTGGAGTTCAGCAAGGCCTTTGACACTGTCCCCCACAGCAAACTGCTGGCCAAGCTGTCAGCCTGTGGCTTGGACTGCAGCACTCTGCACTGGGTTAGGAACTGGCTGGAGGGCCGAGCCCAGAGAGTGGTGGTGAATGGTGCCACATCCAGCTGGCAGCCTGTCACTAGTGGTGTCCCCCAGGGATCAGTGCTGGGCCCCATCCTGTTCAATATCTTTATTGATGATCTGGATGAGGGGATTGAGTCCATCATCAGTAAATTTGCAGATGACACCAAGCTGGGAGCAGGTGTTGATCTGTTAGAAGGTAGAAGGGCTCTGCAGAGGGACCTTGACAGGCTGGACAGATGGGCAGAGTCCAACATGATGGCATTCAACAAATCCAAGTGCCGGGTGCTGCACTTTGGCCATAACAACCCCATGCAGAGCTACAGGCTGGGGTTGGAGTGGCTGGAGAGCAGCCAGGCAGAAAGGGACCTGGGGGTACTGGTTGACAGCCGCCTGAACATGAGCCAGCAGTGTGCCCAGGTGGCCAAGAGAGCCAATGGCATCCTGGCCTGCATCAGGCATAGTGTGGCCAGCAGGAGCAGGGAGGTCATTGTACCCCTGTACACAGCACTGGTTAGGCCACACCTTGAGTACTGTGTCCAGTTCTGGGCCCCTCAGTTTAGGAAAGATGTTGAATTGCTGGAGCATGTCCAGAGAAGGGCAACGAGGCTGGTGAGAGGCCTTGAGCACAAGCCCTATGAGGAGAGGCTGAGGGAGCTGGGACTGTTTAGCCTGGAGAAGAGGAGGCTCAGGGGAGACCTCATTGCTGTCTACAATTACCTGAAGGGAGGTTGTAGCCCCGAAGGGTTTGGTCTCTTCTCCCAGGCAACCAGCACCAGAACAAGAGGACACAGTCTCAAGCTGCACCAGGGGAGGTTTAGGCTGGAGGTGAGGAGAAAGTTCTTCACAGAGAGAGTGGTTGACCATTAGAATGGGCTGCCCAGGGAGGTGGTGGAGTCACCATCCCTGGAGGTGTTCAAGAGGAGATTGGACGTGGCACTTGGTGCCATGGTTTAGATAGTCATGAGGTGAGGGTGACAGGTTGGACTTGATGATCTTTGAGGTCTCTTCCAGCCTTCTTGATTCTATGATTCTATGAGTCTACATCTAAGAGCTTTCCTGCTTCTAATGTGAGCTAAAACATAAGATGACATCTCAAACACAGCATTTAGGTGTGAGGCATGTTAATGCAGGTATCAACTGATCCATGATAACAAATTTGAAAGGCAGGTAAATCTTAACTCAGGCAAAACTTATGGTTGATACTGATTTGACTGTTTCTCAAATGCAATTTTAAAAGTATGTTTTTCAATATAGATATTTTAATGTGTTGGTATCAAGCACTTATGAATGGCATTTTCTTTAGTAATCAACTCACATAGAAAAGGGAAACAAGTATGTGAAAAATCTGCATCTTATTTACATGTGTAATATTACATGATTCTGAAGGTATCAGTAGAAGCCTTTAAATGAGGGCTTTGACAACAGTGCTGTAACCAAATGCAGTGAAAATGCTTTTGATGTTTAAAGCACAATGTAAGGAGATAATTTAAAAAGCTGAGGGTGGGGTTAAAAAAACATACCTTACCCACTACAAAAATGTCTGTGCTGTTCTTGGTCTGTGTTTTAAAGTGCATACTAGTAGATTTCCAGATACTTGTTCTGCAAGTAGTAAGTTGTCTTGTCATCCACTACTTTATCATCAGCTATAAAAAAAATCAGCTGGCTTTGTGCAGACTAGATGAATGCATATTTATAGATCATTGAGTTAAAAAGCCGTAATACTTTCTCCTCAGGATGCAGAAGTGGTACTGCTTGAAACAACCAGCACCTGGCATAATTGTATATATATTTAGCAATGCTATTTAATGCTCTATTTTAGTACTGTGGTTCTGTGCATCACTGTTGTCAGACACAGAATATGGACGCAGTGTATCCTTTCTTCAGTAGAGTGATAGGTTATTTTTCAGTGGTCACCACTAAAAAATAGTTATAAAAAATGAGCTCCAAAGTGACAGCTCATCTAGATTTAAGTACAACCTCAGGCTCAAGAATGTCTTTGCAAACTGTTTGTGTAATGCTTGTAAGGACCATGGAAGACTGTAGACTACAGCTTAAAGTGCACAGTTTATACCCTTAACTTCTCCCAATCTGCAACAAGCAGGAAACAGGTGGAATTCTTATTTTATTTTGCAGATCTCCTCTACTTTCTGATCTTATCTTGATTAAATGCCTCATAGTCACATTTCGCTTAGAAAAAAGAAAGAAATATTCTATTCTAAGTCATTCTATTGAACAGCGACATCAAATTGAAAGTTGAAAAGGCCATAGCTAGGAAATTTTATCCTAAAAAACAACTGCCAGTGAGATTTTGGCTTTATTTAAATCAGTGGTAATATTCCACTGATTTCAAGGGAAGGTGTTCACCCCTACTAAATACTTTATATCCTAAGGGCTCTGTAAGTTGTTGCATAAACATTACATAGTATGACGGTGGAAAAAAATACTCCCATTTGTCTTTAGGGAAGGAAAATTCTTTACCTAAGGTAAAAATCTTTGCTGCCAGGTTTCTGTAGGGGAAGCTGTCAGAGGTAATCCAGCAGTGATGGCATATTCCGGGATTAATTAGACATGGCCTAGATACACACCAGTGAATATCAGAGCTGACCTAAATGTTGCAAAGAACTATGCTTCTATCTCATTTTTTTCTGTTAATCAACTCTGACACTAAAGGCTTAGCAGGGCAAGTTTGAAGAGAGCATTTGGATCTAAGCCCAAAAGAGAGGCAAGTTGTTTTCATATTATAAGCCTGCTTATTTAAATCCAGAATATATTGAAGAAATGTTTTAGCTTCCTGTATCTTGTAGGTTAGTAAGAAATCAACCAGGTTTAGTTAGTCGAAGAGTCTACAAAAGCCCTGCTGTGGACCACCGTGCTTCAATATAGTATGAAGCTTTCCTATTGCTTCTCCTTTGTCCCAAAGCACCATTTGGCAGGCGGGGGGAATCAATTAACTACGCAGACACTGTGTTGATATTTAGATACATTAAAATATGTAAGTTGCTAATAGTAAATTTTCTCCCCCTCTACTCAGCTCTGGTGAGACCCCACCTGGAGTACTGCATCCAGTTCTGGAGCCCCTATTACAAGAGGGATATGGACATGCTGGAATGTGTCCAGAGGAGGGCCACCAGGATGATCAGAGGGCTGGAGCACCTCTCCTGTGAGGACAAACTGAAAGAGTTGGGGCTGTTCAGTCTGGAGAAAAGAAGGCTCTGAGGTGACCTTATTGTGACCTTCCAGTATTTGAAGGGGGCCTACAAGAAAGCTGTTGAAGGACTTTTTAGGCTATCAGGTAGTGATAGGACTAGGGGGAATGGAATAAAGCTGGAAGTGGGGAGATTCAGGCTGGATGTGAGGAAGAAGTTCTTCCCCATGAGAGTGGTGAGAGCCTGGAATGGGTTGTGCAGGGAGGTGGTTGAGGCCCCATCCCTGGAGGTGTTTAAGGCCAGGCTGGATGAGGCTCTGGCCAGCCTGATCTAGTGTGAGGTGTCCCTGCCCATGGCAGGGGGGTTGGAACTGGATGATCCTTGTGGTCCCTTCCAACCCTGACTGATTCTATGATTCTATAAATGAGGAATGAAATAAACTTCTCTCTAGCCCAAGGTTGAGAAGAGCAGCTTTCAAGTATTTGAATAATCAGTGAATTGAAATACGAATAAATTAGTGCTCTCAGTTTAATTTGCAATAATGTTAATTGGAATAGTCTTCTGCTCTGTAAGCATGCGTTTGAAGTTGCACACGGTTAAATAATTTCTTTATATTTTTGTTTTAAGGGCAAAACTCTAAATTAGTATTTTCCCACTTACTCTGTAAACTCCAACTAACTTGTAAACCTAAAGGATGTCCCTGAATTGATCAAACTATTGAGAACAAAGACTTACCAGTATTACAATAAAAGTAGAATCTAGAGATCTGCTTCCTGCTAATTGCATGCACTTGGGCATTTTATAAAATTTTTGGTTTAATTGGAACACTCAGCCAACTAGTTTTTAAGTAATTATAGATTAGCAAGAGGGGCTTGAATGGCAGTGATTTGAGAGATCTGGAAAACCACAGTATTTGAAGATGGATGAGATCCTTCCATTGTCACTATTACTTGTCACAGGTGACTGAAAAGCAATGAAGTTCAGCTTGCCAAGATGATGACTATATTACAGTTCTTCACCTTTATTTCAAAGTATTTTTGACAGGTCTAGGAGTTTTTTCTCTGAAGTCAGCTATTTTATGCTTTTGGGTTTTGTTTGGGTTTTTTTGCTTTAGCTTTCAGTTTAGGAAAAGGATAGAAAGCAAAACAAAACAAATCTACACCTGAGCTAAAACTGTACAAGTTGAACATAGTTTAATTCATAGCAAGTAATGATGTCTGTATGTAGTTTTGGACCTGAGAAAAAAGGAAGAAACTTCCACGAAATTAATGCAATTGCATATTGAGAAATATATTTTGATGTGATTATATTTAGGTAAAAGAATGCATGCAGTGTTATGATCCAACAGCTGCTATTGCCTGCAATTCCACAAACAATTTACACAAAGCATGACGTTTATAACAATGAATTACTAATAATTTCATTGAATTACTAATCAATAGAACTTGGTGTCAGATGATACATAATAGAAATAATCTATTGTTTAAGAATTTCTCTCCAAATGGCAGCTCAGTAAGAAAAAAGGCTGCTCAGGACCCTGACATTGGTTCTCAACCATTGGTAATATCCAACTTACAGCTGATGAAATCTGCAAGGAAATAAGAAAGCTCAGAGCAGTCTATCAATGCTTTCATGATTCATTGCTAAGACTTTCAGCTTCCAGTTATCAATTGTGATGGAGGCTGTGCTGCAAACTTTAAATGACTAATGGCAATATTCTCGCTATCATTTTCTGCTGCAGACCCCCTTCCCATTCCCCAAACATTCAAGGAACCCAGTCTGAAAATCAGATTCCAGCTGATCTCTGTGCTGTTACTCAGTTTCTGTTGTTTCAATGTTAATGTATAAACCTATATACTAGACTGGATTTTCCCAATAATTATTAATTATATTACGTATTAATATAATATGAGGCAGATGACACTTTCTGAAATAGCACTTTGCTTTGCTTCCTCACCCTGTGACTAACTTAAGAAACAACAAAAGATACTTAAGGGACAAATAATTGTTGCATGTCCATGTTTTTCTACATGACAACATTCAAACACCTTTTTTTTTACTTCTATGAAGCTTCATGGGGCTTTATCTTGTTCAGATTTGACACATTGGCTTTATTGAATTTGTCCAATTCTTTACAGGTTTTTTTTTTATCTTTAGTAGTTAGCCTTTGTTTATCTTTGATTAACAGAATATATCCTAAAGAAAAAGATGCCAAACTTACAGCCAATATAGCAGGTATGATACTGAATCAATAATACCCAAGTTACTAGTTGTTAGACTATCAAGAGCTCATCTTTAAATAGTAAGAGCCTACCAAAATATGAAAACTGAATTAGTTTATAGTTGTACAACACTCTATTTTGTACACTGTGAATCTTGTTCAGACTGACAATTTCATCAAATTAATTCCATTAATTTACTATATTTAAAAAGCTTTTTGGAAAAGGAAATTGGCATCTGAAATGTGGGTGTTTATAACATTCTTTTTTTTTTTTTCAGCACAACAGAAATTTCAGCAACCTATTTCAATTTTCTCTGTCCTAGATTCAGGAAATAATGTGTGTCTGTTCAGAGTGCTCATAAATGTGACACCTTGGAAAAAGATATCTTCTGGACAAGAGAAATATGACTATTTACACTTACTTCTGGCTCAAAATTCAGGTACAAGTTCATAAAAAATAATTTAAAGTATGTATTTTACTTTTAAGATAGGAAACCCATGCTTAGAATCATTCCAATTCTTATCAAACTTAATGAAACACCCATATAGCAGACCATCCTAGCCACTATTTTAACAAGTTCTGAATCTGTCAAGGATTGTCAACACTCATCATAGTGTGGCTATTTTGAGGAACTGCAAATTGGAAATAAGGCAAATATCTCTAGATACAATCAGTATTAATAATACAACATTGTCCATAACCATTGATTGGTACTCGATATCAGACAGGGCATCAAAAAAACCCAAACAAACAAAAAACCCTAGAATTTTTACATTCCAGTTCTCAGGACATAGAATTCAAAACAGTGCAAAATAATGAACTTGCTTACTGTGTGGGAAAACAAAAGAGGAGCTAGAGGTGATATTGCAGGAGAACTGACTAAGTAGGCATGACAGAAGTATGGGGGCTATATGTAATGACAGGAACTTTGTAACATGTTCTTCATTAAAGTGACAGGAAAGGCCAAAAAGGCAAGCTACACTCTGTTGAAAGCATCCATTCAAATCCTGAAATACTGATGGATAATTTTTGGTAGGACACACATAACCTATAGCTTTAAAAAAACCCAACAAAGGTAAATGAGAATTACAGGAAGAGTGGTAGTAAATGCTAGTGATCATGAACATAAAACAATGATGATGAAGCTCATCTGAGTCTAATTTGCAAAACGAGGTGCTAAGTATTGTCATGAGCTATTTATCGAATTAAAGTACTTTTAAAACAATCACAGAAATTAGGAAGAATTTTTAATCCTATCATTCAGTTTCATTTTATCAACTCTGAGGTTAAATATACACACACTATAAATATTTAGGACACAGATTTATCTCCATCATAATGTATGGCAGATGCTGCCAGTCTGGATTATTCCAAGCAGCAACCGCCTCATTAATCCAGCATCTCACTGCAAATCCCTCAGTGCTGTGGATGTCAGAAGGGAGTATGAACCTGTCTAACATAGGTAGATCTGACCATGCTCCTCCAGTCACACATTAAGTTTCTAGTTTCTCAGATGTAAACTAGGGAAGGAGTGTCTTGTATTACACCTGGACACTCCAGGACTTCATATGCAGCACTATTAGATCTATTGTAGTGGTAATACACTACACAAGTTTTCCATAAGTGTCAGTCCATGGCCAGCTCACCTTAGATCCAAAAGAGCAATATGGAAAAATGCATAAGCTTTGTTCAGAGGTGATCGCTTAAATGCAAATTACTTTATAAGTGCTAACAGTGAAGTAGGGAAGGTCAGAAAGGATAGGAAAAGGAACTGCATGGAGATACAAGTTTTCACTGGAGCAGAGGTGGTTGATTGTGTTGAGGGTATTCAGCTTAGGAAAGCAAATTACTGTATGCCAGCTGGCATTTTCCAGCACTTTCTTCTTCAATCAAAGCAAGGCCAAGTTTGCCATTACACAAAGCCTAGAGTATATCACATAGTGATGTACTAAATAAAGTGTTGGTAGTTAAATCTGGAAACTTCTAAGGAAACTGAAATTGCTTGAGGTCTACAAGCCATCACTAATTTCAGAGAACCTATTTACATGAAAAAACCTCCACACTTAGGCCTTGTACTCACTGTGCTCATTAGAAAGAGAAAGTGGTTTCTGTCTTGCAGATTTTACAAAGTAGACCTATGTGTTGTCAGGAAAAAACTTGTGAGAAAAATGAGAGGGTTTATGTACAATGAAGCTTTTAGAGCAGCTCATATTATGGAACTTTGTACTACATAACTTTCATCTTTCAAGGTATAAAAGTTTACAGGAATTTCCTTTCAAACAATGCATTAACGAACAAGTAGAGTGCTTTATTGTGGCCAAATATTCAGGACAGGAGTTGAGAGACACATCCAGAACCTGACATATCTCCAATACGGGCAACTGCATGAGATTTTGACATTTGCTAGTGACCCTGCTCTAGACACCATCCCCCAAATCCCCAGCAATAAAGCATCTGCATGGCTTAGGGGATTGGTAATCGGATACTTCACCTCCAGGTCATAGTAGGTCTCCGGTTCAAGAGCAGCGAGGCTTTGTAATGACTTGAAACACCACTGGATGTTTATTTGGAGGCATATGCAGAAGATATGATTTCTGTGCAGCAAGCAGTAGACATGTCCACATATAGATAAAAACATTATGACAGTTGCCAGTCTGTTAGAAATGTTTAAATGACAAAATATCAGTCTAATAGAGGTTGATTAACTTCTTAATAATAGTCAAGATTGTGTCTTGGTTTAGTGCTGGCTGAGTAGTAAAAGCATCATTGTTTATACAGTATTTTGCAACTGAGAGAGGCAAAAAATCATGTTTAACTCTCATTCTCTCCCTCTCTGGGTCGTAGAAAACTTTTTAAAGTGTTTTTTAATGTTACTAGAGACAATCCAAAGACACATTTAATTTGAATTTTCTGTCTTAGCCAGAATGACTTCAGCAAGAATGAAAATATGTTTTGCAGGCCTTTTTAGTCACTTTAGTACATGGTGAAAACTGTAAGTGCAGTATCCGAAACTTCAGCATGTCCTTAATGAGGATAAAACTGGGAAAAAATATATTCTTGAGATCAGTGTTAACCTGATACTTCTGGAGTCAGAATGCATGGCCTGTGTGTGAAAAAAACAGGTGGATGATGCTCCCTGTTATGGAGGGACCAGGGCAGGTATGTGTAAAACAGAAACATGATGCCTTCTCCAATATCAGTGAGAGCTCCAGAAGAGAGAGGGGCTGGCTGTCATTAACACCCTGTCCATTAGCCCGTACTGCCTCCCAGTGGGCATCAACTACTTCTCTTTGGGGGGAAAAGTCAAGGCTTTTTAAAATGCCTGGTACAGAAACCACTGTCCTAGGACAACTAATAGGGAAATACAATGATGGTGAGACCTGGTGTCTAAAAGACAACAAAACTCTTGGTCACCTTACAGTGTGCAGCTCTCTGTTGTCACAACAGATGCATGTTTCACCCATAGGTTTCTGCAGAATGTAACCCTGCATCTTAAAAATAAAGTTTTCAGTGGGCAGCCTTACAAATGTGAATTCATGTAGTATCAACTTGCATGCAGAAGGCTCTGTCCCTGTCACTCTCAGCTTTGACAAGCAACAGCAGAGCCGTATCACATCACATGGCTGTGGCCAGCTTTACAATATCTTCTGTGCAGTGCAAAGAGTAACTTCTTTTTTCTTTTCGCCCTTCTTGACAGTGCTCAGACCACCAGCAGAGGACAAGGGATCCCAAAAATGGTAAATAAAATGAGGAAAGACCACCTTTTGCTGGTCTGTGGAAAACAGTGAAAGAAGAGATGAGGGGAGCATTTCCATACCTCTTTAGCAGCTTACAGAGCTTCATAGTTTGTAGCCCCAACCTGACTTTTCCTAACAGGCTCATCAAACCAAGGAATCTGTTCAGAGCCAGGCACCTTAACTCTATGCCTTTCCCAGCAAAAAAACTCACAAGCCCTTCCAGCCCTGTGCAGGTGCTATTATCAGCTTGAAAAGTCACATAAACCTTTGTGTTGAAATCTGTGTGGTTACTGCAACCACAAAAAGGGAGGGAGCTTTCAGGGAAAAGACCCGTGGAAGTCACAGGGCTGTGCAAACACTTGGAAAGCTTAGAGCTGTTGTCCATGCTTTAAACGTCGCATTTGTCTATGTGTCATACCATGATCTTACAGAATAAAGAAGTGACATGGTGCTATAGCACAAGTTACATGAATAAACAAAGAGTTCTGTTTAGGTGTGTCCGACTACAAAGGTCATTTAGGTGTGGGTTGTTTTTTTTTCTCCAGAGTGATCCTGTTCAGGGTTTAATATCCTGCTTTATTTCAACAGTGCTTATCACTGAAAGTTAATGCTCAGGATCCTTGAATCCAATATCCTCCCACCACACATGAGATACAGAACTGAAATACATCAAAGCAAGCAGATGGTCCTGAATACATAGAAAAGGCAAAAGCATTACATTGAAAGTATTGTTCTTGCATCACTCTGCCTTGCAGAGAGCTCACATTAGGTTCGTGTGTGTGTGTGCATCTGAGACTCATTCAAAGGATGAACTAGTATGTCTAACTTTTAGTGCAGAAAATGAGTTCCAAAATACACAAGATAAGGGCCGATAACATCTCTGAAATCTCCTTCTTAATCTGCTGCCCTCAAGAAAAATCTGTTGACTTTACAATGGTACTTTTCCCGGGCTGCATACGGTAATTAATGGGCCTGTGGTCCCCTACTCCTATGACAACCTTAATTTTTATCAAGTCGGGGTGTGAGCGGGGTTGCCCACCCAGCTGAGAAAAGCCAAACCCCCACTGGAGCTCGCCCATTCCTTCCCATTTCCCAGGTGGGGTGCAGGCGCGGTTAACCCCAACAGTAACCTAAGCTGCAGCAGGTGCAGCGGGAGCACACGCCTGGCTGACGCCGAAGCCGGGTTCGGTGAGAGGCGCCCCCGCCCCGGTGAGAGGCGGCCACGTGGAACGGCGGCTCCCGCGGCGGCTACTTCCTGCTCCGCATCACCCTGGCCGCTGCGCCCAGCGGGGAGGCGGGCAGGGAGACAGGCACGGCAGCCCGCACCGGCGGAGCCTACTGGGGAGGAGAGGGGAACCAGAGGAGGCGGGTTGGGGGAGAGCAGGGGGAGGAAAGGTAAAAAAGAAGAAAAAAAAAGAGAGGGGTGGAATTAAAAAAAAAAAAAAGTTTGTACGTGCAGCAGCGGTGGGGGGAAACCTCTGCAGGCGGGCGGCTGTCGGAGAGCAGCGGCAGCGGGGCCGTGCTGGGCCGGGCGGGGGGCGGAAGCCCGCCGGTGCGCGGGGCCGGGCGCTGCGTGCGCGGCGGCGGGAGGGAGAGGGCGGGCAGGCGGGAGGATGCGGCTGAAGCTGGGCTTCCTGCTGCGCGCCGTGCTGCTGGCGGGCAGCTTTTTGGGGCTGCTGCTACTCTGGTCCTCGCTGTCGCCCCGCACCGAGGAACCGGCTCTCCCGGGACGGACGCGGGTAAGTGTGCCGCGGCGCTGGCTGGAGGGGCGGGCGGGACGGAGGCTGGTGGCGGTGCCGCCGCCCGGGATTGTGACCGGCTGCGGGCGGGCGGGCGGGGGGCGGCTGCCCGGGCTGCGGCCTGCGGCGCCTACAGGCCCGAGAGGGGAGAGCGGAGCGGCGGAGCCGGCTCCAGCTCTGCCCCGGATCCAGCGGCCCGGCACCGGCCTGGGGCTTCCCGCGCCGGGCTACGATGGGCCCCGGCGGCCAGGCCGGGTGGGTGTCCGGTCCGCGCCACCCCACCCGGTGCGGGGCCGCCGCAACACTCCCACCCGCTAGGGGCGGGCCGGTTGCGCGCCGCTTGTGCCCGCCGCCGGCATGGTGGTCTGGGCAGTGCCCCGACGGAGCCCCTACCCGGGACACCCCCCCCCCCCCCCCGCCGGCGATTCCGTGGGCACCCAGACCGTCTGGGTCTCTGTCTCCCTTCGGGAGGGCTTTCCCATCCCTAAAATAACTGCTACGTAACTATCCTGCAAAGGTCTGCCCCAGAGCTTCAACAAAGGGTGCAGGTGTCCCCCTCTCCCACTTGCCCCACTGCCATGGATCGCTCTCCTGACGTTTTACTAACTGGCAGGTTTTGTCAAGGAGAAGCATCAGATAGGTAATTTAAGACCAGCACCAGGGAAAGGCAAAAGGCATTGGACTGATGGTGCTGGCGGTGCAGATCTCAGTCCGAAATGGTAGGGTGAACTGTACAGAGTGTGCAGTGATTGGGCTGAAAGGGACGGTCATCTTGAGAAATGTCTCAGGAGGTCACACAAACGAACCTGTAGGGCAAGCCTTGCTGTAGCCTTGTATTAATCAGGTGAGAATAATCTGACCGCTTGACACCAGGGTCTCAGAAGCAGTCAAAGTGCTTTTTCCTTTTTCATCAGGTATTTTAGAACTGTGGAACATATCTCGACTTAATGAGATCTGCTTGAAGTAAGATTAGTCAAGATTATTTTAACCTTGATGAAGTCGTAGTTGTTTTATCTTGAGTATGTGTTCACTAACAATGTTGGTCCTTTTTGGTGGGCTGCTTTGAATAATTATTGAAGGCAAGCAAGCTGAAAGAACTCGATTTTGAAAACTGGAAATTACTTTGGATTCCTCGAGCAGATGCTCTGTCTTCTGAAGCCTTTACAGTTTACTGTATCTTGGCAGTTACTGCTGAGTTAATAGGCCATAGGGGTTCTTTTGGAAACACATAGTTTAAGTGATGAAGTTTCTGTAATCTGTTCTTCTAGACACAACATGGATTTTTCTGTGTACAGAGAAATCTTCAGGATTTTTGTTTGCATACTTCCCAAGAAAATGTCACACAGTAAATGTTTTGTGTCAAAACCAGTCCGTTTACTTTTTCTGCTTAGGAAAGCATAACAGATCTGTAAAGTGACATCCTCTGAAAAAAAATTAGTTATGGGTGCATTGCTGTGTAGTGCAGTGACCATGTTCATGAGATTATTCTGAGGTGACAACTGAAATATTGCAGTCTTGCAGCGTACTCTTGGCAGTTTATTTGGATGCTGTAATGAATTATGCTGTGCTTTCTCATGAGCCTGAAGGGTTTCGTACAGAAACTTTTGATCTGAACCCTGATACCTGCCTCCATTCACGTATAAGGTCTAATTCAGAACTCTTTCCTAGCTGATTTACATGGCAGTAAGAGTCCAAAGAGTTTGTACAGTCTAGCCCCTGATGAAACAGCATTCTGTCTTGGTTACACCTGCCTTGACTGGAGGAGGAAATAACCATGACAGTCAACTCAGAAAATAATTCAAGTCTTTGTCAGGAACAAATATAATTGTATTAAGTAAACACTGTTAAAGATGTAATCTAAACAGAATATCTGGTTCATTAGCTAGATCAGATGTTTACTTGTCATATGTATCAGAGCGGGTAACACATGCTGCTGCTTCATCATTTTCTGGGAAATGGTATTGTTGCTACTAAATTCAAGTTTTGATTTGGACTGTTTTCCTCCTTAGAAGCTGCTCAGGTGAGGAATACTACTTAAACAGTAGGGAGTAAGCTCACTACTAGCAGTGCTTCAGCATATTTCTGGGACACTGGCAGTGCATCCTGCTAGGTGAGGAAGTGCTGACCCCGTGAGGTGGGCTTGTATCATGGGGTACTTGCCCTGCAATGCTTGAGAACAGCCTGTGTGTTGGTGCAGTTTAAGGAACTAGGAGATTATCATAACTGCTTTTCTGAAATGCACTGATCTGCACTTCATTGAGTCATAGAAATGTGTTTGCTCGGTTGTTAGTTGCTAAAGTTTGTTAAACTAAAGATAATAGAATAATTCTTCCTGTGCAACACCCTCCTCCCTGGGCTTGTTCAGAAGGCTCTAGCCAGCAAACAAAATTCCTCCTCAAACAATAGCAGCTGAAAATAGAATTTAACATTATATAGCTGTCCTCAGGCAATACTCTTTCCCTTTCTGCACTGTAAGCCTGGGCGCTTTTTAATAACGTCAAGGCATTAGAGAAGCAAAAATGAAAAGTTATGCTGCATTGTTCTTTTTATATTTATAACCTCCAATCTTTTCTTGCTTACAGCAGCAGACAAGAATAGGTAAACTGAAAATCTTTTAGCAGTGTTATAACTACATGTATTCTCCCTTCAGGTATTATAATTTTTTATTGTTTTCTACTGACGTTAAAAGACCTCAGAGATCTTTTGGAAAGGCCAGCTGATTAATGTGCAGATAGTTTTAAAAGAAAAAGTGAAAGTGGAGAAATGGCTGTTTAGGAAGGAAATGAGAGAACATAGAGATGGTAACAGTAATACAGACAATTGAAGAGAAGATCTTCCTTTCTGGCAGACTACCACAGATGTACATGTTAACAGAAAGCACATTCAGAAGTTGTGAGGGCAAAGCTCCTCAAGTAACCCAACTGTGTAACTTTGCTTATGCATGACAACAGTGCTTGCAGGATTCAGATGAAGAGATTAAGTATTTATTTATTGAATTACTAAAAATATCCAAACAGAATAAAATAATCATTATCCTAAAGAGCTTTTAGTTTCCAGTCTAAACCAAATAGAAACAATGAATATACATTAAGGGCTGCCATCAGAGTCTTTAAAAGAGTGTCTGGTTTTGTATAAGTAGGGATTACAAAGGTACCAACAATTTATGTAGGGACAGTCTTGCTTATGACTGTGAGTTCGCTGATGACACACAACTGGGTGGGGTGGCTGATACACCAGAAGTCTGTACTGCCATTCAGTGGTACCTGGAGAGTTGGACAGGGAGAAATTCAATAAAATACAACAAGGGCAAATGTAGTCTTGCATCTAGGAGAGAACAACCCCATGTACTAGTTTAGGTTAGAGACTGACTTGTTGGAGAGCAGCACAGAGGAGAGGGACCTGGGGGTCCTGGTGGACCACAGGATGATCATGAAGCAGCAGTTGCCCTTGTGGCCAAGAAGGCCAATGGCATCCTGGGGTGTATTAGAAGGGGTGTGGTTATTTTGCCCTGGTGAGACCACATCCAGAGTATTATGTCCAGTTCTGGGCCCTTCAGTTGAAGGAGGACAGGGAACTGCATGAAAGACTCCAGCATAGAGCCACAAAGATGATTAAGGGAGTGGAACATCTTCCCTTTGAGGAAAGGCTGAGGGAGCTGGGTCTCTTTAGCTTGGAGGAGACTGAGGGGTGACCTCGTTAACGTTTATAAATACATGAAGGGGAGTGTCAGGAGGATAGAGCCAGGCTCTTCTTGGTGATGTCCAATGATAGGACATGGGGCACTAGGTGCAAGCTGCAGCATAGGAGGTTCTGCATAAACATAAGGAAAAACTTTGTCACTGTGAGAGTGACAAAACACTGGCTGCCCAGAGAGGTGGTGGAGTTTCCTTCTCTGGACACATTCAAAACTCACCTGGACACATTCCTATGTGGCAATTCTGGCATGTCCCTCTGGTTCAGATGATTGACTTGCAGCTGGGGCTGTGGGCCCTCATCAGCCGCCAAGTTTAAACATTACAGTTCCCATGTGTCTACTAGAAGGTGGAGAATTTATGATGTGGAGGCAGAGGAGTTTAAAAAAAAAAGAAAAGCTGAATGGATATTTTCTGATCCTTCTGGTGACACTCCTTCTCCCTCCCTTTAAAGACCACTAATATCCTGTACGCCTTGGCAGGATTGTCACTGAGAACTTAATGACAAGTTGCAGACTGAACTTGAAGTGTTATTGTAGTTTAAATTAGATTCTTTGCAGTGGAAGTCCCAGCGGAAAGTTTCCACTTTACCGTAAGGAGTGATGGGAAATACGCTCAGAGGAGAAACCAAGACACAGGAGTTTGAAGTTTATATCATTAGTGGAGGAAAGGTGGGAAAGAGAGGAAAATGCTAAATCTGATGATGTTACAGGGAGAGTGGTCTTCAGTAGTGAAGGACTTCAAGTTATCTGAGTTTGGTAAAACTGTGATGCACTGTGGTACACAGGTGATCAAATAGAAAATAATCTCACTCCTCTTGCTTTGTATAGTTACCTTTATGTCAGTCATTTTTGCTGATTTGCCTTTCACCCAGTTACAGGGTGAAACCTTGTGCAAGGGAGCACTACATCACTTCTGCCACTCTGGCATTGTCTGAAAGCTTAACACAGTCATTCATCACCTGGGTGTGAAAAGCTCCATACAGGTGCAGAGGTAGATGTAGGCATGTTGCCTTCTACTAGATGTAGGCATGTTGCCTTCTACTAGATGTAGGCATCTTGCCTTCTACAGTCCAAGCTGTAATAACTCGCTGTTCCTTGTGTGACACTCAGTAGAAATGAAGGCCTTGGCAAATTTTTATTTTCAAGTTTGAGTTGAAATCTGTGCACAGGGAAGGACTGCTATAGCCAGAGTATTGATGTTGTAGGAAGTAAGCAGCACTTCCTTTTTCCCCTCTTTATTACAGTAACCTTTAGTGTTGCTAGCAAAAGTAATAGGCCAAACTTTTTTTGATACTGAATGCTATTTTTTTTAATGTGTGCTTTTGTCTAAATAGGCTTCGAAAAAGCTTATAAAAATTTTGTCACCCTTGGGAGAGTATCAAAACCCCAATCCCTATCATATTAGAAGTGAGTTCTTTTGACAAATGCTTCCATGTATGTTGCAGAATAAATGACAAAGCAAATAATGTGAACACATGGAAAAAGTAAAAAGACTACACAATTCCTACAATTTATGTATACATGCAGAGATTGTATTAAACCTTATTGAACTCTTCTAAGATCCCTTGTAATAAGTTAAATGACTCGTTATCTCAAGACTATTCAATGTCTACTCTAGAGAGAGCAGAGCAGTTTCACAGCATTTCATGCACATGACAAGTTTACTTCTGCCCTTTTCTAGCCTCAAGTTTTGCCATTCATGAGTAATTAACAACTGAAAATCAAAGATCCTAGCTTAAGGCTGTAGTTTGCTCTTCAACAATCCCACTGCAGGAGAAGGGCATCTAGGGAATCCAGGGAACCTCAGTGTAGGATTACCACTTTTGGGTAAGACTGCAACAAAAAAATTGAGAGCTGTTTTGGATATCACACAACTGGATTCAGTACTGCTACAGCACTTAAATGAGAAGCCATGAGTAAGACCACAGAAATCATGACAGATCAACACAAGGAGTTGGGTAGGTTGTAATTTGTTTAAAATAAATAAATAAATAAAAGTAGTAAGTTGTGCTGCTTAGAGGCCAAACAGTGGTGCATTAAAAATAGCACAATATAATCCTTTTCAAAATAAAAGTATAGGTAGTAATTAAGTCTCTACTTTAGACATGGTGCATTCAGGTATGATGGCTAAGCTGAAGTAGTAGAAAATCTGGTGCTAGTAAATTTAGTTACAGGAAAAGGCTCAATGGATCATCAGGATGTCAGCCTTGAGAGAAGGCATGACATATTTGGAGGTCTATATGTGGGTTTTTCATGACATGGCCAAGCAGCATGTACCTTCCCTAGCCAAGGCTCATCAGAGTTCATATTATTTGTATTGAGCTGATGTTCCCTAATGAAAAACGAGAGTATCTTTGTCCTATTTTTGTCAGATATTAAATCAGCATTACGGGAGACCGCCAAGTGGAAATAGGGCAGGATAAGCTGTTCCATTAACAGGTTTGACTTCTACCTTGGGGGAGGGGGAATTCTTTTTATGGAAACTAGGACGTATAATCTGGGGGAAGGATTCCAAAGTCTGGTAACAGTTACATTTAATTACTAGATTTCCTCTAAGTATGCAAAACAAACGTCTACTGTGAGCGATTAGTTTAAAAATAGCAACATGCTGTTTAAAAGGCCTCTGACTCCATCAGTTTTCTTTAATCTTTTTGTGAATTAAAAGGAATTTATCTTGTTTGAATCTGCCTTTAGCAGTCCATCTCCACCCTACAGTACTCTAGATGTAGGCACTGTTTCGATGGGTGAAGTTCTCCCTCACCCAAATCCCATGACCAGTAGCAGTGCCGAGGTAGTGTGCTCAGTAAGGTGTTGCCAGGATGGCCCAACAAAGGGAAGCAATAAGCAGCCAGCAGCTTGCATGTCTTTGCAACCTGCAATAATGTTTAGGCTTGTGTTTTGGGGATATTCTGGCCTTTCACCTAATACAGGTTTCAAGCAAAAAAAAAAAAAAAAAAAAAAAAACAACCCAAAACCAACCAACCAACCAAACTCAGTAGGTGTCTGTAAAGGTAACCCAAAAGTTGAATTCTAGATTGGGCTTTATCAGTTTAATTGTAACTTCCTCCTTGAAGGAGCTTTCTGGGAAAGAATGGTGCTTTTTTGGTGAAAGAGTGTTTTGCTGTTAATAATTGTAAAAACTTGCAGAGGAGAAGGCTAATAACTTGTATTCTACCTTTGTCTTGCAAAGAAGCATCCTTACTGTAGTTTTATTATGACATTAAAAATATTACTCTTACTGGGCTGCATACATACGTCATTACTAAAATAAAAATTACTACTTTTTGTAAGAAAGTGATGATGCTTAAAAGAGGATTGTATTAAGCAGGAATTAAACATGCTTCTCCATGCATACGTCAGCATTCTTGCAATTTGCACACCAAATTGCCTTTTTTTCCTCCTCTTTGTTAAACTAATAGCTTACTACTTTACTGTGCTCTGGTGGGTTTTTTTGGGGTTTTGTGTGTGTTGGGTTGATTTGGTTTGTTTTGTTTGGTGTTTTAGTTTTTTAGTTTCTCTTCTACTATGTGTCCTTGAATTCTTCATTTTTCATGGCTTACTCCAGTAATGTTTCCTAGTATTGCTCTGACTTTTCTGAGCTACAATTTATTTTCCTTTGATTTCCTCATGGAACATTCAGTTGCAAATAGCAGCAGTTGGCACTGGTGTGCCGTAAATCCCTGAGCAGCATGAGAGAATTGCAGGAGAGTATAAGGTAAAAACAGTACACCATTTTACATGCTATTTACATTTGGAAAACTTTCTTTACAGTTGAAGGTCTCAAAATATAACTGTTAATGAAATTAAAGCATAAGCAGATGGTGCACAGCCCACAAAGTTTCTTACTTACTTTGTTGCCTTTTAAAAACTTGGCAGTGAAAATGGCTCAGCAAGAACTGTTCTCACTTGAGTGAATATAGTTGTTTTAATAAGGCAGAAAGTATTATGTTAAATAGTGTCCTATAGAAAAAAAAACCCAAACCAAAACATACCAACAAAAAAATTTGATGACATTGAGTATATATTTTTTTTTTTTTGCATTTGAGCCTTTTTTTCACAACTTGGGAATTAAATTTTGCTTTGGTTTTAACCTGTAAGAGTTCCCTTTTAAGGATAACGAAAAAATATATGGAATAACATTTCAATCGGGCCCAAGCATAGAAGCATTCTATTTTATTTCTCAATTCCTACCTTTATGGATTTGAGATACTTCAGCAATGTCTTTGTTTTGAGTTAATCATTAAGAATTATAGATACATCAAAGTGTCTGTCCTATATGACTGTAGAAACTGCCTTATCTGTAACAACATTTTGAAGCAAATCAATTAAAATTAACCAAGGTATTTCTTAAAAGTGCCTGTTACAGTAATGCCATGAGTTTTCTGTCCTTCCTATTGAGGAAGGAAGACCAAGAAAGATAATACTGAGATAGGGTGTTCTTCAGAGAAAATAAATTCTCCTCATTCTTTAGTCTTGAAGCAAGACTTGCTACACTGTCATTTAAATGAGGCCTTGAAGTCAGTTCTTCAAGGCTCATAATAAATGTCTTTTGTAAGCCATGTGTTTGTCAGTAGTGCATTTAGCATGCACCTTAAACTACTTCACCTGTTCTGCTTCTGCTAATCCATCTCCCACTGTGTTATTCTAACATGCCAAAGCCTCTGAGAAGCTTTAAACAGCAGCTATGAAATACGTTGGGTTTTTTTCTCACCTCTTCCATGCTTTCCTACCTTTGTTTTCCTCCCCTCTATGAAATATGTTTCTCCTACACAAAACCAAGACTTGCACTAGTGATTAATGTAAAAACAGTATCTCAGTAATCTGCAGAGGTGGAAAAGGGTGGGAAGTGTGTTGTTTGCTTCTTTTGATGGAATACAAACTTTTAATGGTTGGTTGTAAGTATATAGCCTCTCCCTGATCAGAATGTTCTTAGCCAGCAGTTCTCAAGTCTAGGAGGGATGGTGTGTGGGTTTCCTGTACAGCAGTTCCTGCTGGTGAGGGAGAAAAGTCTCCTGGTGCATCTTTTATTTTTTTTTTTTTGGAGGTCCTTAATTTCAAATTCTGGTAGTTCTCCCGATGTAATGTATTCCTAACCCATGAGATTTACTGAGTGCTTAAAGTGGTCTTGAGTACTCTGAGGAGGTATACCAGCCCTGGGTGACTGAAGTAAGACTGCAGATAAATTTATGGGATGCATTTGTGCATCCCATCTCTGTGTCTAAGAGATGAAGACTCTTTGTGTCTTCTGTCCCTCTCTTGTGTTTTCTAGTACCGATCTAAAATACTTGTCTTGAACACTTGCTTATTTTTTAGTTATATAAAGAGTACAAGAAAGATGAGGCTAAGGAAGGCCAGGAAGTATTGACTTGACAAATGAGGCTGGGAAGCTCTTTGAGCAGGTCCAGACATGAGCTTCTCCTTCAAGGCCACCAGTAGAAGAAAAAATCCTCAAGGAGAGCAGCTATCTGTGAGGGTGGAATCAACACTGGGAGAAGACTTTGGTGTCAAATCTGGGGCTAATGATTACTGTGGCCCAGGTTTGGCAATGTGTGATGACAGCCTTGAGTGCTCATTTATTAAGCAGTAGTAGTTGCCCAGAGTGTCAATACCACAGCTGTGATTTTGTTTGGAGAAACACAGGGAGGGAATCTCTGTTATTAGAGAGCAGCCTTGCCTTTTCCATGAATAGTCATGTCAGTCACCTTTTGGGGAGTTAGCAAGTTTTGCTCCCGTTATTATCTTCTACCAAGGCTGGTGATGACAGGGGAGTTGTCAAGCTGTTGTGATAAAAGGGAGCAGACTGCCAGGGTAGTTCATATAGCCTTTAATCTTTGTGTATGCCTGAGGGGCCTTGGGAAAAGAGGATGGCAGGGAGCAGGCTGGATTAATTTTGCTGGATGAAATGGATATGTCCTGGGGGTTGGCCTACTTTAAAAATAATTAGAATTCTTTGAAACCTGGTGTCCTTGAACACACTTCATCTGTCCTACGTCCCCATTCTCTGATTCGCATATGCCTAGATCTTGTGGTTGAGAGATGTGTCTTGCCTCTTTGGGAGGTATTTGTTTTGGCAGTATTTCCCAGGGATGTGTAAGTTCTGAATCCAAGCTGACTTCCATGTAGGTGTCTGGTGAAATGCGCAGAAGGACTGCAGGTAATCAGAAGTACCTGGTTATGCATCACACTGAACAGAGGCTGCTGGGCTTACAGTAAGGCATGGAGGACACTTGATTTTTTTAACTCTTAACATATTTTTTTATATTTAATGTAAACAATAAAATATACTTTAAATTAAAAAGTAGATGGCTTTTCAAAACAGTCCTGTATATTTGCATTGGGTAGCAAAGGCGTGATTTGAGTCTTAGAAGGTTTCATAGTGATCATTCATTGCCTGCAGCTAACACAATTCCCTGTTAGTGTGATGAGGTGCATTGATCTCTGTTATTCCTGGTTCTTATCCAGTCTTACTCTCATATGAAGGATGAATATCTTCACTTAATCTGTTTCTTTGGGATTTTTTAATGGTCAATTTTGTAGGTTTTTTTTTTTTTTCCTTGTTCATGCTTTGTGGGAATTTGGGGAGATATTTAGACTTATTCTCATGACCCTGTTCAACATCTTGAGTTTTCTTTCATTGCAGTAAAATAGTAACACAGATATCTGAAAGTAAGGAAGAAAGATAAATGATCCAACTATTTCTGTTGGTTTATCCTCTATGATAACTTAGGCAATCTCTCTTCAAATAGGTTTCTCACAGGATATAAAATGCCAAGGCTTCTATCTGTAGTGGCTTGAGCAGGCAGGTTAACCCATTTGCTGTTAAAATGGCACTATGGGGAAAAAAACTGTTTCATTTTAAACTACAAATTCATGTCTATGATTAAAGAAGTCTTCACAGCCTTAAACATTAAGCACCAAAGTTTTCACTGGTGTTGCAAAAGAAACGTAGCTGGAACATGATATTTGCAAAAATTGAGTCAAAATAGTTTTCAGTATAATCCCAGCAATCTTAATTTTTAGGAGTGGTTCACAGCTGTTAATTTCTGAGAAACAAACAGAACTTTTATCTACTAATTTGGTTTGTCTAACAACTGTGATGTACTACTTAGTATTACGAAAGAGATTATCTTGCAGGCTAAACTCATTATACTTTTTGGGTTGATGCTTTTAAAATATTTTTAGTAGCTTAACTGAATAATCTTATGCTGTGCTAATTGATGACAATGCTTTTGTGTATTCTTCACTCTTTCATTCTCAAACCTGAGATTTCCTAAATCCAGAGCAATGTAGTTTTTATATATTTACTAAAATGCATGGGCGTTTATTTTTAAGACCAGTTTACTGATGAGGAAGTTAAGGTATCAGGTATGTAACCAATGTCTGTATGTAGTTGTGTGTAGGCTGGCTTACTGTAAGTTGCTTTGGCTTTACTAACAGAAACCTTCCAGCAGTGTATATGTAGGAGATGACAGTCTTAACACCTGGGCCAAAGACTTTTCCTGTAGTAAGTCCATTTTCTCAGTCACATGCATTTGTTAATTTTGTCCTTTATGTTACTTAATTGTTTTTATATTGTACTGGCTGTGGAACTTCAAAGCATGAAGAAGACCAGTTGTGGCACAGTTTTATAACCAGTACTGGGTTTATTTCAATGCATGTTAACCTCTGTAAAGTTCCTTTCCCTTCATACATTTTTGTTTTTAAAGCTCCAGTTTCTTTACTTATTTTAATTTACTTTGTCTGTAGACTGAAGAAATGTGACCAGCACTGGACTGACACATTCTCTAGTACCTTTTCTTATCTAGCTGAAGTGGCATAAAAGAGTGGGAAAATACTAGTGTGGAAGGGAGTTCTGTTTGACATTTGAATGCGTTTTCTAGGGAAAAGGTAGTACTGGAGATCTACAAACACGTGTTCAAATCATCATGGTGTGAAAAGTCACCATTTTTATATGTTTTTTCATGAGAACTCTATTAAGGCTTGGAGCTTTCCTGAAAAGGGAGAAGTGCCCTCACATAGAGCTGGACAACCACTGCTTATGCACATCTTCCCTCTCCTCCCAGAATTTAAGAACATGTATCTGTCCCCCTAGCTCTGTAGTATGAGGGAAAATCTTTTTGTAGCCTTGGTTTAGAAGAAAGGGAGATTCGTGTTGCTGGTAATATTTAACAGAAATGTCCTTTTGTTTAGAGCATAAGGGTGTTCCTACATTAGCATTAACACCACAGGAAGCACTGGAAGAACAGTCGTGAGTGGCTCAGGAAGGGGAACAGCAGCTATTGCCCAGACCACCCAAAAGTAAGAAAGTAAGAGAGAGGCACTCTGGGGGGGCCTTTTGTGTTTTGGTTCTTTTTTTTTTGTTTGTTTGGTTGGATTTTGTGTGTGGTTTTGTTTGCTTATTTGTTTTGTCGTTGTTGTCTTAGTTGTTTTATGTTGCTTTGTTTTAAAGGTATAGAAGAAGCAAACTTTCTTGAGCCAGGCAACTGCTTTCCTGCCAGCCTGAGGTGCTTGTTCTCCCCACTGTTCCATGTTGATCTAGAGGAGGACTCTTGAGGACAGCTGGAAGTCAGTCGGGGAGGAGTACAGCTGCACAGCCTTTGTCTCAGCTGTATGTCTATACACAAGTAATGGTTTTAAACAGCCTGAGGAGGCTGTGTTCTGTGTGCTTCACTACACAGGCACTTTCTGTGTTTTTCAGCTACACCTTGCTTCCAGCAGCCTGCCTTTTTTTTTTTTTCCTTATTTTTTTCCATTCACGTTCCCATTTCAAACTAGCTTGGCACTAACTGTTCCTCCAGCTCATGGATGCCAAGTTTGTTTGGCTTCCCTGCTCAGCTGGCTGCTGGGAGTCCTTAACCCAGTGCAGCATGCAGATATAAAGGTGCTTGTGTTGGTTCACAGGCAGGGCAAAAGTAATGTAGCAGAAAAATGAACTGATTGTAGAAACGTGTCCATCCTGCTCTGGAATATCTGCTTGAAAAATGCAGACTATACCAGATAGAGGTTTAAATCTGCTAATTAGCAAAGCCAGAAATGTTAAGGCAGCTCACCTGCAGCAGCTAAAGAATATAGTTTTCATTCATTTTCTGCAAGGGTCAAATGCGTCTTGTAATTTGTATTCCTGGTATTTCACAGTTCACCTTGCAGCAGAAATAAAAAATATCACCTTCAGGTTTTACTGTATATCTGTAGTCCTGGGAAGATAAACATCAATGTAATGCATCATAGTACTGACATTCAGAAGTCTTCCAAACTTTGTTTTTTAAATAAAACAGGGAAGTCAGCCTTGAGCTCCTTTGCACAGTAGGAAAAGTAGGCAAGTGATTATTTTTTTCCATGTCTTATATAAATCTGACTACTTTTACAAATCTACAGTTGTCATACTGCCAGGAATTATAGAACTGGAATTTCTGTGCTAAACAAAAAGAAAACACACTGTTTCCAGGTAAAGTATTATGTCTGAAGTGACTTTCACTGCTTGTGGCTCTCAGCTGCCCTCTGTTAAAGAGATCTGGAGAGTTTCTGCTGTTAATGTTCTGTTGAAATTACTAAAAAATGAAAGATGAATAGTAGATTGTTTTAATGCTTTTATAGTTTTTAATTGAAGTGAGTTGAAAAGTAAAAAATTCCAGCTTTAACAATGTCAGAAAGTCTATCCAAATTTCTTGCATAAAGATGGTTTGATTATTGAAGCTGGAAGGGACCTGTAAAGGTCCTTAGTCCAACCTCCTGCTCAAAGCACCAAAGAGCACAGTCGCACCACTTCATTGCTATCCCTGATAGCTTTAATTTGCCATGAGACTTAAAACCATAGAACTGTTTCATTGTCATTTAAGAAAAAAGTAGTGAGTGTTCTCGGGTGCTTGACTTTTTTGGAGTTTTGTTGGTTTGTTTGTGTTAGTGTACTGAATCTGACTCGATTTGGTTTTCTCTATTTTAACTTAAAAGATTTGTCCCAAGTCTACATTGTATGGTAATGTATTGAGATGAAGTTGATTTGAGTTACTAGCATATGACAGTTTTAAAGTGAACATATACCTTTTATGTTGTGCTGTTGTCACTTGTGTGCAGAAACTTTTTAAAAAAGAGAGCACCTCAGAGCGACTGATTAATGACAGCAATAATGCCAGCTTCATTGACAACCATGTAAATGCATTGTCTCTTAAGAGGCTCTTCTATATTGCTTTTCCTTACCATTCTCATGATAATATTTTTGCTAGTTATTGAAAGGTAGCAAAGCACAGAGGATTTTATTTCTTCTGTATTTCAATTAGGGTATCTTCCTTGTGGATTTATTTGTTTTGCTGATTCTGTTTTGATGTACAGTATACAAATTTATATTGTTTGCTGTCCTGTCATGGTACATCTATTACTTCATCCTTCTCTGGCATTTTATGGCTCATGCATGTGACTTCTCTCTCATACCGAAGATCAAAATACCGACGACTTCTTTTGTACTTCTGCCTCTTGAGAGGCACCGTCTCTCCCCAGCCAGGCACAAGTATGAGCTGCCTTATGGACTCTTCCTTTGCCAGATGCTGGCCAGGCTTTGCCCTCTTGGAAACAACAGACTCTCTTTCTCAGGGACTGCAGAGAGCTTTTGAAATGAATTTTCTGACAGGCTTTAACAAAATGGTGTTTGTGAGAAGTTGAAGTGCAGGGCCAACACATAAAGGTCTAGATTCAGTGAACTGTGTTCTTATTTAAACACCCCTTTAATGAACTGGGCAGGTAGTAACTATGCTTTGCTAATATCTTATTTGTCTGAGATGCAATGAGTGAAGGGTACCGTTTTGATTAAAAGCAGTTATTAGCAGCTCCATTTGAAGCCTACTAGGAGTGTCCATATATAGGGCTTATGGAAAGTACTGAGGACATTGTCTACCTGCACTTTATTAAAGCCTTTGATACTGTCTCCCACAGCATCCTCCTTCAGAAACTCATGGCACAAGGCTTGGATAAGTCCATTCTGCTTTGGATTAAAAACTGTCTGGATGTCCAAGCCCCAAGAGTGGTAGTGAATGGAGCCAAACCTGGCTGGCCCCCAGTCACTAGTGGTGTTCCCCAGGGTTCAGTACCAGGGCCTGTCATCTTTTAATATCTTCATCAATGAGATGGATGAGAGGACTGAGTGCACCCTCAGTAAATTTGCAGATGACACCAAGCTGGATGGCTGTGTCAGTCTGCTAGAGGGTAGGGAAGCTTTACAATGGGATCTGAACAGTTAGACTGATGGGTCAAGGCTAAATGTACAATGTTCAACAAGGTCAAGTGCCAGGTCCTCCACCTGAGTCACAACATCCCCATGGTAAGCGACAGACTTGGGGATGTGTGGTTGGAAGGTTTGCAAGTCAGAGAGACACCTGGGGTATTGGTTGACAGTTGACTAAGTATGAGTCAGCAGTGTGCCCAGGTGGCCAAGAGTGCCATTGGCATCCTGGTTTGTATTAGAAACACTGTGGCCAGCAGGAACAGGAAGGTGATCATCTCCCTGTATTCAGCAAAGAACCTAGCTACGCACAAGCGTGGTATTTCTAGAGCCAAGTAGACAGATTTTGTTACTCATGTTTTCTTCACAACAAGACAAGTAATTGTCCTAGGAATTTACCAATACTGATTTATCTGTTCCATAAATTGTTTCTTACTAGTTTAGTATTGTTGCAAATATTTTTTTTCTCCATCTTATATTTCAAATGCATGTATTGTGTTGATTTTTTAATTTATTTTTTTTTTAGGCATTTAGGACAAATAATAACTTTTTCTCAACAATTTAGTAGAATATAACTAACTTATTGGCAAGTACTACACAGATTCTCTTTAGTATCTTACATAGAAAAGACACAGGAATGAAGGGTCAAGGAAAAAACACGATTGATCATAACAAGTAATTTCCCCTCACGAATGTATTCAGTCAGTTTCAAAGGTAATAATACAAACAGTCTGAATTTCTGAAACCTTTTCGGAGTTCAGATGAGACTTTCAGAAACAGATTTTAGACTGTATGCATAATTTTCATGCAATGCAGTAGGGTTGATTGAATTGTGAAATGCCATTTTAAAAAAAGACTGTTGTAAAGCTCGAGAATGGTAACAATATTTCAAGATAAATGAAAATCTAATCATACAGTTGGCTTCTTAATAGTGAGAAATATGAAATGAGATTGACATGTGTGTCTTTAAAAATTGAGACAGACAAGATACAACACAGAAACCTACATCTCTTGATCAAGCATGTCCTTCAATAATGGATTTCTTACATTGTAACTGTCATTTACTCGCTGAGGTATATAAAATAAATGAATGAGTTTTAAGTATCCACCTGTCTCAGGTGAGTGAGAAACAAAGATGAAATTCCTCTGAGGGCTTTAACCAGTACAGTTTTCATGGCTGATTCTGAGAGGGCTAGAAAACTGTCCTCTGCCACTTGGAACATGAGGATAGATGGTAGTTTTTGTTTCTTTCTGAGGCTTTTTCCCCCTGGAGGGAAGAATAGAAGTTGATATTTTCAATAGCAAAGTTACAGATTATAAATTGCAGCTCTTTGTTTTCTTTTTGAATTCAAAATATACGCTTGTTTTTACCTGCCTAACTCTAGAGCTTAAAATTTGATTACTTAAGTTTTGATTGTTTCATTTCAAAAGAAACAGCTTCTTTCTTCAGTCTACAGAAAGCATTCCTAAAAGAGGCTTGGTCTGAGTATAATTAAAAGCCTTGCCTTGTCATAGTCCACTGTAACACTACTACACAGGAAAAGGAGGATAATCCTTCCTTTAACAAAGGAAATGAAGCTGGACAGAAAACATCATAGAAGTCCTTAAGAATCTCTAATGTCTGTATGAATAAACATGAGTTCTGGTTTTAAAATCTCATTCAAACTTATAAAATGAAGGATTTTCCTGGAATGAGACAGAACATGGAAAGAGCAGTGACTCAACTAGAAAGGTCACAAACTTAATTTAATTTTGAAATGTAGTGATTGAGAACAAGTATTGTAGTAAACCTTATTGGTGATGTTGTTTTCTAAGCCTTTCACCTTGGAGGGTGAAACTTTCTAGAAGAAAAAACATGGAAGAGGTTTCAGAATGAGGAGATGGCTTGTTATTACTGAACCATTAAGGGCTATGGACCAAAGTTATTAGGAGTTACAGCAGTGCCTTGAATATAGGTGTAGGACTGGATGAGAGCAGCTGCTGTGCACAGTGCACAGAAAACAAGACAGTGCTGATGAAGATCCTAAGAGTGCAGGAGCAAAATGAGAAGATCGTAGATTGCAGAGGCAAAATGAGAAAGTACCAGAGAGGAGGTCTCAGTGATACGGCGATGTTACAGTGAAGTGTTTCATTCTCATGGATGCTTTCTCTCTGTCTTCCATTTGATTGCAAAAGCTATTGGAATTTTTTTGCCAAGCACTTGAACGCATACACGCAGGTGGCAGTAGTGGAGTACTGCTGTAGAAATAGTCAAACTGCATGGATCAGAATATACTAAGTTGACACTACATCAATACAACACTATCTTTACTTTCAAGCATTCAGGATTGTTTTCTCTTAATTTTTATTAATTGTTAAAGTTGAATAATCTTAGGGATCTGCAAGGGAAGGAGAACATTGAAGCTAAGAAATGGGACCTACTTTCCTGTGTGAATACTGTTTTACTAATTTACTTTATTAACAGTAAACCTGCTAGGCTGCTAGCATCTAATCGGCAATAGAGAGAAAGATAGTGAAGCTCAGATGGAAAATCAAGGCAAGGGAAGAAATATTCCGAGAGTCACAAATAAATACCTGAAATTCAGAGGCTCTGTCTCATCTTGCAGTCGGCTCTGATGGAGATGATGTCTTAAACAGTTGCCCATTTTGTTTTTAGAACTCATACTTTTTCCAGTCTTAACTGCATTTATAAAATCTCTCTAGAGAGAAAAATTATGGATAGTTGTCTAATTATGATATGCTTTTCTCTTTCCTTGTATCCTGGGAAAAACTTCATAGGCCAGGAAGGTGTTAGTGAAATTATTATGAAGCAACTATAATAAGCCCAAGTATGCTTCCAATTAATTTTACTGTCAATGTGTGATAACCAATACCTTTACCTTCACTCTGTCTTGCTGATGTTGACTTGAAAGTCCATTTTTCTGTTAAAAAACTGATTTTGGTTTAATAGGCTGCATTAGAGAACTGTCTTATGGTTGGGAGGTGTTTAATATTACATGATCCGAAAGCATGTCTCTCAGGAAGAGCTTGGGGAAGATGAAGAAAAGCATCAAATACTTGATTCTGAAGCCCTTGTGAGCCATTCAGCACTGTTTTCAAAATCTGATCAAATTAGCTTAGCATCCCTCCAAAGGACATAGCCATGTGTGAGTGTGGCATTCCTGATCACTTGGAGAAGGGACAGGAAGAAAAGAAAGATGGTTTCTGCCATCTGTTTCTGCAATACGTTTTTCAAAAAGGGTTTCCTAATATTCAGCTTTTGTCTAGGAGAAAGAGTTGGAAAAAGTTTTTGGTTCCACATTGTACCTCTCTAAAAAGGGTAAGCAATGGCACCATCTTAATCAAAGCACTGTAAACAAAACATAAAATCTGAGAGAAATTAAGAGGATGACAGAAGGTTGCATTTGAATAAAATACATAACAGCAAATGTTTACAGAAATAAGAGATTATAATATTGATTAGAGACAGAGAATTCTGAGCATCTGGAGACTTCCCACAGCCTTCATCTGCTTAAACATATTTCTGAATCTGGCTGCGTCCCTAGAAGCCAGTTTGTTGCACTTTTTGTTTAGAACTGTATCTGTTCATCTACTGCTTTGCTCCTCCTGTTAAGCCTTGCAGCAGCTGGCACATTTGCTTAAGCAACAAGTCGCCTTGCTGAACCTCTCATGCAGAAAGGCACCCCATGGATTGCCTCCAGGTTGAGAAATTGAACAAGAATTCTTTTCATTACATTTTCAAGGGAAAACAAGGTTTAACTTATTGGCAGTAAGTGTTGTCCTTCCAGTGAGTAGATGCAACGTGACATCTCCCAAGATTTCAAGTGGAGAGTTGCTTCAGGAAAAGAAAGAAAACTGAAAGCAATAAGGTCCTTAGAGTTTCTGCTCTCAAGAGTAAACAAGAATCTGAATTTTGTTCTGGAAAAATGAAGGTCAGTGTCTGGTGGACTTTGTCTGCCTGGGACAATTGTTCTCCCCGGTGCTGCAGCAGAGCGGTAGCAGTGCCCCAGGGCTTTGTGCTCTCCTTGTTGTTTGGCCTCTTCTTGGAGCTAGGGCTGTTATGGTAACAGTTTTCTGAACAAGTAAATTACAATAAAGTATTTTAAATGGCTGAATTACATGAGTCAGACAGCATACCTTTTTTTTTTTTTTTTTAAAGCTTTGAGCGGAGTCTCATCTATGGTATAGCATCATAACCATACCAAACAGGTGCTTTGTTGTTGGCTTTTGGAGGTCTGAGTCACCACAGTCTCTGAGAATGAATTACTGTGGATGATGCTTTACAGAAGTTTGCAGTTGAAGTACTATGGTAAATATATACTAATGACAATGTACACTGCATTACATAGAAATTTGTCTGTTGTGCAGAGAAAGAAGGAAGGTTATGGGCATTTGAAAAGCGGTTGATGGCAGACTCATAGAGTTCAAGCGTAGTCTTTGGGTCAGGTGCTGGTTTATTAGACCAGTCTTCAGTGCTTAACCTAAACTGACTGACTTTGTATGGTGTACATTTGGCTTTTCTTCGTTTATGTCATGTTCCATTAAGAAGAGTGGGCTGGGTTCAGTGCAGGCAACCTTCCTGGCAGTCAAGGAAAGGGCCTATTGTGGCCTCTAGTTTCTTAGGGACCAGCAAAACTGCACTTCAATGCAACAGAGAAAGCCACTAAATTCATCAGAAACCACAACAAAAAAATACCTGAAAAGATTTAGTGTGTATGGAGATGCTTACTTTTATGCTCTTTTATTTATGTTCTGTCCCACTTAATTGCTTTGCCTTTCTTCTACTGAAAATGTTGATTTTTTTTTTTTTTTTTTGTAATTGATTCTTGCTGTTCTGAGTTTAAAAGCCCTTCTGTTATCTTCAGTGTGCTTTCTGTAAGGAGACGATCTAGGAGTCTGTGCATCACACTTCTGTTTTATTCAGTGTCCTGTAACAACGTTTCTATCATTCTGCAGCATGCAGCCACACATGTGCTATATCTTTTTTTTCTACTGTGCCAGCATCTTTCCATTTCTAGAACATGTGATTGAAATAGGACATCACCTTGGGTAATACAGGAGCTGTGTTTATGATTCAGTTTAAGTGTTACTTGAAAATGATTGTGATTGTAATGACAAGAGGCTATTTTGTTTGCTTTAAAACAAGCCCTAAGTTACAAAGTTAAGCAGTTCACAGTTCATAACTGTTTATTCAGGTATTTATCTGAGTCTTTCTATTTTAGATCTCCTTAATTACTATCCTAGACTACATGGTGCTCTCCAGTGCTGGGAGGAGAGGTACATTGTTTGTGAATACATCCTCAAAGTTCTCAGGTATCTCTTAAGTAGAGGCTTTAAGTGAAGTTGATCTCTGACAAGACTTAATGCATCTTGACTATTGGACTATAGATGGGACCAGGGGCAGTATGGGACAATAAACTATGACAGTACCAGTAACGGAAGGATGGGATTCGTAGAAGGTGATTAAGACTTGAATCTCGGGCAACAAGGAAGGCAGATTGGAAGGTTTAACAGCTGGTTCGATATTCCCTAAACACTGAATGCCAGTAGAAATGAGGGCAACAAGAGGCTGCTCTTTTTGACAGTGATTTGTTCTGAAACATTCAGTGTCTTTATTTTTACTTGCTTTCAGTCAGGCAGAGTCTAATTGTGAAACTGACTGTCACACAGGAATTCAAGAAGTACTGCACCTCACCTAAGCAGGCATCATCTGAGGTAGGTCAGGTACAGGATATGTTCTCACTGTCCTTTTTCTACTCTCAAATCTTATTTCTCTGCAAGAGAGACAGAGAAGTTGGCGAGTTGTGGGTGGCCAGCAACATATTCAGTAAGAGACTAGGTCTGGTATGAGGCAGTCTGGCCAGGTCTCCTGCATAGTCTCTGCTTTTGATGAAGGTAACTGAATTTTGCAAAGTAAAGGAAGTAATTTATTCTGGACCAGATGCCTGTGAGTGTGACCATTACATATATAGAAGACCTAGGCTCCTCCACGAGGAGGGACATGTACAGCTGGAGTTCATGGGGGAGCAGGGATATCAGAAAAGGGAGTGGAGGAGCAAGGGCAGGGAAGTGAAACTGAAACAGCACTTGTGGCAGAATTGCATTGGTCTGCAGGAGTTGAAGTGATTTGTGCACAGGAGAGCCAAAAGAGGATGACAGAAGATTCATTAGCTCAGAAGAATTCTCCTTTCAAGGGAAAGATAATATTGCAACAGGACTAATTAATTTAAATGCAGTGCTTGATGGATATCATGCTGACTTATCTAAATTTAGATCTTTAAACAAGGTACTCTGCAGGTAAACTGGTAAAACCTGGAATTTATGGTGTTCCCCTGTGATAGGCAAATAGGTGGGCAATCAAATTATTTCAACTGAAAATAAGTTAGAAATTTGAATATTGGAGTTACTTATATCTACAAATATGCCACAAAAAATAGGGAAGGACAAGGAGGGGAAGGCAGTCTCCATATGATTTGTTATCTGAGGGCTTCCACAGCTTAATACAACTTTCTGTGCAGTGACCTTGTGAGATGTCAGCTGCAGACTATGGCAGTATGCAGCAATAGCCAGAAGTCGCTGTCCTAGGTGAATGCTTCTGCTGTAGCAAAGTAGACAGCATCGTCACAAAACTCCTAGAAGTCTGTTTTCCCAGGGAACATGTAAAGCAACCATTTAAAAAACTAGAAGTTGAGAAAATGAATCTTGTCTTCCTCAGTGTCTGTCTTCCATTTACAGGTTCAAACACCAGCAGAGAGAACCTCGTATGTGAGTTTCTAGATTCATTACTAGGTAACAAGAGGTTTGTTTTACTGTATTTTGGAATTGGTGATACAGAGACTCATGTAGATTAGTGCAAGTGACAACTTTAATGCTAAATTCTATCAAACTGCTTTATAATAGCAGAATATCGAGCTGTTGCCAAATTCACATTTTTGCAGGCAGTTGTACTCCTTTATTATGTGCCCTTTTTGGTTTTGAACATGCCACTTGCTTTTTATAAGCAATACTTTCAAACCTCAGGAATGTCAACCATAAAATAGAAAAAATTGTTGATCTTAATCCCCTAAATTGTTTTGCCTCAGCTAACTCAGGTAGTTTTGGGGCTCAATTACTGTTTTCTTAGTATGGCCTGAATTGGTATTAATGGCTGTGGTGTGCTGGTATCTATTGAAAACTTCATCACTTCTCTAACTACAGAAATGTAAATACTAGTGTTTGTCCTGTTCTGCCTTACAAGGTAGGATATAAGGAATGAGTAGGAAAAGGGATGTTCCTCAGTGCTGCTGATGAGCAGCTTTATTACAGGTATCTATCCCAGGCAAAACCATTCCCTTTTGAAAAGTTACTCAAGAACCAAGAGAAAGTGGGCAAGCAAAAGTGAAAAAGAAAAAAGGAAGGTGCAGGGCAATGAGTAGTATATCATGTATCAATCAGCTCGACTGATGCTGTGAAATCTAGGAAGCAGGTGAAGGGAGAAGTTGCCTTTTTTTTCTTTTTTTTCTTTTTTTTTTTTTTTAAATTGAAACACCCCAACCAATAAAAAACAACAAAACCCCACAGCATTTATAATTCTTCAGATGTAGCTGGAAGTACAACACACAGCAGTGTAAAACTACTGCAGAACATGCATTTTCCCAAAGCTGCTTGTGGCCCTTGCTCCTCAGTTACACTGTGGAGTTATGTATTCGTAAATAGAAAATATTTGCATATTACAAGTGATGTAATGCTTGCTTGGTTAGATCATTTAAAGTTCTTTCTATTTGTTCAGAGTTTTCTTTGTGGCTCCTAAGTGGCTTCTGGCCAAGAGTTGTGATGAACACTCCAAAAAGTAGACTGACACCGTCGTTGTCTCATAGGATTACTTGCTCTTTGGAGATGCTATCACAGGAATGTTTATCTGTACAAAACTACAGACAGTTCTGTCTACCAAAACTAATTCTGAGTTGTGATGCAATTGTTTGAAGGCAGTGCTGCATGTGGGACTTAAAACAGACTTTGTGCAAAAATTGTGATGATTACAAAGAGGTTTGCGTTGTGTCCGCCCCTGCAGCTGGGCAGTAGCTAGAACTTCTGAGGGCTTGAATGGAGGTGGTGGAAATGGAAGCTGTGCATGGGGTCCCTTTGGCAGTCAGCCAGTTGTGTTGTGGGAGTTCTTGCTTATTTATTCTGAAATTAGTGGGTATCTAGAGTGAAATCTATTCAGAAATTACCTTGATGGATATGTTGATTTCCCCTTTTCTCTGTGTTTGATCGTATATACGAAGTCTTACATTTTCTTTGGTCATGAGAGTGTTGTGAGATGCTTTTTCTATTATGTGTAATAAAAATAGTTGAGAACTAAGTAATTTGGTGTGGCATTTAATTTTTTCTATCTATGCCCTGAACTGTAACCTAGTAATTAAGACACACACATAGTGATTCAAAGCAAACCAAAATATGTTCCTGGTGGGGTTTTTTTTTCTCTTATTAGCTGGTAGATCATGCTAGAAGCTTGGCTGAGAACAGGCATTATGTTAGTGTCTTCCTAGCATAAGCCTAGTCAATAAGGAAATCTGTGGATTCAGCTTGTAGTCCTTTTACTTTTTTATGCTTTTGTTGTTGTTTTAAACAAGATAACTGAATAAATTAAAGCAACTCTCTCCTATTTACTTCAATAATTTAAAATTCTGGGCTCTGTAATTTCTCAAGTGGCCTTTTTTTCTGATAAACTAGCATGGTGGCTGCATGAAGTTAGGCAAACAAAGCAAAATACTTTTTATTCTTGCTAAACTGATAGCTGTGTGATCCTCAGAGTATCTGTGACAGAGGCTCTATTCTAAGTGCTTCTTTTTTGCATAGAAGAGGAACTTGCATCAGGGGAGCTTTGAGAGCTATTGATTGATCCTCAGTTAGAAGTCCTTGAAGCCTTCCATATGGTAGAACAACATACATTGTATTTGCCTTTCATGGGAAGTGCAATAGCATAGAGGCAGCCAAGAATTAAGAAAGCTGAGCTGGATTAAATAGAACTATGTAGGAATTGGCCTCCTAAGTTACTAAAATACTAAATTTTATCAGTTTTTGTAGTTTTTTTCATGAGGAACACTAAACTAGTGCAACACTCAATCTCTGTCTTTAATCAGCTGGTTATGAATGTGTATATTCTGAGAGTGTAAGGTTTTTAATTTCCTTTTGTGTCCTTGGCTGATTAGAATACTTCTGGATTCTACTTAATTATTCTCCTTTTCGTTTTTTTTTTTTTTTGTATGTCACTGATTTTTGTCTAGATGAGCAAGTTGCTTTTAAGGATACTGCTTTGAATTAGCAAACCTTTTTCAATATAATAATTCTCCATCTTAAAATTAAGCAAATCCACTTAACATCAGTTTGTAATTCAGACATTATTTCATAGGGAGTTGCCAGTCTTGAACTGGCTGACTGAAGAAAAGCAGATTATGCAACTTTTAAATTTGTAGTTTTATAAGCCAACCACAACTCCAACTCTCCTGCTAGTTGGCCATTCTTGCAGACCTTTCCCAGTTTTTCCTTTTAACTTCTGTAATTCAGAAACTTATATCCAAAAGGATACTGTTATGCTCTCTGTACCTTTATTTGCATTCCTCTCTTGCAAAAAAGGAAGAACCTAATTTGCAAGGAAAAAAAATGCACTGAAAGCATACTTGTTTTATAGAAGTCAGAGACTGACTGCATTTGTATCATCTCACTGTTTTTGAAAAGCCCATTAAAGTGACTCATATGTAATCCCCTGAGGAGTAAAAAGAGTATTAAAAAAATAAACAATCATGCACTGAACTGAAGCTAGAAAAGTTGGCTGGAAAACCTAGGTGTAACCCTATGGAAAAAAAAACAGTGATCTGTGGAAAAAACATTTTTCTATTTTAGTATATATAAGCAGCATACTCTGAGTCCTTTATAAAGTTGTAATGAGATTTTATTGTTGTTTGTCTTCATATGTGAGAGAATTCACAGATATTTTGTTTCTCTCCCCATTTTTGTCTGGTTATCTAGAAGCACACTGCATCTGCTCACTTCTTCTAAGCCCTTTCTTCACCTTATTGTCATTGATTTGTCTCTTACAAAGTTTTTCAAATAGTTCTATCTTGTTTTTTAGACAGAACCTTTTTAGAAAGGTTTTTGTCGTTTGTTTTGAGGACTTTTTGTTTGGCTGTCATTGTTACGCAAGTTGGATACTTCATTTTTAGCTGAGCCAAACTTTTAATCAATGAGACATGCTGATGAAAAAGTATTTCAGTTTTTTTGATGTCATTAAATTATTTTATTAAAAAATGGGGAGAGGGAGGTCATAACTCATAAAAGGGAAGAAGCTCTAGTCTTAATGAAGGCTTTGTGGCTTATATGATGACTAAAATAGTTCTTTGGGTTTTTTGTGACAAAATATCCAGCCAATATTTGGAAAATCTTTGTCTGTCTGTGTTATATCTTGAGAAACAGATAACCTCCAGGAACTGTGGTTTGCACCAAGCACTGAAACACTGGTAATTCCTTTTTTTTTTTTTTTTTTAATGCCCATAAAATGCTGATGCTGTGTTTAGCTCTGTGGCCTCGGGTGGGGAGGGAGGAGTGAGCAGCTGTGTGGTGCTGAGCTTCCTGCAGGGGTTGACCCTACAGGCCTCCTAGGTATGTAAAAATTGGAAGAGAGAGGTGAAGGAGCAGGAGCATGTTCTGTCTTAGTGTATAATTTTCTTGGTTTATGCAATATTTTCCTAGGCCTGCAAAAATGGAATATGTTTTATATCTGGAAAGGAACAGCAAATAAATGCATTATAATGCGGATTGTGCATGATGGCTATAATGAGGCTAAATGTAATACCAGATAAGTCATCGTTCTGGCGACAGCAAAATAAATTACTTCGAGAAGTGTTGTATTTCAGTTGAAGTACTGGCTAAGTGGAAGCTTGTAATAGTTTTATACATGGTGGAATTGGAATGAAAGGATATTTAATTTCATACCAGGAACAAATAAAATTCTTGCCTGCTTGAACCTAGTGATCCAGGATGGTGTCCAAGAGTGGCAGGTAAACCTGGCTGCTTTCTTATGTCTCCCTTTGGACTCGACAGCTGTTGGATTAGAGTTTTTAGAAGGTACCTCCCTGCCCAACCCTTTCACAGTCCTCTTATGGACCTGTCATCCATCATGCTGTCTCATCCCTTGTTCAGCTGTTTGTACAGTCTCTGTTCACATCTTCCAGTAGAGCATATTCCAGGAGATTGCTGTGCAAAGAATGCTTTTTTGGTTGTTCTAGCAAATTTTGTCAAGTGCTTCTAGTTCTTACATTTTAGGTAATCAGTGGGTTTACATCCGATTTATCCATCACCTTCATGATTTTGTAAACTCCAGCTGTGTTCCCCTCAGCCATCACATCTCCGAACTGCAAAGCCTTATGAAGGGCAATGGAATCAAACTAGAGAAGAGCAGATTGAGATTGGATGTTGGGAACAGGCTCTTTATCATGAGAGTGGTGGAACACTGGAACAAGTTGCCCAGGGAGGTGGTTGAGGCCCCATCCTTGGAGATATTCAAGGTGAGGCTTGACAGGGCTCTGGGCAACCTGATCTAGTTGAGGATGCCTCTGCTTACTGCAGAGGGGTTGGACTAGATGGAGGTGAAGTTCCCACTGACTGGAAAAAGGAAATATAAGCCTTATTTTTAAAAGAGGAAAAAAGGAAGACACTGGGAACTACAGGCAGGCCAGTCTCATCTCTGGGCCCCACAAAGTCAGGAAGCAGATTCTCCTGGAAGCTCTAAGATATATGAAAAATGAGTAGGTGATAGGTGACAGTCATCATGGCTTTGCCGAGGGCAAATCATGTCTGACAGATTTGGTGGCCTTCTATGACAAGGTAACATTGTTGATGGACAAGGGAAGAGCAACTTAAGCCATCTACCTGGACTTGCGTGTCTCCCGGGACAGTCTGGTCTCTAAATTGGAAAGACGTGGATTTAATGGGTGGACCAGAGGAAGTTTGGATTGAGTATTAGAAGAAAATTCTCCTCTGAAAGGGTTATCAAATGTTAGAATAGGCTTCTCCAGAAGGTGGTTGAATTACCATGCCTGTAGGTGTTTAAAAGACACAGGTGTGGCGCTAAAGGGATATGGTTTAGCACCAGGCTTAGTAGACTTAGGTAATGGTTGGACTCAATCTTGGCATCTTTTTCAGTTGGAAAAGAATTAAGATTTGATGATTGAGCAGCTTGGTCAAGTAGGAGATATCTCTGCCCAAGGCAGGGGGTTGTAACTAGATGATCTTTTTATGGTTTCTTCCAGCCCAAACCATTATGTGATTCTCGAACTCATTTTGAGCTGTAGAGACCAGAATGAATGCCTCAAAATCTTACACAGTCAAAATTATGATCTCTAAGTGTCTTTCCTGATGATGCCCACCATTTTGTTGGCTTTTATAGTTGCTTCTGCATTCAAAGAGGAATTAGGTGCAAGTTAGTAAGAACTGAGTGCTCAGCAATGTTATGACAGTTGAGTGGCAAAGCTGTCCTTTTGATTTCTAGGGTTAAGAGCGAGATGATGCCGTCTTTAAAAGTCCTCATAGGGTTTTACTTAGATCTATGGCAGCCTTTTGCCTCCTTGTAAAATGTGCCTTTTCACATGCCTTTATCCTCTTTCTCACACTTGCTTTTGAGTTCCTCAAAAAAAGGTCATGGAAGAACAGAATAATGCAGCACTTCTGCATTTGTACATCTTCCCTGTTTAAAACAACCAAGGAAGTCTAAGTTTATTGAATTAACTCATCATTTTGAATTTAAGCCATTTTGACTCCTATTGTTACCATGCTAACCTACACTTTCTATACTGGATTTTAATTAATTTCTCAAGTTTTATTATGTTTTATTATTTATTAATATTTATTTATTTTGTCATATATGACAAAAATAATGTAATGTAGCAGTGAGTATTATGTGGTTTAGTTAGACATGGACATGAATCAGCATTCTGCCCTTGCTGCAGTAAAGGCAAACTGCAGTATACTAGGAAGAGCTTAGTCACCATGCAAAGGGACATGGTTTGTTTCCCAACAACATAGCATGAAAAAGCCTGCATTTCTGGCACTGTGCCTGGTTTCTCTTGCTGCACTGTCTGGTACAGGAGAGATACTAATCAATTGAAAGGACCTATGAAAGACTTTCTAAGAAGGTTAGAAGCCTGTAGCAGGTGACAGAGTCATCACAGATTGACCCAGGTAGAGGATTTGGCTGGACCCTAGCTTGATTTGGCTGGAGAAGAGTCAAATGTGGTATCCATTTGCATGTTTTTGCCCTCAAAAGTGAGGTTACAGAGAAAATGAAAATAAACTCTTCTGAAAGGTTCACACTGGAAGGACAAGAGGCAGTTACCACAAGTTGCAACATGAGACACTTGTACTGAGGTATGCGGAAAAAATCACTTCACTGTGAGACTGGTCAAGCAGCTGGAACAGGTTTTCTAGAGAAACTGGAGATTTTACGGATGAGCCATTAAGAAACCTCATGTGAAGCCTCCTGAATAGGTGACATCCTTCTGATCACAATTTTCTGCTTGATTCTGTTTTAGCAGAAAATGAGAAATTTCAGCAGTGCTTCCCTGCTTCTCCTGTGCATCCTGCTGTACGTGAACTTGCTTTAGCAGCGAGGAGGGACTAGATAATTTCCAGACATCTCTTCCCACCCCAACCATTGATTCCATTGTGATTGGAAAAAGCAGTGAATGTATGTTTTGGGAAGTATTCACAGGTAGAGCTGTTGTGCTCTGGAAGCTTCATGCTCAAGTGACTTCAGAAACTTTCTCTTCCAAAATTTCCCACCATTTCTCTAACCCTGCCAGCCTTGCTGATCACTGAAAGTCCCAGCCTTTCTTCATGAGAGCTTCATAGTAAGCAGTAAAAATAAAGTTAAGCAAGGATGCAGAAGCTACTAGTTTTAGTGCTTCTGATACCTCTTTTCAGCCCCAGCACTGCTTCCTCAGCTGGGTCTGTCTCTGTAGCTGTGCAGCAAATTAGATCAGGGCTGCATCTCATCTTTGCCTGTCCCCAGTGCCTTCAGCTTACCTCATGGCTCTAAATTAACAGTGCTGATGTTGTAGCAATGGAAGGAATGCTTGATGGCAGCAAGTCAGGAGTGAAGGGTAGGGATTAGATGTAGCTTGAGGCTGCCACAGATGTGCACACCAGATTACACATAGAGCACTCTTTCTCAGTGTAGGAGCATTTTGAGGTTGTATCTAGCAAGCATTGATACTCTGCAGATGTCTCAGCAGCTCTGAAATACCCTGTATCCATGAGTGGCCCCAAGGACTCTGTGGTGTTGTCCGCCTCCGTGCCACCCTCTCCTCTATGAAATGCTCTGTCAGTACTATCTGCACATTGGTTTGATGTGCAGCCTGAACTGTGTTCAAGTTAACATGTCCTACTTGGCTATTTGCTCTTTGGGAATGCTTTGGCTGTTAAGCCATTTCCAGGACCACTCACCAAGGTAAGTGTGGATGCTGGCTGGTGATGTTCTCCAGCAGCCAGTTGCTTTCATAAAAAGTGTTCATTGAGCCTCTCAACAGTTCTCTCCCTTCTTGGTTAACCTCTCTTTAGTACCAACTCTCAATGCATTAAGATACTAGATTTAAGTAAATAAAGGGTCATCAATTTATATGATCTCCTGCTGTTTCTCTGTATGTATATATAGGATGACAAAGAAGTCAACAGACCCTTGCCAAACAAAGGAGACCATGGACTCGGAAATGAGAAGTTCAAACCTGTGGTACCTTGGCCTCATGTTGAAGGTGTGGAAGTGGACTTGGAATCTATTCGAAGGAAAAATAAGGCCAAAAATGAACTAAATCATGGTGGTGGTGATAACAAACAACAAAACATCATCCAGAGGCAGTATTTCACATTTAAGCCTCAGACATTTGTATACCGAGATCCTGTTTTGCGACCTGGAGTCCTTGGTAATTTTGAACCCAAAGAGCCTGAGCCTCATGGAGTTGTTGGTGGCCCTGGAGAGGAAGCAAAGCCATATGTTTTAGGACCAGAATACAAAGAATCCATTCAAGCCAGCATTAAAGAGTTTGGGTTTAATATGGTGGCAAGCGATATGATCTCACTAGATCGAAGCGTTAATGACTTACGTCAAGAAGAGTAAGCAAACGTTTTGTTTTCTTTTAGTTCTGTTTTTATGGGATATAATTATTTTCTTTGCATTGATTTTAATTGCTGTTTAAAATAATACAATTAAATAGGCCAAATACTTAATGGTTCTTGTCTGGCAGGCAAGAGTGCTGTACTATGCAATATGTTTCCATATATTATTTTTAATGCTGTTGCAATGATTTCTTTTGTGAATACTTAACTCTATATTGATTTATTTTTGAAGCTGTCTGTTTGTACTCTCTAATTGCATGTATTTGCATATTCCAGGTCCAGCCAGTCTTCAGTCATACCTTATTTTCTTAATCCATAACTTCTTAAGATCTGTTTTAAAGAAATAATTATTTTCTTTATTATTTTCTGCAGAAATTCCTATACTAGTTAGTTTATTCAGTTTTGCCTTCACCCCAGTGCTTTAAAAATTAAAACTAAATAACAGGAGAGAACAGAAACAAAGAAATATTGTTCCATTTAAATAACTGCTAAATTACCTGCATTAACCGAAGTGTAGATCTTAGGGGTTTGGATCTGATTCTCACCGTGTTTATCCTAAAGAAGGAAACAGTCAGAAAAAAACGAAACAAAATATCTTTTACTTGCTGAGTTTTTTTTCTACTTTGGTGTAGGGAAATTCTAGGAATAATCAGCATTTGCCCAATGATTACTAACAGGTTTACACAGTTCCTTCTGATCTTTGCTATATGCTGGAGTGAAATCTCAGGCTAATATGCTTTTTCCTTGTTAAATGTCAGTTAAAGACGGGCCTTTGAACAAACTGATTGGCAAGCGGTTTTGGTTTGTTGGGTTTGGTTGTGTCTTCTTCTGTCAGGAAAGGTTTTTGACATTTGGAGGAGAGGTACGTGAAATTTGGTATGAAATTAGATACTTGCCTATTTTGCTTCCCCCTCAGCCCCAGTAATGAGTCTGTGCCAGTCCATGGATTGGGTACCAACCTCTGGGCTGTATGTTTCCAGCTGTGGCAGCTGATACGTTTTTTTGGTCACTGACTGGTTACTGAGGCTCTGCTGTGGGTATTTTTCCATTTTGTAAGGTGGTAGAGAACTGGCCAGCTGTGAGTCTGAATGATGCATGTGCACGTACAGCTGCTTGAATTTACTACCTGGTGTGTAGTCCTTGAAAGTGAATTAAGTGCACAAAATAGTGTTTCCCACCCTTCATGCCATGTTTCTTGGGTGACTTACTAAAGGTTTCCACTTGCTGTTAGTCAGAAGACAAGACTGTGTTTGTCTGCTGCCAGTGACAAGGAAGCATTGGCTGTCCTGGGTTTCGCTTCACCTTTCTTTGCTGCAGTCAGCAGTTGGACCTTTGTGCTAAAAAGGTTTTTCCCAGAGGGAGGAAACAATCTGGGTAACCTGCATAGGTCGGTGTTTCCCTTTGATAGATTATTCACTAGACACTACTGCTTTTGCTGGAAGCATTTATAGTCCCTGGGGCCATTTTTGTAGGCAACAAAAAGGCTAAGGCAACTCACAGAGAAAAAAACATTTCCCTATCAGGTGTTGTGATTACTGAGCAGAGTGAAGCTAGTGCTAGGAGTTCATGTTAGCAGAGCGTGCTTTGGCCCTGCCACCCCTAAAGAGGGGGAAGGAGGTGGCAGCATGCTTTCTGTGCCTGCTTTCCACTCTGCAAGGACAGCAAAACAGAAATGGCAGCATGTTACGTGCAAGTAGGACTGGGATGCCTCTTCCCCAGGCTAATAGATACGTCTTTGGCAGCAGAGCTCAAATGCTCCATACCCTTTGTTCTTCCCCAGGGTAGAAGGCATCAGAGACTGTACATATCTGCCAGAAAGTTCCACTCCTATAGCTTCCTGCAGTATTTCTTGCACAGTCTCAGAGTTTGTCTTTACTCTTCTTCAGGACAGAAGTAATAAAGAGAAATTCCTAAAAAAGAATTGAACACTTTGCATACTTTGGGGAGTAGGAGGGATAGCTGTATGACTGATCAGAGCAGAAAAAAATAATTTTAGAAACAGTTTCCTCAAAGCAAACTTACAGACAAGACTTCCAAGGAGGTCAAAGCCAGCAGCACCTATCAAAGTTACTTCATTATTTAGTGTTCTAAGTAAGCAAACAAAACAACATGAAAAGCAATGTGAATGAAAGGCATCTTTTAGACAACTTTACATCACATATTTTATTTATCGAATACTTGGGATGCTTGCAATTGCCCTAAGTAGGTTAAAGGTTTATAGCTTCTATGTGTCTTCTGGGAATGGCAGGAGAGGAAGCAGTGTACATTTGTCTGATACTGCCATGTGCTTTCAGGTATTGACTTACTCACTGCTCATCTCCTGATACTGGTAAGAAATGCAGCAAAAGGTAGCAGATTTCCTGTTGGATGCACCCATTTATTTTCCTTCTATTGATCTGTTTCGAAAGTCCAGAAGCCATTTTGTTTGATAATGCTAGTCAACATCCAGTTTAATCCTACTGAAGAGCAGTTTAAGCAGTATAATCACCTTTTTTTCCCCCCTGGTTAGTGGTATCTTGGCATTGCTCATAGAGGAAGATCTTGCAGACAAAGATGGGGTTACTTTTTCATAGCCATGCCAATCCAGGTACACCTCTTCTCAGCCTTTTCTTCCTTTTAAGGATCTGAAAATTTTAAGCATCACCCTAAGCAGTCAGGTTTGTTCAGTGAAGTATGCCAAATACTTTCCCAGGCAGTGCTAGCAGGAGTGAAATCATGCTGTAAGAACTGTCTCTCTTGTCTTAAAAGCCATGTAGCCTTAGGGTTTATCCCTGCTAGAGGGAGAAGAGAGAGGAAATGTAATATAGGGAGATTCAGTTGTGTTGTGTTTAGATTTGACTTTGGAGTTGGGCACACTGCCAGCTGCCTTTGATTCCATAGGAACTTTGCTGGTGATTCTGGGCAGTTGTGGCTGCAGTGAAAGTCCTCAATTCTTGCTGCAGTCTGTAGGGAGGATAGCATGTTACCAGATGCATCAGAATATTTCCATTTTGCTAGTACTGCATACTCTTGACTTGGGGATTTTTTGGCATTCAGCAACTCATAGGTTTAGTTAAGCAAAATCAATAATCTATGGGATACGTAAATGTTGATAGACAAAATTTCAGAGACCATGCATCACCTCACTGCAACCTTTCAGCTTTCTGCAGGAGGGCCAGGGGAGCCACAAACTAGGTTTATGTGGAGCAATACCTGTATTCTGTCTTATTTCGAGTTGCACAGAAGTAGGGCAGGGTGAGCAGGCTTAGCAGGCCCTGTCCAGAACCTTTGTACTGTACATGACCCCATCAGCCATTTCCATTGGTATATTTTGCAAGACTTCAGGCATGCTTATTTAGGTTGAATTTTAAGTCAAGAAGCATTATCTTAAAGTATATTGTGAGTGATCCTCTGTGAAACTCCCTATCTGTCCTTACAGTACTGTAGAGCCCTTTAGCCAGGGCTGTTGGTAATGCTGATGTTATTTCATGCAAGGGTAATTAACTCTGTTGGCTGTAAGAAGGGATCAGTGCTCAACAGGCTTTGCTCAGACTTGATATGCTGTCATAATCCAGTCCATGGAAGACTTGCTTACAATTTGTTCTTACTTACCCAAAGGGGTTTTAGTCTTATGACTGTATTTAAGATAGATTTTTTTTTTTGACAGCTTCCTTTGAGAAATCTTGCAGGAATTCTATCCTGAGTCATTTGACTGGGAGAGGAAGCTTTATGGCTTGTGAATGCTTATGGCATAAGGCAAATTAATCTTTCATTGATTTTTTTTTTCTCCCCAATATGACAATATATAGCTGCTGTACCCTCACCAGTGTGAGCCAGCATTTCAGCTGCATCACCCACACACATCTGTCAGCCTGATCATGGCAAAATGAATATTTTAAAGTGTTTTTTCTTTCCATGGATTATCCATTTCGACTTTTCTTTTTTAATGTTCTTGCTGTTACAGGGAATTCCCCATTGGGCATACAAATTCATACTTGAATAATTGGATTGGTTGCCATGGGTCACATTAGCTTTTGTTGAAAAATCTGAAAAAGTAACTCTTCCTTGCTTGAGGACAGCGCTCCTTGTGTAAAGAAATGTGTTTTTGGACAACTGTTTTTTTCAGCTCTTGACGTTTCAAGAAACAAATCAAAAGGGAAGAATTTGCTTGTTTTAAAAAAATGTATCTGTAGTTTCGAAGGGTATTGGGTTTGGGTTTTTATTATTTTTAGTATAAGCAGAGGAGGGAATTCTTGCCAAAAATAAAAGCATTCTAACTTTACTAAAGAACATGCACATTCAGAGCTGTGTGTTAAAGCAGAGCTGTTAATAAAGATATTTTTCCTGTCATAGCTTGATGGTGACAGTTTGGACCTTGTGGTTGATCCAAGTGCTATTAAAAATACCAGAAACGTTTTGGTGCTGGACTTGAAAAAATACCAAACTCTTTAGTTGTAAACAATTTACTTGGGGTATGAAATAAGGCAGATGAATCTTGTCTGCTCATTAGAAGTAGGTGGTCTTTTTGACTCTGGGCAAATAACATGAATTTAGTATGTTCTCTTACAGTAAGTAGTTAGTTGTCCAGTCATTCTTACTGCAGCTAAGGAGGCTGAATAAAAAAGCTCTAGAGTGGAGCTTATTTTCTTCAGGAATGTGATTAATTCCTTAATTACAAGACTGTGCAAATTACGTGTTTGATGCTGTTATATGGAAAAAAAAGGTTTCAGTAGTAGTTGTTGGTGTCTACGTCATTGGAAATGGAGCATTAGGGCCTTGGTTTTGTTTCACATGGTCCTGCAGGAAAATCTTTTATTGAAGTGCCATACAGTACACTGGAACTGTTCTATAACCAAGAAAACCAATTTTATAGAATGTGCATAACTCTTTGTGTACCTCAGTGAGAGCTGGAGTTGAGAATCAGGTGAATTATAGAAGTTACATTAAATCAGGACAGCTGACCTTCTGCTGCAGGTTATCAGTTGCTTTTGTGCTGGCAGGACTTCTGAAGTTAAAAAAACACATGTTCAAACGTGATTAGCTGTCCATGGTCAGAGCATCTCTTTCTGTTCAGGAAAGATTTGAATTCCAGGTATTGGTCTTAAAGCAAAACCAAGAATTTTCTGTTGTTTCAAGTTCCAGTAGTGAAAACTGCAGTGAAGATGGATCCTGTGTCCTGTGATGATTTAAAGTAACAAGCAGCCCTAAATTCAGTATTAAAGTATGTGAACAATGTGCTGTAGAGCTGTCTCCTTGTAAGAACAGGGCTTGCTCAAAAAGGAAGTTGGCAATGAAAGCAGAGCTCCTAATTTATTTTTATTGTCTGCTGATGCTAGACCCTCTCAAAGACTGAAAAAAAAATGCATTGACTATAGAGTATTACCAGTAGGTAATAAGTATCACTATGAATCACATACTACTTGTAGGTGTGAAATAAAATTTAAAATACAGTTCACAATTGTGAACAACTGTATATTAATGGAGAAGAGAGGTTCCAATTTTTAATGTCACTTGCAATTTCAGGATAAAAGCTAAATTGAGACCTTCAGCTTTGTACCATCCAGGGCATTCAGCTTGAAACAGCTGACTGAAGCTTCATAGGAGCTGGCTGTTGGAGCAGTTAGAGGAGAGCAGTGGGAGCTCCCTGCTTGTCCCAGGGAAATCTCTGCTGCTGCATTTTGATCTGAGCACGCATGTAGAGTGCTTTAAAATCCAGAGAGGGGACTGAGGTGTCTTTTGCAAACAAAGGTGATAGTTAGTTAGTTGACCTCAGGAAGATAGTATCAGGCTAGAGAGACAGTTGCAGCCATGATCTCTCTTCAGTTTCTTGGAGTTTACATGTTGGTATGCAAAGGAAGTTAGGAATTCAGGATGATACGAGAAGCACTTCTGTGAGCTTAAGATCTCAAATTGCCTGTTTAAGTATCTACCTGATTGGGACTCATCCTTAAATGGCTGTCCAGGTGCTCTCCTTCGCTTGTACTTTTACTTGACTGGATTATTCTTCCAGGAGAGGCAGCCTCTAGCCTGGGCTTTTTTTAGACTGGGGAAATTTGAGCCTCTGTCTGCAACTGCAGTGGTTGCTAACAGGGGGGTTGTAGGGTCATCCAGTCTTTGGAGCATGGTACTTTGGTGAGGACAGGGGGCATTTAGTAAGTGCAAGCCAACAAAAAGAGTACCAAGCTGTTTTGAGCAGAAATTTCCTCAAGCAAAGGAATGCTCCAGCTCAGGTATCCAGCTTCATTCTCTCCTGCTGTGTCTGGTGCATAACTTTGTGACCAAGGGGTGGGGAAGTTGGTGTGCCATGGTCTGCAACGGTGCTGTTCACTCCCACGGATGGAGAGGGATGTGGGACTCATCACATCTTAAGCATGCAGGCTAACAGTCAGAACAAATGTTACTCACCCTGTTTCTCCCCCTGCTTCTCCATTAAGATCACTGCTGTGTATATCTTTCAAAAGCTTTCTTCTTGTTCCAGTGATGACTCAGTCCGTGTTTTTGCTCAGTAACACCAGTGCTGATTTTGGGACAGGAAGTTTTTTGTCATGAGCTGATCTAATTCTTTCACCCATGAGCTCCCTGAAGAAAGGAAGCAAATAGAGCTGTCATTCCTTGCAGCACTGTCTAGGGAAGGTGTTGCCAGCCCTTCACAGATCTGTGCATGCCTGATCCTTTTTGCTCCATACAGAAACTCTCTGCAGGGGTCAGGAAAAGTGAAATGTCTAGAGACAAGAATACCTTAAGAATGCTACTCTCTTATTCCTGAATATTTGCTGCAAAGTGTCATTCTCTCAGCTATACCAGTAAGAATTCAAGTGTTGGGGTTTTTTCTAAGGTGAGTTTGCTTGCCGCAACTGACCTGCAGGCTACACTTGAAAGTGCATTGCCCTACCATATGTGGGCAGGACAGTACCCAGAAAATTAAGTTAGAGGTTGAAACATTTAAGTCCTCTTTGCCACAGACCTTTTTGTACTTTCAATCTGCCCCAGCCAGTTTTCAAAGCAGCTTTTGGCTGGCCACCCGTATCGAATTGACCCGATCTTTTACAATTGAAGCATATGTCTGGAAATTGTTCAGACTTTTTATTTTCTTTTTCTCGTGCCTAAAATATACAGGGAGACTAGTGCTGTAATATTAAGCTTCCAAACCAAGGAAAATACATTTATGGTTTGTTGGTATTCGGTTTGCCAACCACTGGATGTCAGTGCTGCTCCACTGAAGAAAGGCTCTTTGCTTCCTTCCCTGTGGGTGTGAAGGAAATGAGAGCGGAGGCATCTGACTTTTGTGCAATATTCACATTTCTTGTAAAAAATTGCACAGAGATTAAAATATTTATTAATTGCCATGTGTCAGAAACAACTACTGTGTTTCAAACCTCTAACCTTCAATGCAGGGTGAGAGACAAAATTGTGCATAGAGTTACTGCAGTCTGTCAGGAGCTTCTGGGCTTGATGAGTCAGTCTGTAGACTGTCCAATAAGTGAAGTAAAGTCTCTGGAAAAAAATAAGTGTGATTTTAGTAGAGGTATAAATGCAGTGCTTTTATAGCTTGCAAATGGCACATTTAGGAACACATGATTTTTCAAGTTTATAAAGTTCAATGTGCTGACAGGTTTGAGAAGATTAAGTTGGACATGTAGCAAAAAGCTGTCTAGACCTCTGGGTTTATGTATTAAATACAGATTTTTAAAATGCTTATAAATTGCTTGCAGATGTGTTGTTCAGTTCAGGCTTTTGTAGTAATAAGACAAACTTACTTTTTAAAATTATGTTGTTACTTCACGTCTTTCACTCTATGCTCTTCACTATCTTGTTCCTACCTGCATTGCAGGAAGTTTGAGACATCAGCAAGCATAAGATTTGGGGGGTTTTGCAGTGCTCACTTTGTTTCTGTTGTTGAAAGCAGTGTGAAGTGTAGCTGTCTTTAACTGGAGAGCAAAAAAGTTTCCTAACTAAACTGCTGAAGGTGAAGGTCAGCCGTGCAGTGCAACCTGTATCAGATACTGCTTTCTTCTATGAGGCAAAAGGTGCTTTCAGTTTCCACTGGCTTTTATGTGGCATGCCAGTTTTGAATGTATAACACTCCATTTTCCTCCATTGTTACATAAATCTGTCTCCAAAATTAATCCAGGTGAGTATGTGTTAAGTAACACAGTTCTATTGTTAGTCTGTTATTAAGCATATGGTGGGAAAAAATCTTTCTTTTACACTGTCAGTTTATGCACCTGGGTTGTACATCCACTTTATCTCTGCAAGTGGCTAAATAACTTGTCAATAGTTCAAATGTTTCTGCTGCAAATGGAAGCATTGCAATTTGTGATCAGCTGTAACCCTTTGAGACGTATCTGTGGCAGAAAAGCACTAGTGGTCTGAACTGTGCATTTTAAACAGTCTAGCACTTGTATGTTGGTAGCTTATAAATATCTTTATTGATGATCTGGACAAGGGAATGAAGTCCATTGTCAGTAAGTTTGCAGATGACACCAAGCTAGGAGCAGGTGTTGATCTGTGGGAGGGTAGAAGGGCTCTGCAGAGGGACCTTGACAAGCTGGATGGGTGGACAGAGGCCAATGGGATGAAATTTAACAAGGCTAAGTGCAGGGTTCTACACTTTGGCCACAACAACCCCAAGCAGTGCTACAGTCTGGGGACAGAGTGGTTGGAGAGCAACCAGACAGAAAGGGTGCTGGTTGATAGTAGGCTGAACATGAGCCAGCAGTGTGCCCAGGCAGCCAGGAGAGCCAATGGCATCCTGGCCTGGATCAGGAATAGTGTGGCCAGCAGGTCAAGGGAGGTTATTCTTCCCCTGTACTCAGCACTGGTCAGGCCATGCCTTGAGTACTGTGTCCAGTTCTGGTCCCCTCAGTTCAAGAGAGATGTTGAGGTACTGGAACGTGTCCAGAGAAGGGTGACGAAGGTGGTGAGGGGCCTGGAACACAAACCCTATGAGGAGAGGCTGAGGGAGCTGGGGGTGTTTAGCCTGGAGAAGAGGAGGCTGAGAGGTTGAGGACCTCATTGCTGTCTACAACTGCCTGAAGGGAGGTTGTAGCTGGGTGGGGGTTGCAACCAGCAGCAGAACAAGAGGACACAGTCTCAAGTTGTGCCAGGGGAGGTATAGGCTGGAGATTAGGAGGAAGTTCTTCACAGAGAGAGTGATTGCCCATTGGAATGGGCTGCCCAGGGAGGTGGTGGAGTCGCCGTCTCCAGAGATGTTCCAAGACTGGATGAGGCACTTAGAGCCATGGTCTTGTTGATTGGATAGGGCTGGGTGATAGGTTGAACTGGATGATCTTGGAGGTGTCTTCCAACCTGGTTGATTCTCTGATTCTATTATAAGCTGCAGCTACTTCAGGTATAAAAGCAATTAAGCTGGAATATTTTAGTCAGTAAACTACTAGTCAAGATCATGCCATTTCAGAGCTTGCTTATAGTATGCCTGACTAGGAGAAGAAATGCCTCATTTAATTGCACTAATTATGGATTGTTTTTATTCTGAAATTTTCTTTTCCCACAGAAACAAATTTCTGCCAATTTGCTGAGTGTTTTTCTGGTGGATGAGAAATAATGTATTGATGTTGTTCTCTGAGAGGAAGTGAAATATGTCCTCCTTTGCCAAAGAAAAGTTCCTTAAATATACCTATAGATCTGTTATGTGGCCTCTTTCTATATTTAACTTATTTTAGTTTCAGAAACTAAATATTTCAACGAATAAGGTAATTTCATACATGGGAATGTTCCTGGGCATTTAAGCTTTTTAAATTTAGATATGAAAGGGCAGGAATTAATGAGTTTTGCCTTGCCACAACAGTATTTGTAACTTTGCTAATTACGTGGATTCTGCACTTGGACGGTATAAAACCAACCCTTTACAGACCATCCTTCTACTGGGTGAATCTGATTTTAAAAGGTGAGCCAAACACACAGTCCATCCTAAATCATGTTACTTGATGTTTTGAAGAGGACCCATCTTTTGGCAGCCACAGTTTGCAGATTTTCTTCCATTCTTCTCTACTGTCCACACAAGCAGCAAGGTGTTGGTGGCAGGGGTATCTTGTCAGCAGGGTCTGTGCAGTGCCATCTGCCTACTCATGGAGGAGGAAGCATCTAGCTGTGGAGGCAGGAGTTCACCCCTGCATCCTACCTCTTTCAGGAGGGAAAAAGGCTTGCTGACAGGAGGCAAGCTGCTCTTTGGGCCTCATACCTCAGTGCTGTGTTTAACCTATATTGCCTTTTATATCCTGTTTCTCTTCAATCTGAAGGGTGGCTGACAGTGACGACCTCATTTGCACAAAGATGATGTTACGTAGTTCTGTAAATCACCAGGTGAAAACAAATAAAATCAAATCTTTTTGCAGATGCAAATACTGGCATTACGATGAAAACCTGCTCACCTCCAGCGTTATCATTGTCTTCCATAACGAAGGGTGGTCCACGCTCATGAGGACAGTCCACAGCGTCATTAAGAGAACACCAAGGAAATACTTGGCAGAAATTGTGCTGATCGACGATTTTAGCAACAAAGGTATATCTGAAATACTAACACACTATTTGTAGAAAATGAAACCTTTTTTTTAAATAGTTTGGGGTTTATTTATTTATTACCTGCCATGGACTGAGTTGACTCTGCAAGAAAAGTAAGTTACTTCTTCCGTCCTTTCAGTTTTCAGTGAAGAGAATGTTCTCTTCCAATGAACTTTTTTCATAAAGGTGGCAATCCTTTGTGTATTCACCTGTTGGTGAATACCACAGGATCTGTGGTGGAGCTGTGGAATAGTAGATAGTAGAAAGCTGGGATGGCTAGATCTCGTAGCTCTTGTGAAAGCAAGTAGTTTTACGAGCATTAAAGGAGTTTGAGTTAAGTCTGTTAGAAATAGCTTCTTTTTTTTTTTTTTACTATAATAAAAATGTATCTAATGCTATTGAATTATTCCAATTTGCTTTCAATACCTTTTTAGTTTCCTTCAGCCTTTTGTAATAAAACATCACATTAAGGTGTTTATTGGGGGGGGGGGTTGGTTTTAAGAATTTAAGTGTTTTAATTTCTACCTTTCTTTCAGTCCTGTATATCAGCGGCTTTCAGAAGTCCAGATATTTTCCTTTGCAACATACATTCTGGTCCTGGTTTAGAGTCAGGATGTATGTACTTAGTTGTGATTCTTATAAACATACACTGACCTTTTTTTTCTTTAATGATGACATCTCCATCATTAATGCAAAAAGGCTAAATAGAGAAAAGAACTGAAAGTGGTATACTAGAGATATATGATGACTGATAGAGAGGAAATCTCGCTTTAAACTTTCAACAAATTTCATGATAGTGCACCAAAACTGCACATTCTGCAAAATTCTATTGCAACATAGCTCTTGAATAGAAGTTGACAGACAAAAAGGGTAGATACATAAACATTACTAGGTGCAGAATGACATCTTTTTCTGGACAGTGATAGCTTTTAGGAGCACAAGTAAGTTTGAACTGGTCAGCAGCATGGGGTACATTCCCTTCCTGTTTTCATAATGTCTGAATTAGGTAGTGGCATGGAAAACAGATTGACTGTTCTGAAGCTCTCCGTTTTATCAAGTGATTTGGGTGTCTCCCAGTTCCAGCCTCATGGGAGGAGTTGTTTTCAGTTGTTTTATAGTTTACCCACTATAAATTTAAAAACTGAACTCATCATGTAGTTGGAGTTGCCTTTTTTGAGTATAACTCACTATGTAAAATAGTTACTGTATATTCATTTTTACACTGTACCTGTAGGTAGGTATCATTTTCTGTTTGTTTTTACCTGTGTGGTAAACTTGACTGCATCTGGCTTAGTCTAATAAAGCTACTGACTGCTACATTATAGTCTCCTGTATCTGTTTATAGCTTTTGAGGATTTGTCCTAGATACACACAAATGCTATGAAATTAAAGTATCTTCTTTCCTAAGGGATATAGTTTTAATAATCCAGTTTGCAGACATATGCTGTGTTTTTTTCCTTTTCAACTGGGATCACAACTTTCCTCATGCTACAGTTTTCCAATGTATGGTGATTATTAAATAAAGGCAGAATTTTGGAAGAAATTTATTACTTTGTTTTCAGAACTGTACATATATATGTGATGAACAGATACAGCTAGCCTGGACCTAATGTCCAGCAGACTCTTTTCTCTGTTATTTCTTTCCTTTCCCCAGATAACTTTCTTAAATCTAAAAATTCATTAAAGCCAACTCAAAATACAGTTTTCTTATGTGAGTGATGAAAGTAAGCACAGACTGGAATGGCTCTGACCACCTTACTGCAATTCTGTTGTTTTGCTATAATAATTCTTCAAACTGCTTTAGGCTATTACTTGGTAAACATAATTAACTTAATTTCAGTAATTGAAATTGCATTCTAGATGAAAAATGTCCAAGAGAATACAATCTTGCTCCGCTTCTTTCTCTCTAGAGAGAAACATGACCTAGTATGGGCTGTGAAGCATGTCAATCCACTTGAAGAGATCTCCAGTTAGGAGAGCTGCAAAGCTTGCTCCTAATCACAGCAGAGCTGCTGGTGGCTTTTTACTTTTTCAGCCGCCAGAAAAGCAGGGCTGACGGCATAGATACCAGATTTTCTCCTTCCCCACCTGCTTTCATGCTGCACTCTTCATATGCAACCTTCTACCCAGAAAAGTACAGGAGGCCAGTGTTGAGGAACAGGTGGGATGGGGTGTTTGTTCACACTTGATGTGGCTGTACTTATTTCTTAACCACCACCTTCTCCAGTAATAGGAAATTAAAACAGAGCATAAAGGTTGTAAACACTTGTAAAGACTGGCTCATAAGAGCCCTGCCTGTCCTTTATGAGAAATCCTCTTTCATCAGAAGAGAGTTACAGCTGCATAAAACCTTGTATATGTTACATCTTGCAGAGAGGGACAGTTGCAATGCTTGGGAAATGTTCTTTTCTTTATAATTCTTTGTATGAAGTCAGTTGGGAGCAGTCTTTTTGCTGTATGACAGCATCCCTTCCTTCTGTACCTCTTCTGCACACAGCCATGTTTGGCTGTAGAGAAATGTATGGAGAGATGTGCTGAATTCTGCTCAAAGTACAGTGGGAACAGTAATAAGAAGATGACACTAAGCTAATTGCGTGCTGCTAGTTCTGGTCTTTGCAGTGGAGACCTCCAGTGCAAGCTAGAGTCCAAGAAGTGTTGCAAAAGCTTCTACAGTAGTGTCAGTGTCCAGGCCATGCTGCTGCATGTGTTTGTTTTTTTTTTCCCTTCCAGTTTTTCTTGTGTTCCTTGATAGAGAAATTTTATTTTAGCTGGAAGGGAAAGGAAATTAGAATTCATAATACCAGTTTTTCTGAGGCTCCCTACAATTAAGGTTATGTATATAGGTCTTCAACAGCTACTTGTTATGTGTTTAGGTACCAACTTTATTGCTTTCTTAAAGCTCAATATCTCAGCTGGTGCAGCTTGCTTTTGTAGCCTATGCACCTGTAAAGAGTGACTGCAAGGTAAACACCAGTGTTGCTGGTAGTGTTTAAAGGCTTTGTATAGCTCTTGCATTTACTTATTCTTTATTGCTTTTAATTCCCACTGATGCAGCTTCTCAAATGATAAATAAAAGGGAAGTAATGAGCATAGGCAGGTAGCAGTACTTTTAACTTCTTTAACTGCTTACTGTGTGAAGCATTAATCAGTGCTTGTGTTAGAGCTGAGAGCCCCACATTAGTAGTATTACAGTACAGGGAACGCATAGGCAGCTGCTTTAGGGAGGACTTCTGATACCAATTTCCTAGTTCTTAAACTGGCATCCACAAGTTGAGGGGGAAAAAAACCTGCTTTCCTCCTCTTCCCCCCACCCCTCTCCCTTCCCTTGTAATTTGCAATGCCTAAGTTCATTTTGAAGAAATGATGTGTCTTTGAAAAACATCAGTTGGTGCTTTAATCATGCACTCAGAGATGAGAGAAGAACCCAAACAAGGGAAGACCAGATTGGTGGTTCTAATAATTTGAAAAGTAAAATACACGTTTTTAAGCAAACAATCAAAACAAGAGTACAGCAAGGCTGTTGACAGATACCATAAATACATGTTCTAGGTCAACAAAATTTAACACTGGCCAAACTATTTCTAACTGTAAAAGTATCAGGATTTTATATTGTCATGCAGGCTTTTTAGTTTAGGAAGAAGGAAAAATTCAGTTATCCTCTGGGAAATAGCACTTGCTGTGAAGCCTGGCGCTGTTTCAGATAATGGACTGCAAAGTCCTGGGACTTGTGCTGTAGAAAAGCTTTGCACTGTCAGTATGACAGGTTTTTATAGATCCCTGTGAGCCTTACATAGCTGAACATTTGATAACTAAAACATTTGGCTTCTTAAGCAGGAGAGCTGGAAATAACTTCAGGTTTTATGTCTTTAAGACATTCCTGACAGGCCTTCTGTAACATGTACTTGGAATTTGCAGAATAAATAATGGTGTGGTATAAAGATTCTCTTAGTACCACTTCTGCATGACCTCATAACTCTGTTGATTTTATCCTATAAAAATGTATATCACAACTATTATATATTCTATATATATTACATGACATGTTATTCTATTCTCTACAGCATATGTGATAAAATTGTTCTTTCTCTACTTCTGTATTTATGTTTCTTGAAATTTTTGTAACGCACAAGGATTTACAAAAGAAATTGTAAATATGTGTGGAAAAGGAGAAAAAGATACTTAAAACTTTCAGTTGAGGAAACATGCTCTTGTATAGAGGTGAAGAGGAGAGATAATAAGAGTATTAAAGATAATGGCTTCAGAAGACTGTTCGTTGGTGGAATTGCTGAATTTTCAAGTTTGGAAACTTCAATTCTGAAGCTAACCATTTCCATTTTGATTATTTATATGTAGCTTTGTTTAAACTAGAAAAAACTCTTGTTGTTGGCAAAAATCTAAAGTATACAGAATTTAAGTTGCAGCAAATTCCACATTTTCATGTGGGGCATAGAAAATCATGTAGCTGACACAGGCTGATGGCCTGTTCTGCTGAAAGGAACATCCTCCTTCTACCTTTACATGTCCCCTCTCCCATTAGATAGCATAGTCGTGGCATCTAGCGGCCCCTTGAAGCTGGTACAAACTAGTGCATAGATGCCTTAGCTGTAGCTTTAGGTGGCTTATTTTGGTTGCTGCCTGGGAGAAACTGAAGCTATAGACATTTTTTTTTTTTTTGAGCCTTTCAGTACAAAATTAGATTTGAAGTGAACACCAGTAGTTAAATCAGCGTAGATTCAAATTTCAAGTACCTGACTGCCAGCCCTTCTGCCTTTGAGTTTTCTCAACAGAATCATCTGTGCAAAAATATTATGCAGCACTAGGATCCTTTTGTCAGTAATGTAGTTTCCAGATGAGTTTTGCAAAGACCAATGTGTAAATACAAATCTGTAACCATTTAAGCAAACCTATCTCCATGCTTACACAGTTACTCATCCCTTCGCTGACTCAAATCCCTCTGGCTAAGGGTTTCCTGTCTCATCACTATAATGAGCCAGAGCTCATTCACTGCAGTTCTGGCCCTCCAATTAGTCTTAATTTCATCAAGAGATTAGCATAAGATTGCTCCCAACTCCAAGTGGGAGGGTGATAATTTTAATATAGTAGGTTTCTGTCTTGGGTGACTGACAGAAAATTTTGTGAGGCAGAAAGTGAGTGAAGAGCAAGGTATAACTGAAAAGTGGTGCCTTCAGCTGTACATACGACATTATCCAGTGAGGAGAAAACCTGTGCTGAAGTGTAGAAACGTCTCTGCCTGGTCAAAATGCAAGCAAAGACCCAAAACCCACTATGTGATGCATTGAAGTCACTGGCAGTTGTCCACCAAACTCCCCTGTGGTGTGGCCAACCAGTTCTTTTTCTTCAGACATGCCAGAGATGAAGCTGTGCCATGGACTCAAGAGAGCTCAGCTCCAAGTCATGATCTCTTCAGGGTTAGTCTTTTTGAACAGTAGTATAAGCAATTGAATTGAAAAGTTCTCTTAAAGGTCTGCAGATATTTTTAAGAAGAGTGGGATTTGGGTTTTAAGAGTGCATAGCTGTTTGGTATTAAACCTCAACAAAATATTTTTTTCTTTGTTATTTGATAGCACACTTGAAAGAGAGGCTGGATGAGTATCTTAAGCAGTGGAACGGCCTTGTAAAGGTATTTCGAAATGAGAGGAGGGAAGGTTTAATCCAAGCTAGGAGCATTGGAGCCCAGAAGGCTAAACTTGGACAGGTAGGAGCCAGTTCATACACAAGTCTGTGATTTTTTTCTATTTTGGAGAGGACAGGTGGTGGTGACTCTTTTCAAATAGATGTGTGGAAGCATAGTATTGTGTTATTGCTACTAATTTTAAGAGATGAATTCTACTCATTTATCCTTGATTTTTTTTTTGTTTGTTTATAATATGACAATACTTCAGTGTAAATAAGCTTAATTAAATCATTGTGATCTCATATGCAGAAACAGAAAGAAATATAAATTACTGTCTTTTTTTTTTAAGGTTTTGGTTTACCTTGATGCACATTGTGAGGTGGGAATTAATTGGTATGCACCACTTATAGCTCCTATTTCTAAGGACAGGTAATGTTCTCCTGTTGTTTCCAGCGTCTGGTCTGTTAGGAAGAAAAAGTCACAGTAACAATCTTTGCTTTTCAAACAGTAGACAATATGTTTTATAGCTAGATTTATCTGTATCAAACTATATGAATATTTGCTGTACGATGATTTTGTTATCTCCCAGTATAAAAGCTATGTAAGAAGGAAGGAAGGTGGTCAGGCAAATAAATCTCCAGATAGTTTATTTTAATGGACGTACTAAATATTTTGCTTAATATAGATTAAATGTAAGACAACAACTGTCATTTGCAATGATCTGAGGGGCCATCATAAAAATGTCCTGACTGAGTAAGGAGCCTAATTAAACAAAATAACTATAAAAAGTGTGATTTTTTGGTAGAGGAAAAGTATCAGTGTTTTGAATTAACAGGGATTTAGAGCCCTAGTGATCTCAAAATTCTCTTTTTCGTCTTTGTTCTTGCAATATGGTCTTACTTGTTTCCTGTGAAGCACTTTGGAGTATTGCCCTTCGCAAACTGAGGCCAGGGCTTGAGCCTGTCTCTGCTATGAGCCTAAGCTCTTGCTGGGAGTCAGTGGTGGGAACACCTGCTCGGCATGCATGGGATCTGAGAAGTGGCAGAGGAAAGCAGATCCCCAGGGGCTTAGTTTCTTCCACCTGTTCCAGCTGCTATTGCTGCCTACTACCACACTTTTAGCTTGTGTGGTTAAGGAGTATGTGTGTATAGGAAACCATGTGCTTGTTTAAACTCTTTAATCCCATAAAATAACCACTTAATCATAAAAGCTATTCGTTAACCTGTCATTCTACCAGAACTTTCTTGAAGAGGTGGTTTTTGTGTGTTTTAAAGGCTGCAACTCAATTTGAAGACTGTGTTTGAGGCAGGATACTAGAGAGAAGATGGAAATGGTTGTGAGCTTCCATCAAGTGTGCATTACTCTTTTAAAGAGAAAGTTTGGAGAGAACAGGCAGCTTTAGAGGCACCCTCCACCACCACCTGCACAAGCAGTTACTGGAGCACCAGTGATGCCAAAGCACATGGTGCTGGAGGGCAGTGCTCAACAGCCTTCTTCCAAAACTGGCACACCCTGGGTGCAGCATGCTGCTATTTCTGCCTCAGAGAAGACCATGGCATTAGCATTTCTCTTCCCCTCTCTTATTTTTCTATCTCGTAGGATATGACTTCAAGCTTGAAGCATTTCCATTTTTTAGTCATTGGGAAACTCATTTGAAAAATTTGGGGAGGATAACAAGATAATGTCTTGGTGAATATTTTATGTGATGGATCACAATTAGGAGCATGTTGAAAATCAAACAGGAAGAATTCTACTGAAGGCTGCTGCTGGAAGAGCACTAGTAACCTTTTTTTTTTCCTCTTTCTTTTTTTATCCCTAGAGGTTGGATTTTCAGGGCAATTGAATAGGGTATAGAATAGTGAAAATCCATGTTTGCACTAGTAAAAGCTAAGAACTTACCATACTTGTTGACAGCTAAGATCTGGTAGGAACAGATATGAGAGGAAGTAATAATACTATGAGAACCCTGGCCCTCTAAGGGCTCCTTTTGCCTCCATCAGTGCTTTATTAGAAGACCAGTGTCAAGAAGTCATACATTAAAAAAAAAGTACTCATAAACTAATTAAGACATCAGCAACCCAGACATAACTTTTCTGCTTTCAGAACCTCTTAAAACAACATGGACTATGTATTTTTTTCTAATGAAGTTTAATTTTTTTACAAATAAGTTTAAAAGTGGCTTTTCATATGAACTGCTCTTTAAGCCTAATAATAAATGGTGTAACATTCAGATTAGACAGATTACTCTTCTGAAATTGTATTTTGCTCTTTCTTTCCTTTCTATAAATGTTTCAGAACTACATGTACTGTGCCTCTAATAGATTACATAGATGGGAATGATTATTCCATTGAGCCACAACAAGGTGGGGATGAAGATGGTTTTGCCAGAGGGGCCTGGGACTGGAGTTTGCTGTGGAAACGAATTCCGTTAAGCCACAAGGAAAAGTCCAAACGAAAACATAAAACTGAGCCTTATCGGTAAAGAGAGCTGTTTACATACTGTGACTCGCAATGAATAATTGTCTAAACCCTTTCATTTTTCCCTCCCCACTCTTTTCCCATGAACTATGGTCGGTGCACGTGTGCCACGTGGGTCCTTGCACATAACCGCATCTGCCCTGCCACCATCCGCCACACTACAGAACCACGTGCACTGTGCCGCTTATAGATGTCATAGATGGCAACACTTATAAGATTGTACCACAAGGGGGTGGTGACGAAGATGGGTTTGCTAGAGGAGCGTGGGATTGGAGTATGCTTTGGAAGAGGGTTCCCTTGACCAAGCGAGAGAAGGAAAGCAGAAAGACAAAAACTGAACCGTATCGGTAATCACTAAATCACTTAACCCGTTTCTTGTTTTTCCCAAAGTCAACATTGATCCACTAAAACTTGCATGTACTTTTAGCCTGAAAACCTTCGTGTTTCTGACCACACCAGCTGCTTTGTTTGATCAGACCTGTTTGCCACAACTCACTATTTGCTCAAAATATCTTTGCTACCTCGTGTTGCCTCTCCATTCCTGCTCTTGTGTGGTTAAGAGTGCACATTAGAATGACAGGGGTTTGTTTGGCAAAATAAAATATTGTACGACTTTGATTCCAAAGAAAACTTTATTTACCTATGACAGTTTTTTTTAAAAGTAGTGTTGGAAACAACAATGCTTATTTAACCATATGATTTGAAATAACGAGCATGCTGTAAGTATTTATAATACCTGGTAATGCATACAATCTATAGTCTGTTGTCATGGCTTGATGCATGCATACAGTATGCCTGTGCATCCAAAAAATGCCTTTTGCCGCATTTCTCCCACTTGCTTCATAATAAATCACATCTGACAAAGCAGCATACATTTTAAGAATCTTGACTAGATATTTTCTAAGGTCTCAGTATGTTAGGGGATTTGAATTTAATACGCATAGATAAAACCACCACCTTATTTTCTGGGAAAGCTCCAATAACTTTTGCAGAAGTCTCACCTTTTTCTTACACTTTACATGGGGTGTGTTTCTTCTCGGCTAATAGAAACCAGCTAGAAACTATAGCTTAGGGTTTCTGGATAGCTTTTCAAGACTGGGAGACTGGTTCTGTTGTCTTTTATTGCTATCCCCTTTACACTTAACTAATTGTGTTACTACATTCAAAAGCAATCCTCACACCTTCAGAATCTACTGTCTACTATTGCTTGTGTATTTCATCTAAACATTGTAGGAACCAATGTTGGTAATTCCCTATCCTCACCCATGATTGTTTCCTACTAAAATGGCAACATATGCAAGGAAGTTATGAAGCTTTGATCTGTTTTGTAGACAGTATAACTAATACCATTTTCTGACGAGGCTGTCCACATAGGAACTTTAATATTTGCTTAGAGGGGGATAAACTATTTCAAACATCGCTGTTATGTTTTGTGTTCACCATCCAAACAGGTCTTAAAATCCTTTAAAACTGTTCCCAGAAACAAAGAACATATGTTCTCAGAATGGTTTAAAAGATTATTTTCAGTAATACTTTCAGAGTTACAATACTTCTTTTAAACAGAGACATACCCTGCATCTGTTTATGTCCAGGCTGTATGCATTTTGTTCCAGCAATACTAAGGCAAGCAAGACCAAATAAAATTCTCTCTGAAACCATAGCCATTCAGGCTTCGTTTAAAAATAAAACCAAACAAACAACTAATAAAAAATAAAATAAATAATTAAAAAGCCCCCCCTTAACAGCTTAAAGCGCAGAAGCAAACTTCTTGTAATCTGAGAGTTGCCCCAGGACTGAATCCTGCTTTCACAGTATTATGCTTACCTCTCACTGAGCTTATGTGGATTTTACTGTGTTCTTTAACACACTTGACAGTGTGTTGGAGTCCAAAACCAAACTTCATCATCTGAGGTCTTGACACTTAGCAAGTCTTTATGGTGCTGAGGAAAAACAAAACACAGGAAAGCCATAGAGCTATGCTGTGCAACATATTTCTCTCTGCTGTGCTCTCTGACTTCCTTTGAACTTCTGTGGTGCAGAAGCAATGTTGGAGGAAAATACAGTAGGCAGACAAGTAGAAGGGGACATTTAGGAGTAACTCAGCATCTGAGGTGGTAATTTGGGGAGCAACTAAACTGGTAACCATTATACTTAATTCATCTGGTATACCCAGAAACTCTAGTTTTGTTGTCACCCTGCCCCTGCTATGCAGAGGGCGTATGTATAAACCTGACAGGTTACGTAAGCAATTCTCCCCCAAACATACCTGTGCAGAAGGGAAATACATGATCATTGTTGTTAAAAGGAGTACCATCATCTTTAAAAATCTAATGGAATTAAGAGACTGAGTAGTGGCTCTAGAAATGACCCATCTCTCAATTACTTGTTCATGAGGGAATGCTTCACTTGCGTTGTACTTGGCTCACCACAATGATCTGTCTGTAGGATCCTTCTCCTCTTAGTATTGCTGAAGCCAGAAAAAAAAAAATCACTTTACCAGCTTTTTTTCTTTAATTGCAAACTTAGCACTGACTCCAGCTTGTATCCATTAGGGGGTTTATGCATTTATTGATCCTTATCTGAAAAATGCTTGGTATGTGCGTGGTAAATGGCTTATCATATCCTACTCTGTTTCAGTGTGAGAAAGATACCAAAGAATTTTGGTTAGAGCCAGCCTGTAAAATACTCTAAACCAAACTATGATGTCTTTCTGACACATTAAAATTTGGTAATTGAACCTTAGCATACATGGAGGGATTTATAAAGCCATTTGGAAAAAAAACAAACAAAAAAATCCACACAACAAAACAGTAAGAAAATCCCTAAACCAAAATGGAAACCTTGTGCAACTTGACCCAGGCCCTCTTAAAAATTTCAGAGTGCATTAGAAGTGCCTCATATGGCAGTGATAGAAAAAGAGCCAGAGGAGGAAGATAGAAAGGTATAATTTAGCTGGAAAAACTCCATTTCTTGTTTAATAAACAGTAAGTTTCAATGTGGCAGCTCCTCAGAATGTAAAGCAAAGTCTGCTCTGCAGTCTCATTTGTTATTTTAAAGATGTGAACAACTTTCAAGAGAGAAAGAAATGTTACACTGATTCTCACCTTTTTTTATTTCACTGGAAGCATGCTGTCTGGCTTTTTTTTATAGAGAAAAACAGTAAAAAATGAGACCACTAAAAATTACACAGATGTTGCTTCAGAAAATTGCTGGAAGCTGATCACAAAGCTTTATGATTTTTCAGCATATTGCCATTTGTCTGATCTTTATACATTAACAGTGGATTATTTCTTTAATGCTTTCTCCAAGTGCTATGTTTTGGCAAATGGAGTTACACTGTTTTCCTCTTTCAGGTCCCCTGCAATGGCTGGTGGATTGTTTGCCATTGAACGTGATTTCTTCTTTGAACTGGGTCTGTATGATCCAGGGCTTCAGATTTGGGGTGGTGAAAATTTTGAAATTTCTTACAAGGTAAAACCAAAAATTGAAAACAACTTCAGTTTAGTAGATCATTCTCCCCAAAGACTGCTCTTTGGGAGTTCAGACAGACCTATGTCTGATTATACCACCTCTGCCTTACAAAGCCCAGAAGGTTTTGTTGTGAGAGCATGTTGTGGTAGAGATGCATGTTCTCAATTTTTCCTCATGGGTTGTAGTACAGAAGTGTTTAGAGGTGGCCTAGTGCTGAGACCCATATGCTGAGTAATCCAGATTTTGTGAATGGTTTGGGATCACACACACCCCTAAATATATAATCTGAAACCAGCCTGGCAAATTTGACAGGCGGAAAATAAGTATTCTCATGGTGAGTATAGAAAAATATTTTTAATGGAAGTTATTGTAGAGGACAAGTAGCACTCAGTTTATACACAGATGTCTGTAAAGTATATAACAATGCAACAAAAAGTCATCTGCCCTACCATTTTTATGGGTGAAAAATGATCTCATTGACTTTAAAAATTTAAAAATGATCTCATTGACTTTTCAAAAACTTCCTTACAGGAGAAGTCTTCATAATGTAAATGCTAACTGCATCATTTGTAATCACTACAGAAGACTTGGTTTCACTCCTAGGCATATTCATGCTCTTCAGCTAGCAGGAAACATAAGATGATAATCATAAGCTTCTTGTAGCTTTGGTATTCATAATGACACAAGTGGTAGACAGCAGGAATCTGTCCCAGTTAGCAAACATAAGTGGAGACATGCAGTATTCTCAGCAGCTCTCTTTGAAATTGTAGTTGAATTTTACTGGAAGTACTTCAAGAGCTCCCCTAGATACTTCTGCTTTTCATGATTTTGAGAGCACTTTATGGATTGTAAATCCTTATGCAAAAGGTAGTTATTGAGGTTGTTACACATACAGAGTCTCTATCCTGCTAACTCTCCATCTTTCTTGGAGCTAAATCATGATCGAAATTACATAGAGTAGTTCTGTAATTGAAATGCTGATTATATAGAGACCTCCTAATTGGTTTAGTGTATATCACAACTAATTTTGAGAACTAAATCACATTTATGAGTCTTGCATGCTGACTCCTAGTCTGCAAATATAATGGTCCTCCATAGCTGATGGGTTTCTTTGATGAAAATTAATTGGTTTGATATGATGATGCCATGAAGGAAGTAAACTATTCTGCCCCTATTTCCTAATGCTGTTAAGTCATACTCCTAATCTGTAACTCAAACTAATTCGGAACATCCTCAAAGTTACCTTCAATTTGGATTTGATGCTATGTTTCAAACTCATGAAAACTGAGCATGCTGAGATGTAGGTACAGGGATTTTTTTCTACATAAATGGATTATTCAAGGACATGTGGGAGGGGCAGAATTTCAGAAAGGTAATACATGTTACTCAATTTTTATTTTCAACTCCTGCAGTTAAAGGAAAAATGTGTTTGTACTTAGAACTCAGTGCAGCCCTTCATTTCAGAGACCTATTATGTTTGTGCTTACATGTGAAGTGAGAACATAAATATGTATCACACAGTGGGTATAGTAAGGAAAGTATTTGACATTTCTTCCATAATTTATTACCTATTTGTCTGTCTTAATTTTCTATGCATATATGTTAATAACCTTTGCTTCAATTTGTAGATCTGGCAGTGTGGGGGAAAACTGTTGTTTGTTCCCTGTTCTCGTGTTGGACACATTTATCGTCTCCAGGGTTGGCAAGGAAATCCACCCCCTGTGTATGTTGGGTCTTCTCCCACATTAAAGGTACTGTTTTGCTGCAGTCTTGAAGGTGTTTTTTGATTTGTGCCTTTTTTTATAACAAAAGTTTAAAATTTAAAAAAATTATTAGCAATTTGAAGAGCACTTTATCCAAAGCTATTTATTGTCTAAAGCTGAGATGGTTATCCCCACAGCGGGGAAATCTTTGTGCCTATCTCACTGTTAGTAAGATTAGAGATTTCTGGAACCCATTTTGTTGCTCCATCCCTCCCCATCTTTGAGATATGAATGACATTTCTGATTGCATACTCTCAGCACCCCAAGCTGCACTGTGCCCAGCTGAAGTACAAATAACTCTAGTAACTACAGCGTGCTCCTGGAAATAGTGGTCATGAGTTTGAAATCCCCCTTTGGCTTGATAGGGTGTGATTCTAGGCTGAGTTACCACATACTGTAGTCTGTCGTAATGGTAGAAGAGTAACCTGACACCCCAAAAAAGAGGTCTATATTGTAATGTGACTTGATTAACATTTTGATCAAACAAGCATTAGAACCATACAATGGAGAGAAGGAGGAAATGAGCATAGCTGGGGATAGAGACAGACCAATGGGAGACAGGATAGCAAATGATAGCTCCTTTGGGTAGGGCAGGCAAGATATTTGTTTGCTGTCTGAAATTACAAAAAACATTTCACTCTTCTAAAAAGCTTATCAGAAGTATTTAGTAAATACGTGAACACCTTACATGAGTCTGCTTTTCTGATTACTGAATACAGCAAAACACTGGTGAGTGTTCTTAAAGCTGCTTCTCTCTACAAGATAGGATGTAGGAATAGCTTTTGTCCTCTTCAGGCACCCTGCTATCCCCATAGGAACATGTTTGTTTTATAGCTTTGTTCGATTTATGCTGAATGTGGATTAAGGTGAAACAGTATTTTGTGCCTTTAGTCAGATCTATTAAGATTGTTTTAACACTATGTCAGAAATGCTAGAAGAACTGTACAAGGTGAGGTGTGCATCTAGAACATGTATAGGTACTTTAGAGATAAGAGCCGTCAAAGAAACTGAGAAGAAAGATGAGAGGGGGAGGCTTATTCACCGGACCAGCTTTCCATTTTTCCCCTTCTCAAAGCAGCAATAAACTACTTAAGATAAAATCTCCTTGGTGTGTCACAGCTGACTCGTTTAAGATTTAATTTTTTCATCCTTGGTGAACTAATGCATATCATTCCCTGTTTTAAAAGTATAGAAGATGAATAGAAACTCTAAATTGCAGTTCTGATGCACCACAGCAGGTGAGGGCAACATTTTATTGCACCTGTAACTGAAGAGTCTTTATTTTCAAATAAGCATTCGCTAAACTTAGAAGGATTTTGTACTGTCATTAAGCAAATCAGTTTATTGTGGTGGCTTTAGTCCTCAACTGTCATTTGAAAATAATATGCATGTGCCTTGTATAATCTGTTGAATGTGTCAAATTATTAGTGCTATATAATAATTCCAGCAATGTCATTGTTTCTCACAGAACTATGTCAGAGTTGTAGAAGTGTGGTGGGACGAATACAAAGATTACTTCTATGCCAGTCGGCCAGAGACAAAAGCGCTGCCCTATGGAGATATATCTGAGCTGAAGAAATTCCGTGAGGATCACAACTGCAAAAGTTTCAAGTGGTTTATGGAAGAAATAGCATATGATATACCATCATATTATCCCTTACCACCTAAAAACGTAGACTGGGGAGAGGTAAGTGCAGTACATAACCTGTATTTGTCTAGGAGCTTTTTTTTTTTTTTTTTTTTTTTAATGCACAGAAATTGGAAGTTCAAAAGGAAGTGATTGTTACTTGACATAAGTCTCAGAACAGGCTTTTTGATTATTCAATTACTGCTATACTAGGATGTATGATAGCAGGAAAAAAGTTATAGAGGGATAACCCTAGGGAAAAATTGTAGTGTAAAAGTGTGTGACGTTTTGGGGTTTTGTTGTGGGTTTTTTTAATTAGCTCCATAGATCCTTGAAGGATGATTTTTAACATTGTCTTTGGCTATGTCTACAGCCTTTTTTTCCTCAATTGGAGTTTAGGGTGGTTTATGGTTTGTTTTTTTTGTTTTGCTTTTTGGTTTGGTTTGGGTTTTTTTAATAAAAAATGCAAATCCTGTGTGTATAGGAGGATTGTTGGGGATTAATAGGTGAAAATCTTTCTCTATGAAGGCCTAGAGAATAGATTATTAAATCCAGGTGGAGTACATTCTGCCTATGTTTGCTAGCCTGGGATATACTCATACAGTTACAGCCTCAGTAAATACCTTATTTGCATGTAATAATTTTATATGATTCCTTAACAGTCATGTCCAGCGTGAGCATATATGAGCATGATTTTGCTAAATTAATAACGTGGTTTCAAATTTAACATTTTCTTGTGGTTGACAGACAGCATATTGCCCTGTGAGGCAGGACACTTCACTCAACCTTTGAGCATTAGCTCACAGGTGGGGGAGCTATTACTGCAGGTCTTCTGCCTGTGTTCAATTTTGTTGTGTTGGTTCCAGGCCTACCTTGTCTCCTATTAGTTTCACTTCTGCTGAGTGTGGAGGCAAAATCAGAAAATTATCTCACTATCAGAGGAAGGTGCCTATGTCCTGCCAAATTTAACCCTCTTTCCCAAGTTACAGTGGATCTGGTTTTGTAACTTCAAAAGAACATTAGAAAGTACAGATCTATGCTGTTTCCTGTGGCCAAGAAAGCATCATCTCTAATTTGTCTGAGAAATTAGTGATACAGAGTGTGTGCATGGTGGAAGGAAGATGTAAATAATCTTATATCTGCTGGACCAGGTGAACAATGCCACCTTCGTTTCCTACCTAAAAGCTGGCACAAGGCATCAGTTACTACATTAACCTTAGAGCTGTTTGGAATCTATGTAAAGGGTTACGAGGGCACATTATATACTACTATTTACTGAGATGAAGGTATCTGAAGAGAATAAAATAATAATGGCCACCTTGTGGGAATCATAGAATTGTTAAGGTTAGAAGGGACCTCAAAGATCATCTAGTTCCAACCCCTTGCCATGGGCAGGGACACCTCACACTAGATCAAGTTGCTCAGATCCACATCCAGCCTGGCCTTAAAAATCTCCAGGGATGAGGCTTCTACCACCTTCCTGGGCAACCTGTTCCAATGTCTCACCACCCTCATGGTGAAGAATGTCTTCCTAACATCCAGTCTGAATCTACCCATTTCTGGTTTTGTTCCATTCCCCCTAGTCCTATCATTACCTGACACCTAAAAAGTCCCTCACCAGTTTTCTTGTAGGCCCCTTCAAATACTGGAAGACGACAGTAAGGTCTCCTTGGAGCCTTCTCTTCTCCAGACTGAACAGCCCCAACTCTCTCAGTCTGTCGTCATAGCATAGGTGCTCCAGCCTTGTCCCTGGTAAGAGAGCAGCACTGGGAAAGTCAGAAGTTCAGAGACATCTCTGAAGTTTTCTTTATTCCTCTTCACTGGCTGCTAGTGACGATCCTACATCTGAGAAATTCCTCTCCTTCATTTGTAACACCACGTTAGTTGTATCTCCAAACCATCAGGAATGAAAGGATGGGATTTATCTTCCCTAACACTCTCCGGAAGTCAGGTCTGAGCTTAGTCCTCCAGACTCTTTTCTACCATGACAAAGGAGAAAGAGGCTCTGGCAAAGAAAATAGGTCTGGAAACCATGTTATGTGTAATGAAGTCTTCATAAAGTTCTTTGGCCCTTCTGAGAAGGGAATAAGATAATGAGCAGCTGAGGCGTGCTTTCTGACAGGAGTTGTGTTCTATTTATCCCTACACCTGACCCTCATCAAATTTTGGTTTTTTTTCTCTTGTAGTTGCTGCTGCAGAGGGCACATCTGAGCAGCAGGGTCAGTGGGCTGTGCTTGGTTCCAGTTAATAACTGCCATACATAGCTTCTCTGCATCCTGTTTCTCTTCATCCACAAGATGAGAGCGACTTTGCTGAGCTCTTCATTTATTTATGGAGACGTGGAAGCCTGAACATGCTTTGATAGGCGATTGAATAAATTAAAATACTTGAAAGTCCTACATTTTGGTGTCATTAATTTAGATTTTTGCAAGTCTAGCTTTATCAGTGTACTCTAAATCGCATAAGAGCCTGCAAATTAGCAAGGGCAACTTGAAGCTCTGTCTCCCAGAACATCAGTAATTAAATTTCATACACAGGTTTGTCTTGCATCTCTCTGTCAGATATCTGTTTCTGGTCTGAAAGATAAGTGGGAATTCTCTGAACTCTTTCATGCTTATATTTGCCTTGACACTAAGTTAGAGTGCCACTCTTTTGTCCAGATCAGAGGCTTTGAGACAGCGTACTGCATCGACAGCATGGGGCACACCAACGGTGGCTTCGTTGAGCTTGGGCCGTGCCACAGAATGGGAGGAAATCAGGTAAGGAGCTTGGAGGCAAGTCTGAAGGAGAATCATTTGCAGGCAAATTTTCTCTTAAGCTTGTCTGTAAAGTCACCTAGGTGCCAGCTACAAAGATGAGAATAAGAGTTTTCCCATAAGCATACTGACATTGCTAGAACACAGGAACCTGAAAATGTCATTTCAAACACAAAACAAAATTGAAGGCAAATTCTTCAGTACATCAGGTACATGAGGAAGCAAGAACTGTGTATTAAAGCAGCCATATCACTGCATTAGAATAACTGCAGCTTTTAGCATCGCTGCTGATTCAACATTTATCTTCACTTAATAATTAATCCTTCAGGAAACAACCCCTTTACTAACTTTGGCTAAATTGTTTCTCAAAGTTATTTTGAGAACTTCTAATGGAAGTATAAAACACTTCTATGCAGTAACTCATCTTCCACAGGAGACAAGATAGAATAAAAATTTGTCTCTGCTTCATTTACAAATTAGTTGGTGGAACATAAATAGTAATAGGTGGTTGCAATCCAAGTCACTACTATGTTTGACCTGTGTCTTTGTAAACCTACCCCCACCATCACAGAAACATGCTGTTCTGTCTGTACATCTCCTTTTTCAGATGGAAATTTTTTCAAATTTTGAAGACCTTATTTATGCTGATGTGGACTTGAACCAAACAAGTTTTGTCATGGCAGTCATGAAATCACATGCAGGATGATGCTTTTGAAACTCATATTTGGGTTAGCTCTTCGCAGCTTCTGGAAATGTCTTTTATTTGTATATTTAATTTAAAAAGTTGTCTGAGTTGTCTACTTTTCTGTATATTTTACCCCCCAAAACCCTCTAACAGTTGTTTCACAAGAATTACTTAGGATATCTGTTTGTATCTGGATGTATTAGTTTGATTTCCTCCATCGGAAAAATGCCAAAGTTTTACTGTCTTCACATGAAATTACTGTCCAGGACTAAAGTGCTATGAGAGCTGTTGAAAGACAGTGAATTGTTTGACCAAACACTTTCAGAAGTCTCTATAATAGGAATCCCTTTTCTTTAATTATTTTTGTGATGCTAAGTAAGTCTTTTAGCCTTCTAAATCCTACAATGAAGTTACCCATGAAACTGTGTCGTAATAGTAAAAGTGCATCACATAATGTAAATTAAAAGAACCTTCATGAAAGATAGGTGGAATAACCCAAGTGAATGTTTTGAGTGATGAAATTTTGTTGGTGCTTTCAGTGTTTCTAAAATATTCATTATTTTGAGTCAACTTTTTTTTTTTTTAATCTAAGCTTTTCCGAATCAATGAAGCTAATCAACTCATGCAGTATGATCAGTGCTTAACTAAAGGACCGGATGGATCCAAAATTATGATTACACACTGTAATCAGAATGAATACAAGGATTGGCAATATTTCAAGGTATGCATCAGATGTATAGCAGAAAACAAATTGTAATTTGCATCTTCTCTTTTTTGCACTTTTTTTATTTTACATATATCTGAAAAGCATGATCTCTAGCAAGGCTAAATGAACCAAGCATGGAAAACCAGGCTTGCCAAGAAAACTTCTGCTTGGGAAAGATTCTGTTACTAGCAGTTCTAGTCTTATGTAGCAAGATCCCTAAGGAAAATACCATGGAGCTGCATGTGCTGCACAGCTATGTTATGAGGAAACAGAGCAGATGTCCACTACCAATGATACAGTTTCTAAAAGCTTTCAGTGACATAACCCTCTATGCTTGCATGTTTTCTGTCAAGAAAAGTTTATCTAATGCATGCTGTGAGATTACTGAAATGCTAGGCTGCGTTTAGCAGCTAGAGTTGGTATTAGATCTGACTTTGGGAGGTCTGAATTGAAGTGTTGCTCTATTTAAAGACAGAAAATATTATCAAACCTACATAGGAGCAGGTAAACATAGTGTTACTCTTTACCTTTTTGTGTTGTCTTTGCCTTCTTCAGTATTCCCTTTTTCCTGTTCATTAGCTGTTCTCTAATAACATGCTCTGTTGTGAATTTTGGGTGTGGCACCATTATAATGCTATTGCAAAATCTATGAATTTTTAATGACGACTTGGCTGATACTCATGCAAGGGCTGCTGCAGTCTATTTAGTCTCTACATCTGTAAGGCCTCTATTAATGCCAGTTTTGAAAATGTTACTTTAAAAAAAGTCTAAGGTTTTTCTGTTTGTCTCTTGAAAAATAAGACTGAATAGTCAAAGGGTAATATTATCCTTGTATTATAGCTACACATAACTTGGTTCTATGTTGCCACTGTGTCAATTTATCTTCAGTCTATCTAGCATGTTGCAGATTTATTAATTAATTATCTAGTTACTGTGTTTGTCTGAAATATGTAGGCACAGTTGAGTGGAGCAAAATGTGTTTGTCATCCTTCAAGCCACTCCATTTTCTGATATTTGCATAGAGCTAAGAAATATGAAGCACCATAATGCCATTTTCATCCAGCTTTCTTGTGCCATGTAGAGAGACAAAATTCCTTAAACCTGAAATTTAAAAATTGATCAGCAGTGTTTTGGTGCCTAACAGCTTGTGCTTTAATACTGGAAAAATATGTATCACTTATTAACTCTTCAGCCATTCAGCATGTGTCCCAGCATGCTACTTGGGTCTTCTCAAAGTGTTTCATTGGTGAGCTTAACATCCGTGCTGCTTAAGCATTGAGCAGTAGCAGGGCTTCAGTGTCTGTAAGAAAACATCCAGAAGAGGTCTGGCAGTGGTCTGTGTATTCAGTGGTCTTTTGTTCAGACATCTGTTTATGCCACCAAGCAGAGGACCCCCATGTCTGGCCACACAGCAGGAGCAGGTATTGAGCTGAACCACCATTTGGATATGCACATGCTTCTGGAAGTGATGGGAGAGTACACGGGCCAGGGCTGTGGGTCTCCACCCTGACGACAGTGCCCTGGGCTTGCTTCTCCCCTGTTGCTCTCCAGACTAGATGCAACCAGTCAGCAAGCCAGGGCTTTATCTGGCACAGGGAGTCAGGCCACTTTGCAAATGTGTGAGACTTGGGCAGGGCAGCAGGGGGTCTGTGGAGGGAATCAATGTGCAAGTCTTGGCCTGCATGTGCATTGTGCATGGGCACAATGTCTGCAGTTATTCACACCCTCTTCTCTTGGTTTTTCTAAATCAGGGAGCAAAATTTTTCCCAGCATGGTTAAGTGTTAGTGTTGTGTAGTTGCTTTACGTGAGGAATAACTGAAGGAGGATCTGCCCAGTGAAGGCAGTTCTCATAGAGATGCCCTTTAGAGTTAATCTTTTGGGTTGGTTACAGGATGGATAAAAAGGATGGAAGCATTTCAGACACGGTTTTACTTGTTTTCTTAGCAGTTTGCTGCCTTAGAGAAATGAGAGGCATCCCAAATGGACCTATATGGTTCCAACATTTCATAATATGAAGTCTAGATTTAACAAATAGTAAAACGAATATAGAACTCATCTGTTCTGGGCCCCTGAAACCTGGTTTTGTAGCTATATTGCGTTTGTGGGGGGGGGGAAAAAGATTCAAATTCCAAAGATTAAAAAAAAAACAACAATAACAAAACAAAACAAAAACCCCAACAACACATGTTCCTGATGATTTTGTTTTCCAGAATCTGCACAGATTTACTCACATTCCGTCAGGAAAGTGCTTGGATCGCTCCGAAGTCCTCCATCAAGTTTTCATTTCAGAGTGTGACTCCAGTAAAGCAACGCAAAAATGGGAAATGAACAACATCCTTAGTGTGTAGACAGACAAAACCTACCTACTGACATATTAATTTGTACAGGACTGAAAATAGCCTGGAAACTGCTGCAATTATTAACTTTGTACAGCTGCAAGCCTCCTGGCTTGGATGAAGGACATCATAGATGAACTGTGATTATTACAATAACATTATCATCTGCAGTTAATGTTTACAAAACTGCTTTACCTTAAACTCTGTAGATGTTTACATCTTTTTGTTTTAAGATGTTGGTAAATTAATGTGCTGTTAGCTATGTTTCATAGGAGCATAGTTAAAAGCGTTGTTGTCTTCTTTGGATTACACTCAGGGGTCTGAAGACAGTTTTTCTTACACACACTTGAAAAGGTTGGAGTAACCAGATTTTCACAGAACTTGGTGATTATCAACCTGTTGTATATTTTTATTTAATTTTACATCTTACTAAGCACTGCCACAGGTTATTAGCCAGGGTGGCCTTTTCTCACAGTCATGCTGCTTTTTTGGAAGGTGAATTTCAACATATTTAGTGCCTCTTTCATTTCTCTCTTTCACAATAGCATTCGTTAGAAATTACACAAAGCATTTTTCTGAGCAGTCACCAGTGGTAGGGATCAACCTTACCACCTGGTGTAGTTACTATATCACCGAAGGCAAATTTCTGTTGCCAGTTTGGCTACTCTATTTTGACTAGAAGCTTTGTACGGTGCAAGGAAGAGCTTAGTGTCAAGTTTAGTGCTGATGTGGTACATTTTGATGAAAATAAGCACCATCAGGATTCCAGCTAAGAATTTATAAGCACTAACTTGCTTGTTTAAACCATGCCTTACGTAAAAATAATAAAATAAATTTAAGGAAAGAAATAAAGCTGCACAGTTATTCAAAACTTAGAAAGAATCCAATGCTTCATTTGTGTTGTTATTTTAGGTGGAAATCACTTAGAGGTGAACTAGAAGTTTCAATTGGGGAAAAAAACATCCAGCTTCTTAACACACCTGCATAATTCTTTACATCCATCTACTAGTTTGGATGTCAGGTTTAGATTTGAAAAGAGAAATGGGAATTCTGAAACCGTACTTATGCATACTCATTGTCGTCTTCTTTTTGTCATTAGAAACTTCTCCTGAGGGTTTGCAAACATAAAACACAACCACTTGGTGCTACAGTGTACAGAATAGAAAGTGAAGAAGTTTCTAGAAACGTTCTGTAAAGGAGTTGATGTGCAAACTCCCTTAGGAGTAGAAGTATTTACTTGGAATGAACAGAGAGGTGGTGGAGAAATGACTTCTCACTTCCTTATTCCAGATTTTGTGACTGCTAGATGTTAACATCAGTGTACTGATTTCGTAAGAGTTACACCTATAACATGTCACACTTAAATTTGACTAAATACTTCCCTGAAATCTACAATAGCATTGCATGCAGCTTCTATTGATGTTAACAAGACTTAGGTATCATACTTGTTGACAAGAGTTTGATCTTTACAGGCTGTCTGCACTGATCTATTAGTTTAGGATCTTTCCCAGTTTCTTTAAACTTCTCATCTATCCCTTCAGAGCTATGAAAACTAGAAAATAAAGGAGGTAAAAACTGGAAAAAAGGAAAATAAGGGGCTGTATCGGTACTTGTTTCTTGTGTGTATGAAAACTGACTCCATTTTTGTGTGTTGGGTGGATAATTTAATCATATGACTATGCATAAGAGAAAGAATGGTGGCACATAAATTGTGCAGGTGTGCATTTCAAATGGGTATTTTGTGCAATTCATTGAAAGCTAATGCTGTATGTGAATATGAATCTGTATGTGAGACTGAAACCTTACAAAACATGAGATCATAAGAAGCTGTTGCTGTAATGACTTTTTCCTACTCTAGCTGGCTTGGAAAAAAAAAACAATTCCCATATTCTTGCTTTGTAAGTTGATGATAATATCACTATGCATTTCTACATATTTTATAAATTTGATTTATGCAGATTTTGATACACTGTATGTTTCTGTAGAAATTGTATAAATCTTGAAAAAATTTATTAGGGGTAAATCTGGGAAACCTATGTATATCTTACTTATGGGTTGCTTGTTTTTTAGGTGAAGTAAATAAAATATTTGAATTTTTGGGTTTACTACACGTCTACAGAGTAAAAATGGATTATTATCTTTATAGAAACCCCGTATCACAAAATCTAGACAACTTCACTGGTACCAGCTGCATATTTGTAAGTATTTCATTTTACTTTTTATCTAAGTACCTTTTGTCACATATGTGGGGGACTCAAGTTTCTTTCCCAGTGAAATGAAAAATGATGCACTGAGAGTTGCTCCGTGGATGTATTTTGTACCCACCCTGATCTAACTAGGTAGATCTAATATGCTCATAGAAAATGAACCTGAGAATGAATTCCAAAGTAGAACCAAAAGCTAGGACCAGTTGGTAGTGTTTTGACTCTGTATTTTATCTTAGTCCATTTTTGTTTGCACTAACAAATATGTCTAAATTAAGCATATTTTTTTCCTGGGAAGGTTTCTTAGCAAAAGAATATGTTCTTTATTAAATCAGGACACAGCGGACACAATTATTTGCTTAAAATCAAAGCTAAATGCTGAAATCTACAGCATTTTTTTACAGATGAGATTTTTGTTTCCCAGCTGTCTGTAGTGCATCTGTGTATTCAGATTTGACAAAACCCTGGGTGTATAGCAGTGGCTAGCACATGTAGGAAATACCTTTTTTTTTTATTTTTTTTTTAAGAGTCATAGAACTGTTTTGGTTGGAAAAGACCCTTAGGACTGTTAAGTACAAGGATTATCTAGAGCTACCAAGTCTGATGTTAAACCATGTCCCTTAGTACATGGTCTAAGCATCTTTTAAACACCTCCCTGGGGACCTTATTCCAGTGTTTAATAACTCTCTCAGTGAAGAAT